>NC_133769.1:231186213-231298415 GCF_003597395.2 Chelonoidis abingdonii
TTAAAATCAAGTCTAGAACAGCTTCCCCCCAGTAGCTTTTTCAACCTTCTGAAATAAAAAGTTGTCAGCAATGCAGTCCAGGAACTTACTGGATAGTCTGTGCCCCACGGTGTTATTTTCCCAACATATATCTGGATAGTTGAAGTCCCCCATCACCACCAAATCTAAGGTTGAGGCTTATGAATGAAATATCTGAGTCTGACAGTTTTCTCATTTTCATTTATAAATTTCCTAATAGCAGTGAAATACTCCAAACAGAAAATTCCTAGCAAATATTGAGCTCTATCGGTGTTTAAAGTCATTCATCGTTGTGATTTAATACCAATGAGACCATACTGTTATTACCTAAACATACTCCTGGAGGAATTCTGTGCCAGAACATTAAAAATTGTGCAACAAAAAACTAAAAGTTCTGCACACAATATTTCAAAATTCTGCAAAATTCTGCATATTTTATTCACCAAAATAACAATATAAGCACACCAGTTTCAGTTATTTTTGGTCATTTATTTCAAAATACCCGTCAGCAAGTATGTCAGTAACAATACAGACAACAAAAAAGATTTAGGAAGTGTTTTTTGACAAATAGATTCCTTACTAGGCACATTAATACAGAACTCTGAGTAATAATTCATTTAAACTACAATACAGAACCATATTTCCCGCATCCCTCAGAAGCAGTGCAAAGGCTTGGGGGAGCCAGGAGTAATGGAGGAGCTGAAAGAGAGGAAGTAAATTGTAGGGAAGGAGCCTAGGTGTGAACTTGACGGGATGTTGGGTATGAGTGGGAAAAGTATGGAACAGTTTTTTGTGGGGGGCGGGGAGGGATTGTTAGGGAACTTCCGCCATACAGACCCTGGCTGACCACTAGCCTCTCCCATTCAGTCAGGCACATCTGTCCCTGTCGGCATGTCTTCCTGCATCCCATGTGTCCCTCCACCCCCACTCAGACACTCACTCCCCCCATACCCATGTGTTTCTGTGCCCCCACCCAGCCATCCTTCTGTCCCTATGTGGCTCTGTACCCCCTCACCCTGTCTCCATTTGTCTCTGTGCCCCCCTCAGTCACCCCTGTCCCTATGTGTCCCTGTATCCCCCATCCCCTTGTCTCTTTGCCCCCACTCAGCCACCCTCTGTCCTTATGTAGCTCTGTATCCTCTCCCCCATCACCATGTGGCCCTGCACCTCCCTGCCCCCTGTGACCCTGTGTCTCCAATCCCATTCAGCCCTTGCCTCTGTCTGTCCTCCCCCACTAGCCCTTATGAGCCCCTGTCTGATCCCTCATCATTCCATCCTGTCTGTCTCCCTATAGCCCCTATTTCCTGGCCTGACAGGTGCTGCAAAGAAGGCAGGCTCTTTCTCTTCCCTAGCTGGCCGGGAGCTACTGCTCATCTTCTATCACCACAGTGTCCTCCATGGCAAAAGGCAGAACTGCAGTAACATTTTGGCAGAAGTGCTATGCATCTGAAGAAGTGAGCTGTAGCCCACGAAAGCTTATGCTGAAATAAATTTGTTAGTCTCTAAGGTGCCACAAGTACTCCTGTTCATTTTGGCAGAAGTTCTTTTTTGCATGAAAAATTAAAAATATGCGTGGCTCATTAATTATGTGCACACACATGTAGGTAGGATTTACTAAGGTGATGGAAAAAATCCTTCCAATGCTGTAGTGTCTACAGCACCACAGAGGCATAGGTGTCGCACTGTAATATAGACATTCCCAAAGTAATAGAACAAATAAGCATTGATGGTGGTCTCAAATAGTCTCCAAAGGAGTAGACAGCAGTAGAGGTTATCTAAGTGAAAAGGAGGGTCCAGGCTGAGGTCCAACATGAGGAATTAATTTATAAATACCTCTTTTCCCCACCCAACCACACAAAGCATTAGTAGTCAGAGCCCTTTTCAGTTCACCTGAGACCCTAGAATTCAGGACACTCTAAAAATCTGGGGAAGCGGTAGAGGATTAGTTTATAATGTGCAAAGAATAACTAAAAGTAAGTACAAAAATAAAAATAATGTGACCACACATAATAGTCTGTTTCCTGTTTTAGACCACTACCCCTCTGACAGAAAATCTTCTGCTAATTAGAAACAAGATTAAACAACTGCATCATATATTTTTTCTTAAAGGTCACTTAACTCAGACTTAGGTAGATTTTAAGTAGATGAGAGTTCCAGGGACTGGACCATCTACGAACAATGTGCTGCTGCCCACCATGAAAATTTAACTACGGAACCAGTGAGCAAAAATTTTCTAGATAGAATAACAGAAGCATGGGGCTGGAAGGAACCTCAAGAAGTCATCAAGTGCTGTCCACTGTGCTGAGGCAGGACCAAGTAAACTTAGACCATCCCTGACAGGTGTTTGTCCAACCTGTTCTTAAAAAACCTCAATCATGGGAATTCCATAGCCTCCGTTGGAAGCCTATTCCAGTACATAACTGCCCTGATAGTTAGAATTTATTTTCCTAATACACCTCTACTGCGTTATAATGCCACCCGATATAACACGAATTTGGATATAACGCGGTAAAGCAGCTGCGTGCGGCGGCAGATCAAATCAAGTTCGATATAACGCAGTTTCACCAATAATGCAGTAAGATTTTTTGGCTTCCGAGGACAGCGTTATATTGAGGTAGAGGTGTAGCTAACCTAAATCTTCTTGCTGTAAATTAAGCCATTACTTCTTGTCCTGCATTAAGTGAAACAATTGATCATTGTCCTCTTTGTAACAGCCCCCAACATATTTGAAGACTGCTATCAGGTCCCATCTCAGTCTTCTTTTCTCAAAACTAACCATTCCCAGTGTTTTTAACCTTTCATCATTGGTCAGGTTTTCTAAACCTTTTATCATTCTTATTGTTCTTTTCTGGACTCTCTCCAGTTTGTTCACATCTTTCCTAAAGTTTGGAGCTCAGAATTGGACATAGTACTCCATGTGAGGCCTTATCAGTGCTGAGCAGAATGGGACAATTACCTCCCATGCTTTATTATGCCACTACTGTTAATACACCCCAGAATGTTATTAACCTTTTTTGCAACTACATCACATTGTTGACTCCTTCATTTGTGATCCACTATGACCCATAGCTCCTTTGCAGCAATACTACTGCAAAGCCAGTTATTCCACCTTTTGTAGTTGTGCGTTTGATTTTTCCTTCCTAAGTGAAATACTTTGTACTTGTCTCTGTTGAATTTCTGTTAACTTCAGACCAATTCTCCAATTTGTCTAGGTCCTGCTGAATTCTAATCCTACCCTCCAAAGTGCTTGCAACCCCTCCCAGCGTGGTGTCCTTTGCAAATTGTATAAGCATACTCACCATTCTATTGTCCAAGTCATTAAAATATTGAATAATAGCAGTCCCAGGACTGTCCCCCATGGCACCCCACTAGATATGCCCTGCCACTTTGACAGCAAACCATTGATAACTACTCTTTGATTATGGTCTTTCAACCAGTTATACACCCACCTTATAGTAATTTCATCTAGACCATGGTTCCCTAGTTGGTTTATGAGACTGTCATGTGGGACTGCATCAGAAGCCTTACTAAAATTAAGATATATCATGTCTACTGCTTCCTTCCTATCCAGTAGGTCAGTAACCCTGTCAAAGAAGGAAATTAGGGTGAGGTTTGGCATGACTTGTTCATGACAAATACATGTTGGCTATTTCTTATAACCCTATTATCCTCTAGATGCTTAATAATTGTGTTCCCATATTTTTCCAGTTCAAAGTTAGGAATTACAGACCAATCAGCCTATGTCCTCTTTGTTCCCCCTTTTAAAGATAGATACTATGTTTGCCCTTCTCTTGTCCTCTGGGACCTCACTCATCCTCCATGAGTTCTCAAAGACAATTGCTAAGGGTTCTGAGATTGTTTCAGCTAGTTCCTTTAGTACCCCAGTATGAATTACATACGAATCTAATTATATTTTAATCTGTTCTTTCACTATTTTGGCTTGTGTTCCTTCCCCCCCTTTTATTAATATTAATGGTGTTGTGTATCTGATCACCATTAACCTTTTTAGTGAATAATGTAGCAAAGTAAGCATTAAACACCTTAAAATTCTTGATTATAAGCTCCTTGCCTGCTAAGTAGAGGACCTACACTTTCCTTTGTCTTTGTCTTACTCTTAATGTATTTATAGAACAACTTTTTATTGCCTTTTATGCCCTTTGCTAGATATAACCTATTTTGTGTCTTAGCCTTTCTGATTTCGTCTCTGCGTAACCATAACTGCTGTAGTGGGGCATGGGAAAAGATGTGTTTTCATAGAGTGGCTATTTTTAGCACTTTAGAGATACTCATCAGCCCTTTGCTTTCCACCTGGAGGCAAAAATAGAAGTTCACCTCCCACAGAAAAATTGTAACATGTTCCAACTGAAGTTCCCCATTTCCTAAATAGGAAGCCACATTATGTGCTAGCTGATGCTTTTGATTTTTCTTCAAGACCAGCCCCAAATTCTGTAATCTCATGTGGAGGTGACTAAGGAGTGGATAAGTATATGGAGAGGCCCAGATTAGAGTGGCAACGTCACAGAATCCAAGAATCAGGCATAGTCTCAACAAAGGAGGAAATTGCCATGTCTCTCACTTTCTCCAGAGGCTTTCATCTACCTGCCAGTATTACTTTCAGGATATTTTGAATTAATGTTCATGAAAGATCCTATCTTGGCCAGGTACTGAGACTGCAAAGAGATATAAAATTTAGATTTGAAGTGGGGAATAAAAAGTACAGATGAGCATAATCATCAGCATACAGGTAACAATAGATGAAAACCTCTCAGACCTGATTTTCAAAAATAGGATCCTAATGTTGACTTTGTAGAATGCTATTTAGGTCTCAGCGCTTTTGAAATTCAAGCAGGTGTTTAAGTATGGATTTAGGAGCTTCCAATTTTAACAACCTTGGCCCTCATGATCTTCAGTAACCTGAAATCAGGGCCAGCTCCAGGCATCAGCTAAAGAAGCAGGTGCTTGAGGCGGCCAATACCAAAGGGTGGCACTCCAGCCACTACTGGGGCGGCATGTCCGGGTCTTCGGCAGCACGTCCTTCAGTCCCTCTCAGAGCGAAGGACCTGCCACCGAATTGCTGCCGAAGAGTGGAGCAGCCCGATTGCACCGCTGTGGCTTTTTTTATTTTCCTCCCGCTTGAGGCGGCAAAAAATCTGGAGCCGGTCCTGCCTGAAATACACATTAAACAGCAAAAACATGGAACCCACACAATCTTATTGGGGGTAATCATTAGTGAGGATGAATGACTGTTCACCACCACCACACCATGTCATCTACAAGAACAAGTATACCCACTGAAAGGCCTTCCTTCCTATGTTCTAGAGGCAAGCAAGCAACCCCCCTTAGAGTTTTGCCTTTGACTTCAGTCAGTATTTCACCCTGTGTTTTGTACACTCTGTTTCTGATGTTATATGTTTTGATTATGTAACTGTGCCCAGTATTTCAAGTGCGTACGGCAAATAAAATGGTAAGTAGAATTCAGAAAAGTATAATTGATTTAAAAATATGTGGACTGGAGTAGTGATACTTTGGCTGAAGAAGCTGCATAATCCCCACATTCATGTTGTTTGGGAAATAATTACAGGGTTTGTAATCTTCAACCAATTTGATCACAGCTTTTATTTGTGGTACTTTACAACAAGTATATAGATCATAAATAACATTTCAAAGATATGAGGTTATGCAAAGATAATTGCCCGTCTGAATTACATTGGCACAGTGTCCCAAGCAGCTTCCACCATCCCTTCTGTATTGTATAGCTTCACTTTATGAAATGCATTATTGCTCTCATAGAATGTTTTTATTGCTCCAGAAGGGCAAACTAAAATTAATAAAATGCAGCTCCTGATTACCACTCTGTGTGACTATTTTTTATTTTCTGAACCCTTCTTGGCCAGTCTCATTCCTATATGTGTTTTTACATATATGGATACATAAATTTGGTGTTTCTACCATTTTGAAAGATTTTAACACTGTGAGAGGGATTTCCCATAGACATAATGACTAGTACCAGCAGAACCAGGCAAACGGCAGAATTTTACCTGTAATCCCTGTATCATTCCTTGCAACTAATCACACTCAGCGCAAAAAAGATATTCAATTGAATAGTGTGTTCAGGTTACAAAGACTACCAGAAATAATCATATGTTTTGTGCAGCAGAATCTGAATACTGTTCCTGCTGTAGACAAAATGCAGTTTCAGCTGCTTCTGGTTCTTCAGGTGACAGTCAGGATTAGAGAGCAGAATTCATTATGTTAATTGGAAGCTAAGAGTTATCTTAGGGTACGTCTACACTGCACGATTATTTCGAATTAGCTTAAACCGATATTACAAAACAGATCTAATAAAATCGGTTTAGCGCGTCCACAGTGGGATCCCGAAATCGATTGTTTGCGTCCATGGTCCAAAGCTACCATCGATTTCAGGAGCGGTGCACTGTGGGTAGCTGTTCCTCAGCTATCCCATAGTTCCCACTTCCGTGTTGAGAGCACAGTGCCTGATGGGGCAGAAAACACTGCCCCGGGTGGTGCTGGGTACAGCCTCACCCCTCCCTTTGTGAAGGCAGCAGACAACCCTTTGGCGCCTTTTTCGCGGAGTGCATTGAGCAAACGCCATAGCACAGCAATCTTTCCCTTTTTTTTTTCACGTGGTGGTGGGGGGAAATAAACTGAGGAGCTGTTCCCTGAACCACGCCAGACACTGTGTTTGAACCTACAGACATTGGGAGCTCAGCCAAGAATGCAAATAATTTTCAGAGACTGCTGTGGACTGTGGGATAGCTGGAGTCCTCAGTACCCCCTCCCTCCCTTCATGAGCGTCCATTTGAGTCTCTGGCTTCCCGTTACGCTTGTCACGCAGCGCTGTGTATCCTGGAGTTTTTTATTCAAACGCTTTGGCATTTCGTGTTCTGTAACGGAGCTGGATACAACAGATTTGTCTCCCCATACAGCGATCAGACCTAGTATCTCCCGTACGGTCTATGCTGGAGCTCTTTTTCGATTTCAGACTGCATCGCCAGCCGTGCTGATCAGAGCTCCACGCTGGGCAAGCAGGAAATGTAATGCAAAAGTTCGCGGGGCTTTTCCTGTTTACCTGCCCGCTGCATCCGAGTTCAGATTGCTGTCCAGAGCGGTCAGTGCTGCACTCTGGGATGCCGCCCGGAGGCCAATAACGTCGATTTCCGTCCACATGAACCCTAATCCGAGTTATCACTATCGAATTTAGCGCTACTCCTCTCGTTTGGGAGGAGTTCCGAAATCGATTTAAGGAGCCGTTTAACTCGATATTAATGACGACGTCGTGTGAACGGATACAGCGTTAAATCGGTATATCGGCCATTAAACCGATTTAAAGTCGCAGTGTAGACCTGGCCTTACAGTCCTTCTTTCAGGGATCGTGCTGTAACAGGGAAAGTGATGATATCATCCCAAGTTCTGCCCACAAACCAAGCCCCACCCATTTATGATAGCTGTACGAGATGCCATTCACAGTAGATTGGGCAGAACTTCATACTCCTTCTTCGTAATGTTTTTCTGTTATCTGTAGTAAAACTATTAACAAAGTTGATGTTGTTTAGGATTCAGAATCACCACCCTATTAATATGACTAGGGCAGTTCACACCTCGCAGCTAATATGTCAGGACGCCTACAGACTCAGGAAGTCAGGGCTACCTGAGGGTATGTCACATTGCAAAGGTAATTTTTGAAATCAAGGGCATGTCTACATTTCAAAATCTTATTGTAGTCAAACATGTTTGTGAAGAGTTGAGTTAACTTAAATGACAATGCATATGACTGACCGGTCAGTGTAGACCAGGGCAAATCATGTTCAGCAGCGTGTGAGCTAGCTGTGATGAAACTGTGGTTCCAAAGCATTACACATTTAAAGTGTGGTATGTAAGAGCAAAGAGTTGAAGTGATATTGTGACACCTTTCTTGCCCCAAAAATGTCTTGCTGTCATTGATGATATCCTAATGTGGGTTGCATATATCATCATCATCATGGGAAATTCCAGAAGGATATAGACTCCTTGCAGATTGAGTGCCACCTGGATCAGTCTTTATCTAGTTCCTTAAAGTGGTCTGGCTGGATATTCAGTTTATGTCCATCATTGAAATCTGATTACAGTACCAAAGCTTTTGGCAACTTTGTGATTGCCAACTATGTAGCAGCGTTCTTTGGTAAACATGCTTTGGAATTCATTGGTATTCCATCTAATAAGATGTATGAAATATTGTAAATATAATAAAGTTAATATTTTAATGTCACATGGACTTCTATATATTTTTCTCAAATAAAAAAATCATGAAACACTACTTCAATATTTTGTCTCGCAAGGTCATTGACATGCCTGAACATAATCCTGGAGATATGGGAGGAACAATGAGACTGGGAAAAAGGAGGACTATTTTCAAAACAGAAGACTCTGTCCTAAGTAAGTTACTTCTTGCCTGTTTCATTTTCTCTCATGATAAAAATACCATCTGTCTCATATATTTAAAAGCCTAAATGAATTGTGCCAAACATGTTCTTGTGGTTGCATTCATTGCCTCTCCTCACACACCATGCAGTCCACATTTAAAACGTTTCCTACCCTGAAAAGCAACTACACAAATAGCATTTTGTATTCATCTGATTAGTTCCTGGGGTGAATCTTTTTAGTATCTATAAACAACATCTACTAAAGACAGATTAACAGCCCTCTCTTATCCTTCTCCCTGTTTAAAGGTGTGCAGATGAATCACCCACTATCTCTGGAGGGGAAATACACAGCTTCACTCTCTTTGTCCCACTTTCGCTTCTCTCCTCCAAGCACCAGATATGAAATGGTAACTGTGAGGGGAGCTGGCACAGACTGGTGGCTCTGCAGGCAGCAGTGGGAGGACAGGAAGCTCAGCACACCAGGCTGGCTTCAACATGTTAGCTCCCCAGCAGTGCTCCTCTCTCCAGAAGGATGGACTACCTTAGATGCCCCCACATTGCCAGATTCTTTGCAAGGGCACAAGCATTCCTCATTGTCCAGAACAGGCTGCTGCTGCTGCCTCTCTCTTTTTTTGATGACACACCAGTACACTCAGCAAGATCCAGGACTTCCAGCAAGAAAAGTGGGTGGGTCAGTCAAGAAGGACATAAAGCCTCCCTGTATAAAATATTGCAGTTTTATTTTTTAAATTAGGTTCGGTTATTTATGCAGTGTGATCTTCAGTTTTTCAGAATGTGACATTGGTGGTTCTAGCCAGTTTTGTGGTAATAACCCTCTCTATTTTTGTGTTCAGCTTACAAGAAGCACAAAGAGAGGAAAACAAATATTGAGCCCAAATCTACCCTCAGATGCTCACATGCAGCTCCCACTGGAGCGGTGAATGAAATTCTAAAGGTAGAGCTTGAGCCATATTGAACAAAGATATTTGTCAGATATACTCCTGCCCAGAGGGTGTGTCAGAAAAAAGGTCACATGGGAACATCAGTGTCATTATTCCCATAAAATAAACATTGAATTTATGAATTACTAATGTAATCCATTGTTGCTTATTATGGAATAATAGTCCATTTTTATTCTAATGAATTTTCTATTTTTTTCACCATCAAGATCCCTGACATTAGCATTCTTTGAACTCCAGTAATGTTTAGCAAATGTTATTTGTCCAGCCTGGCATGTCACAGCAAACACCAAACCCATTATTTTTACTGCCTTGGAAGCTGAAGCACACTTGGATGATATTATACACGAATGATAGCCAGCGTGCTTGACATTCATTCCCAATGCTCTGAGTGTGGATTTAATCCAGTCATGTTCATTCTAGCCAGAATTCTAGGGCAAACAGACACTGCTTACCTTCTCTCATCTGATATGTTCCTTCTGATTAACTTAAAGGATGCCTGTCTGCGTGAACTTCCACAATCCACTGCTAGAGGACTCAGCCAAAAAAATGAAAAAAATAGAGGAAGTGAATAAATTCCGAAACTACACTGGGAATTTGGAATCTTGTCTAAGTGCTTCATTCCATTTGGTAGACAGGAACTTCAGCTATATCTTAATGTGTCCATCACACAAAGAAATTACCCATTAAGTAACTAATGGACCATTTTTTTCAGAATGATAAATATTCTATGCTATGATTGACATTCCATTCAGACAATACAGAAAAATACTTCATTCTTTCCCCCAAATAATTATGTACCCAAATATGGTACAAAGTCCCCAATAATACACATGAGATTACTTGTTGATAAAGTGGGATTAGTCAGGAACAAAAGAATGCTACAAAATAGAAATCTTTATTTATGATAAGTAATTCAAATACCCTTTATTTCTGATGATGCATTTTTGGCCCAGGCAGATGTTACAAAGAGTCATTTTATTTTGCTCCTTGAAGCCATCCCTTTAATGAAACCTTCCTGAGCTGAATGTGCTTACTGAAGTGTAACATGTTCGCCTCTATTTTAGCAAATATTTAAAAATATACATCAGTGCAAGACACTGGCTTGTAATTAAGATATAACTGAGTGTCTGGGTTTTTTCCTGGGAACCTGTGACGGGGTGGACTAGGCCCAGAGCCCCCTGTTGGAGGCCGTGGGGTCTTACCACACTGCTTCCCAGAGAGGAGCAGATGAGAAGCCCTCCAAGCATCCTAGGCCTGGTCTACACTACACATTTAAATCGATTTAAACAGCGTTAAATCAATTTAATGCTGTACCTGTCCACACTACAACGCTCTTTATATCGATATAAAGGGCTCTTTAAATCGATTTCTGTACTCCTCCCCGGCGAGAGGAGTAGCGCTAAAATCGATATAAACATATCGGATTAGGGTTAGTGTGGCCGCAAATCAACATTATTGGCCTCCAGGCGGTATCCCACAGTGCACCACTGACAGCTCTGGACAGCAATCTGAACTCGGATGCAGTGGGCAGGTAAACAGGAAAAGCCCCGCGAACTTTTGAATTATATTTCCTGTTCGCCCAGCATGGAGCTCTGATCGGCACGGGTGGCGATGCAGTCCCAAATCCAAAAAGAGCATCCAGCATGGACATGACGGGAGCAAGAACTGGATATCTGATTCGCTGTATTTGCGGGCAGACAAATCTGTTCTATCAGAAGCTCTGTTACAAGAGACGACGAAATGTCAAAGCATTTTGAAAAATAATTTCCAGGCTTTACACAGTGCTGCAGTGACAAGCATACACGGGAGCAGAGACTCAATATGCGACGCATAAATGGAGGGAGGGCGGGGTACTGAAGGACTCCACCATACCCACAGTCCCACAGCAAGTCTCCAAAAGTATTTGTCATTCTTGGTGAAAAGTCCAGTGGCTGTAGGGTTCAAGCACATTGTCTGCCAGTTGATTCATGGGAATAGCTTCGTCAGTTTACTCCCCCCACTCACCATGTTGAATAAGAAAATGGGAAAGAAATCATTCCTTAGACTTCTTCAGTGATTACCCTATTGTCTATGAATGCTGCTGGTAGACACGGTGTGCTGCTGCAGTTTGAAGCCGCAAGTATTCGTCGCTCATCCCCCTCCGGTGGCAGACGTTGCGAGATAGACTGTGGTACTGCGTCCTTATGAACCCCTAGTGCCTCCATGCTGATATTGCTCAATACCTAACATGTGCCGCCTGAGATGAGGCGGCGCGTCCGGTTTAAAAAACAGGAATGAATCCTTGAGTCACTTACCAGTAGCATGGGACCATATACGGCTGCTAACCATCTTCATCATAGATAATGGGGGAACCTGGCTTTCAACAGCCCCCCTACCCTTATACAATGTGTAAGAAAAAAGATTCTGGTACTAGCCTGCGACTTCATAGGCAACTGATGCTGGGCTCCTCTCCCCCACACCGCTAATGTCCTTGCCTGCGACTATCATAGCACCGGGAGGCTGCCTCCTCTCATTTGTTTGTCACTAAAATACTCAGTGTTTCTTATTATTCCTGCATTCTTTTCATTACTTATGACACAACATTGCCGCGCGGGCAACTGCCACGGTAGCCAGCGAAAGGTTGGGGGAGGAGGAAGCAACGGGTGAGGTTGTTGCAGGAGGCACCCCTGTGAAATACTGGACACGGAGCCAGCTGCTGCTCTCTGATACACTGGTCCTCTAGTACACTTGCCCATAATCTAGGCAGGACTGACTCTATTTATAAGAACTAAAGGAAGGGATTGCCCCGGGGAGTCATTCCTAGTTTGCTTTTGCAGCCCCCGGGCCGATCTCAGCAGGGGCACTTGTATGATGCAGTAGACAGTAAGAGGAGGGAGAGATTAACCAGTCATCTCTAATTGCAGTTATCTGGCAAGTTAAGCACGGTACAGAACGACTTGGTAACCATCTATCTAGCTTATCATGCAAAAGCAAATGAATCGCGTATGACTGTGAAGCGCTGGAGTATACTTGCTCTCTGTCCCGCCCGCAGTCCGTACACATATGGTGACTGTTAAAAAAAAAAAAGTTGAAGGGCTCACATGAGTTGAGCTGCATATGGCAGTATGCCAAGGGCAATCCAGGGAAAAAGGGCGCGAAAGGATTGTCCGCTGTTGTTTTCCCGGAGGAAGGAATGACTGACGACATTTACCCAGAACCACCCGCGACAATGATCCAACCCAGAATTCCAAGGGGCAGGGGAGACTGTGGGAACTATGGGATAGCAATGGAATAGCTACCCACAATGGAACGCTCCAGAAATCGACACTAGCCTCGGACCATGGACGCACACCGCCGAATTACTGTGCCTAGTGTGGCCGCGTGAAATCGAATTTATAATATCTGTTTTATAAAACCGGTTTAATGTAATTCGGAATTATCCCGTAGTGTAGACGTACCCCTAGAGTGGCTGCAGGGGAAGCAACCAATCTGAAGGGCTGCAGGAGAGGCCAGGAGAGCCATATAAAAAGGAGCTGCAGAGCCAGAGGCAATCAGTTGCTGCCTGGATCTGGAAGAGAAAAAACTGTGTTGCTGGATGGCTGAAAGAACATCAGGACTATGGACAGCTCAGTGTGGACAGGGATCAAGAGAGCTAAGAGGTAGCTCCTGGCTGACTGCTGGGACAGAGTAAGGACAGCCTGAGGAGGGCTGCAGGACGACAGTGTCTCTAGGGGAGAAGCCCTGGGGTATGGCCCCATACCAGGGACGGGAGAAGGTAAAGATTGTATACCCCGAAAGGGTTTTGTTCTGTTGCATCTACAGTGTGTGTGACTTGACCGGAGGGCTGAGTGAGTCACTGAAGACCCATTGAAGAAACCATCGACCAAGTGGGGGTGCTCCTGAAAAGCAGGTGCTGACCCCATTACAGAACCAGATATAGTGAATTAATATTTTGAGAGAATTCACCTTCCTGCCCTGCCCTGTCCTATAAACTTCCAGTATAGTTGAAGAGGTTAGAATATCATTTGTAAACTCTTGGGAATCCATGTTCTCCAGGTGATCAC
The DNA here is from genome assembly GCF_003597395.2 of Chelonoidis abingdonii. Lineage (NCBI taxonomy): Eukaryota > Metazoa > Chordata > Testudines > Testudinidae > Chelonoidis > Chelonoidis abingdonii. The sequence goes on from NC_133769.1 coordinate 231,199,657, forward strand.
TCACTATTCCGTAGATTAGTGAGTTTCTCCTAAGAGAAGGATGTGCTACCAGCTATATAAGAGTGATGGAGATACCTTCATCTTAAATTAAAAGACAGTACTTTACGTCACAAAGACTGTTTCACTGATTTTAATATGAATTTAAGCAATCCAGCATTGCTTTCCTTCACTTACCTGTTTTTAAATACTGCTGATGAAATTTTTAGAAAACAGCGTAACTTAAGAACTCATATGACAATCAGATGAAAACAGTATTTTCTATGAAGTCTTTAACCATAAAGACAAAAACTCAAAAAAGAAATTGAACACCTTGGCCAGACTCTAATCTTAGCATGGGGGTTTCTGCTGGGCTATGGTTAGGGCTGGGGCCAGCGGGAGGTCCCTGGGCTAAGGTTGGGGCTGGCAGAAAGTTGGGTTTGGGGCAGCTGGATTGGTGTCCCTGGGTTGGGGTTGGGGCCAGAGCCAGCAGAAGCCTTTAGTTTAGGATGAGGATTGGAGCCAGCAGGCGACCCTGGGGAAGGATTAGAGTTGGGATTGGCGGAGGTTCCAGGACTAGGGTTAGGGTCAGGGCCAGCAGAAGCCAACGGGTTAAGGATAAAGTTGGGATTTGCAGAGTCTGTGGCCAACAGAGGCTAGGGCTATGGCTGGCATTACCGTGCAGCCCACAGGTTAGAGTTGGGTCTGGTAGGTAGCCCTAGGCAAGTGTCAGGATTTGTGGAGGCAGGCATACTCATGTTAGGGTTTGGGTTGAGACTAAGAGAGGCCTTCAGGTAAGAGTTAGGGTTCAGATCAGTGGAGGACTTCAGGTAGGCAGACAGCTCTGGACTAGTGTTGGGTCTGGCAGATGCCCTGAGTCCAGGGTTAGAATTTTGCCCAGCAGAGGCATCTGGGCTATGGATAGATCTGGGGTTTGCAGGCAACCCTGGGATACTGGTATGGTTGGGAAGGGCAGTGGGTTCTGGGCTAGGATTGGTACTGGGGCCAGCAAGGATGTCTATACTGCAGCTAGGAGTAAGACTACCAGCTTGGGTAGATAGACTCATGCCACTGGGACTTGAGCTAGCGTGCTAAAGTAGAGTGTAGATGTTGAATCTCTGGTGGAGTCTCGGACTAGCCACCTGAGCTGAGACCCAGGGAGTAGGTGATTTTAAGAGCCTAAGATGACACCTGAGCTGCAATATCTGCACTGCTACTTTTATTGCACTAGCTTGAGCCTCACTAGTGTGAATCTGTCTACCTGGGCTGGGAGACCCTCTCCCCACTGCAATGTAGACATACGCCAACAGGCCCTGGTTTGGGTTAGGGGTGAGGTGCTAACTATGAATCTAGCCCTGGTCAATCATTTGACCCCAAACTTAATCCCAGCCCAGAACTTCTGCCAATCCTATCTGCAGCACTGTCATGAAAGCTTCTCCTGGCCAGAATGCTAACCCTAGCCTGGGGCTATATGCTGGCCCCAGCCTTAACACCAGCGTTGGACAACCTGCCAACTGAAACCAAATCTTACCCCAGAAACCCTTGCTAGTCCCAATCCTAACCCTACCCCAACCCAAGGCCCCCTCCTGGTATAAACCATAATCTGAGTTGCAGGACACCTGTTGGTCCCAACCATAGCCACAGCCCTGGGCGACCTGCCAAATCCAAGCATAGGTTTAGCCTAGAACTTGTTGCCAACCCAAACCTTATCTGTAGCACAGGGCTGCCTCCTGGTCCAAAGTTTAACACTAGCCTGAGATTGCCTGTTGGCCACAGCCCTAATCTTAGTACTGAAGCCTCTGCTAACCCTAACCTTAGTCAGGAGGCCTTTGCCTGGTCACAACCCTAATCAAAGTCCAAAAGCTAACCCCAACCGGGAGCCCTCTGAGTCCTAATCCAGAACCCTCAGGCAGCTCTAACTGTAACCCAAGCCTAGCATGCTCTTCCAGCCCAACCTCTACCACAAGGGCACCTGCTAGCCCCATCCTTAACCCTACCCAAGGGCTATCTGCCAGCCTCAAGCACAACCCTTAGCCCAGAGCCACCTGCCAGCCCCAGTGCCAAACTAGCCTGCGGTTCACTGATAATCCCAAACCTGTTTGGCTGGGGAAGCTCAAGCTGCTTCTATTGTCCTGAATAATGAGCAGGCCAGGGACTATGAGGGAATCAAGACAACCATCCAAAATCTAGTCAGCCTCCACTGAGAAATGGGCACAGAATTCTAAGGTACAAGGATTATGAGGCGGCGCGGCCCCAGTCATTTGCCCAAAAGTTTATGGATTGGGCCACCTGTTGGCTGAGCTCAGATATCCAAACAGTGGGGAAGATAATGGATGCTCTGGTGTTGGAACAGTTCCCTCAGGGCCTTCCCAAAAACATATAGGTGTGGGTTAGATGGCATCAATCTGGCACTTTGGATGCATTGGTGAAATTGATAGAGGGGTTCACAGAGGAGGACCTCCCCAGGACAGAGGGCCAACTCCATAAAGGATCAGAACTCAGAAGGAAGTTTGGGGAATCCACACTGGCCAGGAGTGTGGAGAGGAAGAAGGAAGATCACAGAGGAGCTCTGGCCTGGGCTTGATGCATGACACGTTTCCTGTGCAGGTGTCAGGGTCACTTGGAAAAGGATTACCTGAATATGGAATCTAGGTTTTCTGAGTCTTGCATCTGAGACAGGACTGGAAGGAAGGAAAAAAGGAAAAATTGTCCTCCATTTCAGTAATGATGAGAAGGAAATGTCAACTGGTAGACACAGTTCCCCTGATAGACAGGGCCTCTGCTTGCTCCCCAGTCTGGCAGGAGTTGGTGCAACCCCACTGGCTGGTTCCAGGGGCAAGTGTGAGAAGAGAATGTATTCATGGAGATAAAAAGGGCAGAGGTACCCCTGGAAATCAGGGGGAGGTAACTGGAAGCAAGCTGGGGTAGTGGACAGATTGCCCCACCCTGTTGTGTTTTGTTGGGTGCCAACTGGAGCACCTTCCTATTAGGAAAACAAGGTGGTGTTGCGGGCCACAAATGGGGAAATGGAAAACCTAAGTGGGAGGAAATGGATCCCTACAGCAAGGGAAATAACAAACCAGCAGGAGCAAATTTAGAAATCCCTAGGCAACAGTGTCTAACACAGGTGGAAAGGGAGGAAAACAGAGTCCTGCAAGAGACTGAGCAGGAGGGGATAGGAATTAAGAAAGTAGGAATGGTGGAGAAAGACAAGCAGAGATCCTGAGTAGAGGTTGAGGGGCCCAGGGAGTATCCCATGGTGCACCCCCAGGAGAAGCAGCTCAGGCACAGTTTGGAGGGCTGGGGAAGCCCAAGGCCTTGACTAATCAGGGGAATGAGGGGAGTGCCCTTGATCTGCTGCCATGTATAAAGCGATTGAATAGGAAGAGCAACCCCTCAGGATGCACATTGTGTGATGATGTGTGGACTGAAATGGAGCTGTGGGGACATCCCCCACCAAGCATGGGTTCTGTGGATGGAATATGGGTGGACACTACAAGAACAACCTTGATGATCACCCTAGGGACCAAGAGCAACCCCCCACAGCGTGACACCTCTGTTAAGCAAGGGAAAGCACAGGGAAAGAAAAATCTGATCGTCAGGTAGCAGGGGGAGATGGGTGTCAGAGTGCAAAAAGCTGGCAGAGGTCCCCTAGCTACAGTTACAGTTAATTACTGGTGGTCCCAGTTTAAAGTTGGGGCCAGCAGTGCTTGCCAGGCTGGAGTTAGGGTTGGGGCCGGCATTCACTCTTGGGTTCGGGTTACAGTCTGTGCTGGCAAGGAGTCCTGGGCTACTGCTAAGGTTTGTGTCAGCAGGCAGCCCAGTGCTAAGGTTAGGGTTCAGTCCAAAAGGGTTCTGGGCTGTGAATAGGGCCCTAATCTTAGTCCTGCCCCGCCCCCCCAACCCTCCCAAACCATGGTCTAGGACCAGGTGCCAGAGACAGGCCAACCCCCCAGCCCTAGCTTAGGTCTACTTCCCAACCCCACAAACTAATATATTAGTGTTCTGTTTTTTGTTTCTTTGTTTTTGTGGGGTCAAAATGGAGAAGTGGTTTAAGTTAAGTTACTTATCATAGCTGGTAGGCAAAAAGAAATATCATATCGGAGATTCAGTTTCAGCCACGTTTCAAAAGTTGCAATAATACTTAATGTAGGTCACCTATTAGCAGATCTCACTTACAAAGGAAATAAGTTGATGATAAAACTTTGATACAATACAATTCTTTGTCCATCAACAGATTCAGACGTACTTGCGACATTATTATCCTGTTCAATTTTTCTGCCTGCTGCATTCATCTGGGATATGAAAAAATGTTTAGCCTTCTCAGATTTTTAGACAGTAGCTTTTTGAGTGTAAGATCATATGTAATTTGGCAGGAAATGAAAATGCAGTATATATACCCATTTAAAAGAAAAAATGCTTTTAGAGATAATGGCTTTTTGACAATGAGCTATGTGGCCTGGGTAACACTAGCGAGGGTATGGATACACACTTCATCATGTATAATCTTTTCCTGTTACTATACTGCAGTTATTATGTGGTCCTTATCTTCTTATAGAAAGGTTAATGTGGAGGTGCAGCAATATGTTGTAAATCTGTGCCATCATTCTGAGTAGCTTGGATGGCCATATGTGTCAGAGGAATGTGTACAGCTTTGATAATCTGTATTGGAGAAGGAAATCCTGCTCCCACTCCTCGTAAATCACAACTAGAATGGGAATATGAGCGGTTCCAAAGGTTTCCCTAGCATTAACTTCTGTAGCCACCTCAGTAAGACCTCGGTATTTCCACACTGCAATTTTTGGAGATGTCTTCCAGCAGTTCAGTCTTGCAATAACACATTGAGCCAGATTCTAGTCTTAGTTACAGCAGTGTAATAGACAGCAGAATTTGGTCCATTACCTTTAATTAGAACTATAGTTAGAAGTTCATCACTCTCTAGCTGGGAAAAGGAGTAAACAGTGAGATGGCAACATTTGCAGATGATACAAAACTATTCAAGATAGTTAAGTCCAAAGCAGACTGCAAAGAGTTACAAAGGGACCTCACAAAACTAGGTATATAGGCAACGAAATGGCAGATGAAATTCAATGTTGATAAATGCACATTGGAAAACATAATCCCAATTATCCATATAAAATGATGAGGTCTAAATTAGCTGTTACAACTAAAAAAAAAAAAAAAGAGATCTTGTTGTCATTGTGGATAGTTTTCTGAAAACATCCATCCAGTGTGCAGCGGCAGTGAAAAAATGTGAACAGAATGTTGGGAATCATTAGGAAAGGGATAGATAATAAGACAGAAAATATCATTTTGCCTCTATATAAATCCATGGTACATCCATGTCTTGAATACTGTGTGCCGGTGTGTTCGCCCCATCTCAAAAAAGATACAATAAAAACTGTATGCATGTTGGAGGAATGGGGGGCGCTGTAAGTGAAAAATGCAGGTTAATTAAGAGGGAGGGAGTTTGGGTGCGGGAGGGAGTGCGGGGCTGGGGCATGGGAGAGGGTACAGGGCACAGATTCTGGGAGGGAGTTTTGGTATGGGAGGGGGCTCGGGGCAGGGGGTTCAGGTGTGGGAGATCCGGGGATTGTTCACCTTGGACAGCTCCCTGCAAGCGGTGACTTGTCCCTGCTGCTCCTAGGCGGAGGTGTGGCTAGGCGATGGCATGGCTAGGCGGCTCTGCACGCTGCCTCCACTGCTCCCCTTGGCTGGGAGCTGCGGGGGCGGCACCTGCGGGTGGAGATGTCTAAGCTCTACAGTCTTGTCATAAACAGATTGTTAAGGGTTAATGTCTCTTCTACCTGTAAAGGGTTACAAGCAGGGAACTGGAACAGCTGACCAGAAGACCAATCAGGAGACAAGAGACTTTTAAACTGGGTGGAGGGAAGTTTTGTGTATGTTCTTGTCCTTTGGGGGTGTTCTTCTCTCGGGGGTGGGTCCTGAGAGAGACCAGACATTGCCTACAGGCTCTTAAGTTTCTGTTCAATAAGTATAGTAAAAACAGCAGTTAGGCTTTTTGTTGTTTTAACTCATTTGCAATTGCGGATCTGTGGTTAACTTTATAGTGTAGTTGCTGGGAATATTTTGATTGTATGGTAACTGGGGGAAAGTTCTGTCTGTGTCTGTAAAAGCTATAGGACGCCTGTAATATTATATCTTAAAGTTACAGAGATAATTCTTTACTTTTCCTTTCTTTTATTAAAAGATTTCTTTACTGACCTGATTGATTTTTTTTCTTTGTTAAGGCTGAGGAACGAAGGGAGGGGGATTCTCTGTTGTGTAGATTTACGGAGCGGGTATCTGTACTGCCTCAGGGGAAGAGGGAAGGGGATGGCAAAAACGCTGCTCAGTGTGTTTCCATGGCGTTTGAGAGCACAGGAATCTTCTAGGTAACCCAGGAGGGAAGCCTATGAGTGGCACTAGTGAGAAAAGAGTTTACTCGCCCTGCTGTTAAGATCCGGATCTGGGTCTTGGGGTCCCAGGGAAGTTTTTGGGGAGACCAGAGTTTATCAAACACTCAGAGTTTTGATTGGTGGCAGCATATCAGATCTAAGCTGGTAATTAAGCTTAGAGGAATTCATGCAGGTACCCAAATTTTGGACGCTAAGGTTCAGATTTGGGAATTATACCTTATGACAAGTCTACAAAAGTTATTCATAATCTTACTTGCAGAAGTGGATACTCACCGGTAAGATAGAGACACAAGATGGATAAGGTAGTATCTTTTAGTGGACCAACTTCTGTTCTTCTTCTGAAGAAGAGCTCTATGTAAGCTTGAAAGCCTGTCTTTCTCACCAACAGAAGTTGGTCCAATAAAAGATATTACCTCATTCATCTTGTCTTTCTAATATCCTGGGACCAACATGGCTACAACAACACTGCAACAACTGGATAACTTAACATTATATGGGTCAAATAGTAATAAAGAAAGATGAACAAGTAGTGAGATAGGAAAGCACAAGCAAAGACTGTGTTAGGGGCATAGTGAATACAATTAGGTTTGTCTGAGTGTAAGAAATTTCTTGGAATTTAGATTTCATGGAGCATGTGCAGGACATCGTGAGCTAAAAGAATAACACTAGAAACACTCTGGCACGTTGTAAGAGCTATATCTTCTGCTTTCTAGAAATGTTTGGTAGAAACAACACTTTGCTATTAATCATTTCCCTTGTGTTATTTTCAGGGAAACTTTATGGTGATGAAGATTTTGTGGAGGAACGACACAGGCATCGATATGAGGTAAGGCATTGCTAATATAATTTATATTGTAGAGAATTTATAGCATTGGCAAACCATGACCAACTTATTTAATCTGAAGTCAATGGGAGTTTTCCTGAATAAGGGTTAAGCAAGGCCTTAGGGGGTTGGTGTAAGAGTAGGTACTATTTAGATGTACTCCAAAGGGTTCTGTGGTTCGCAGACCATATTGCATTTTAGGAGACCTCGCTTGAAGAGTGATAGTGGATTTAATCCTTCTCCCAGTGAAGTTAATGGTAAAACTCCCTTTGATTTCACTGGGAGCAGGATTAGGTGTATTGCTTCTCAGGCTGGTTGAGCTCAAATAATTCACATAGGTAACAGACTTGCTCTCTAAGATGAGGTAACTACAGCTTACCTTATGAGCCCCTCCTGTCAGCAGACTTTCAGAGTGATCTTAGGGGAAGGCACACTTGTGCTGTGCAGACTAGAAGAGAAGCATCACAAGGAGAGATGGCTTATGAGAAATTATTTGATTGGTTACTTGAATAAAGTTGTAGGGGACTGTTAGGCCTCCATCTATATCAGTGAAGACCGGCACAATAGGAGAGATAATCACGTTTGTGTGACTCTGAGTAGCAAGTAACTAATGACAAAATAAAAAGAATATTGGCTCCTGGCTGCACTGCTCTGATAACACCCCCATTCTGCAAACCATGTTCAGTTCATGCTGCATGCCCTGTAAAAACTACACATTTATTGTACCTCTCTGTGATGAGGTACAACCCCACCCAGGGCCTGAAGAGGTTAAAAAGCAATACTGGGCCCTGGCTGCCCTGTGCCTCCAGACCTGCCAAGCATGCTCCTCCTGGAGGATTGTATTAAAAGGAGCTCAGCCAAAGAGTGGTAAACAGACCGCAGGAGAGAGGAATCCTTCTCTGGGAAGCCAGACAGAAGAGTGAGCCTGAGAGGCCACAGAGTGGCCAAGACCCACAGGCAGAGCCTTTGCTAGCCACCACCCTCTTTAAGAACCAGCACATCTGGCAGAGCGCTGCTCCTTTGAATTCTTCTGGTGTAAGGGGATTGACTGTTCATTTGGATTATATGGGCATGCTACAAACTGAAAGGATCTATAGGTAGGAAGTGCCTCAGGGGACCAACTTAGACTCACTGCAGAGAGGACTTTGCCGGTGTCACTTTCCCACAGGTCCCCCTACTATATCCTCTTAAGGGCCTACAGCTTGATGTGGGTGGGAAGCCAAAGATCTCTGGCTTAAGATCAGGAAAAGATACCTCTGCTCCCTGACAGAGAGGCAAAGGGCTGGAATTTGGATACACTAACTACTAGGCTGCTCAGCCCACTGAGCCCCCTAGTACAGTCTCCCTTGCCTAATGATCAATAACTATTATTTTACCAACCATTCAGTGTAGTAACACTCCTTATTAATAGCAAAATAATAAAGTTCAAATACAAAAAACAAACAAACCCCACCCCCAAACAACAACAACCCACACATCCAAACCTTACTTAAAATTGCACAGCTCATTAGGGCAAATAATGCTGAAATCAACAACAGGACATAGTGAGTTACAGGAACACTGACAAGCCCCAGAGGGCAGAGTTAAGGTTGGTTGGGTATCAACTTGGTGACTGATGTTGTTAAATGTTAATTTGCTTGGGAAAGAAATATCCTATATTTGTGACTATCTGTGGGAATGAATGTGTGAGAAGGTGCTGTATGAAGTTGTTTATTCTAGGTTTTATGAGCCATGTGGGTTTTACTTGGGCATTATTTTCCTTTAGGACTTCAAGTGTTCACCAACTTATTTTTTTAAGGTTGACTGTGTTAAAGAAACATACTTGCTTATTAGCTACCTAATACATGTTTTAGAATATTAACCATGCTTGATACAAATATAGTATTCTAGTAGGAGCCATTTTAGTATTTTGGATGTATTTCACATTTTTAAAAAATTGCTTAATTGCATATTACATAAGAACCAGCAATTTTACAAATTTCCACTGCACAATTTTTAAACAAGGGATAATTCCCAGCCCCCTACTTTGCGACATATATATTTAAGAAGTTAAAACTTATCTACCTTTGTTAACTATAAAAAGCGACAAAGAGTCCTGTGGCATCTTATAGACTAACAGAAGTATTGGAGCGTAAGCTTTCATCTGACAAAGTGGGTATTCACCCATGAAAGCTTATGCTCCAATACTTCTGTTAGTCTATAAGGTGCCACAGGACTCTTTGTCGCTGTTTACAGATCCAGACTAACACGGCTATCCCCTGATACTTTGTTAGCTATGTAAATATTACAATAATTACTACCTGTATTTTTCAATTTTCCAGGTAAATCCAGAATTGACTGGCTGCTTTGAAGAGAAAGGTTTGAAATTTGTTGGCCGTGACATAGAAGGGAGTAGAATGGAGATCATTGAATTGGAAAGTAAGTAGCTCAGTTTTTTTTGTAACATCTTCTGCATATATTAAATAAGTGAGAACATTATCAGAGTGAACTGTAAATAAAAACATTACTAACTGAGCCAAAAATGATTCTTGTATCCTATGAAGTCACCGTTAGCTGATTGCTCTAGTACAAAGGGATGAGGCTCCAGCAAGAATATGTTAGGAACCACCGCCCTCCATTTCTCTTCTAGGGCGACACATACAATGCAGTGTCAAGGAGTCATGCGGCTCTCTTCCAAAAGGCTGACATCCTAGCTCAACAACTCCTGACCACATCAGAATACATAGGTGGCAAGGTGTTTGCCAAACCAATAGATAAGGTAGTGGCTGAGGCATCAGAAAAGCCAAAGAACTTCTTCTCCTCAAACAGGTCGCCTGGATGGGATTATTGCCTTTACTGAAGAGCAGATGGCCTTTCTGCGGCTATTAATTGTCCAAATAACTCTGAATAAACGCAGTAAAGAGAGTGCCAGATGCGATTCTTGCTAACATTCTACCTTTAACCTACAACAAAACACACAACTCTTTTATGTCTCTTCCCTGAATCCGAGGAGAACCACTGTCTAGAAAGCAAGCTCCATTCCTTCACAAAGAAGTTAACTATTTTTATATGAAACAGGTGGGTTTTAGCAATATGAATACTCAGTAGTTTTGGATTACTACACCAAATAAGATTGACTTTCTCTTAAGGCCAAGGACCTCCAGAAGACACAAAACATAAAGGAGAAATTATTCTGCAGATTGACTTGACTTTACTGTGTTAAATTTTAATATTGTACTGCCAGGAGGGATAATAGCTCTTTTCTTCTTTTGAGCCCCTTTCTAATTCATCCCTATTTTAAGTCACTGTGTCTAATAAATGTTAACTGTTAGCTAAAATTTCAGCCATTATATACGGTGTGACAAAGTTCCTCCTCTATCTAGGCAAATTGTTATTGGACAGAACACTGGTTCTGAAAGAATTCTCTGGGGACAATTAATTTTACACACCATAATGTGTTATTCAGGCTTCCAAAATACCTTTCAAGTGGGATATTATAAACTGCTAAAACACAAGGTTATATTTCTGTTTCTGTCAAAGAAGAAAGCTTTAGTTCTGAACCAAAAGTTTGAATGAAGATATATTTCTATCATGTGAAACATCTGCAGTGTAAATTGCCACTAAGGTGTGCATCAGCTTTCATAATCAAATAACTCTCATGGTAATTTTTGTATAATTTGTTCCTGCTACACCTGCTGATAATTGGTATTAGAAGGCTATTTCATTTGCTTTGGATGAAATGATTTATGTAGGAAGCATAATGAAATGGCGCAGGGTTTTTAAATTATATGTTATTACGAGAGGAATAAGAACAGCAGTAAAACCTGGAATTATTTCACAATGGTTTGCAAGGGCACTCTGATCATTGAAGGGGAAAAGCAATCCCCTCAGGGAAGTTAGAGATTGGGGATAGAAATATATTCTACCAAATAGGGTAGGCAAAGCATTTCAGAAGAATATCCCTACAGATACTATTTTGATATCTTGCAATAATCTTGTTTTGCTGCTTTAGGGAACCATGCTATATGGTAAAAAGAAACAAGCAATGGAACCAGATTCCTTTAAAACTTACAAAACTACCAGATTTTCACTGTTATAGGAAAATATGCTTTTCCTGTAACCACCTTGTCAACTGGTGAAAGTCTCAGCTGAGAATGCCAAATTCAGGACACACTGATAAAGATAGGGCAGACACACCCAAACCTGGTGGCTATTCTATCATTAGATGTACCAAACCAGGAACTGAATGAGATTGTGTAGCACCACACTGGTCAACAAGAAGCTAACAACACAGCCCCCTTTGGCAATCAGCCCTTATCACCACCCAGACATCTGATCTTTATGATGAGACGTTACTGAAACCATGTTCATCATATATAAAGTTCTTCCAATCCCAAATGATCAGCCATCTCCCTAGGTCAAAATATATCTCAGATCTTATCCAAACATCAAGCTGATGCCAGTCCATTAGTATCTGAAAACTAAAGGTTTAACAACATAAAAAGAAAAGAAGTCTTAAATGGTTAAGAGAATCAAATACATTACAAGTGATTTTCAGAATCTGTAGATCAGGATCATAGCAGTGATTTTGAATCTACTGGGTTGTAAAAAAATCTCTCTGGTTCACCCAAGCAGGTCAGGGGTCATTCAGTCCTATGTTCAAAGCTTCCTTAGAAAATCACAGTGCAGAGATGAGAAGCAGGGATGAAGACAAAGCAGTGATGTCACAGATTGCAATTTTTAGCTCAGCTTGTGCATGAAAAGTTACTGGCCAATATGGAGTCCCGGGTCACATGAGCATGGAAAGTTACTTGCAAAAGATGGAGTCTTAGTTCACATGTCCTCATCACATGTCTTTATATGCTCTGCTGATTCATATGGGTAGCCATTGGCTCCACATTGTCTGTGGCGTCTTCAGGAAGGGCTCACTGAAGAGCTGATTCCCGTCAATGGCCCATCACCAGATGGATGGCCCATCAACCAGTGATGGCTAACCTGAATGTAAATTTGTCTGGGGGGTATAAGCCAGGAACACAACCCATGTTTGAGATACAAATATATAGCAAATATTCATAACTTCAGATAAAAGATGATACATGCATATAAACAGGATTATCATATTTAGCAAATTACAGCTTTTCCATTGATACCTTACATGACATGGTTTGCAGTGATATATTAGTGATTGTAACAGTAGTGTACACCTGGTTTTCATTGTCATAGGAAAACATACTTTTCTTGTAACACCAACTCTATAATAGTGCAGCGGAACTCACTGGAACTGGAAACTGTTTTGGAAATTGTCGTACCAGAAGAGAGCAATGATCAATGTAGTCCAATGTCTTGTCTCTGATAACTGTCAATGTTAACTGCTTTAGGGCTTTAATAGCAGCATCCTTGTGGGAGAAATAGGTGTATGGAACAGGAATATCCTAAAACATTTCCTCTCTTTCTTTCTTTCAAATAGTAACTTACCTAAATGCTCAGATTTAAACTAGAGAGACAAAGTGAGTGAGATAATATATTTTTTTGGACTAGCTTCTGTTGATGGGGGCAAGCTTTCGAGTTTCCCAGACCTGAAGAAGAGCTCTGTGTAAGCTTGAAAGCTTGTCTCTCTCACCTATAGAAGTTGGTCCAATAAAAGATATTACCTCACCCACCTCATTTCTCTAATATCCTGGGATCAGTACGGCTACACCAACATGCATACAACAATGGGAGATATAAACTAGATGCATCTTGCTTCAACCTAAGCACACTATTCTGTTTTTAAGAGAAACATATACTTACTCTATTTTTATGTTGGCTTTAGAAAGTCAGTGCTGCTACTCTATTACTTTCAGTGTTTGTATTGAATGTGATAAACTACTATTTATAATATATGTTCATTGTCTTCTCTTTCACACACAAGCTATAGTAAGGGTCATTATAATGTATAGCTGCACAGCCTTAGAGTAGATGTGGCTGTTAGTGCTAGCATCAGCAGTGCTTTTGACCATTTTCTTTGCTACCGTCCAACAAAACAGATGTTTTTTCTAACATGACCACTTAATGGTCTTTAATTACATGATAACATACTAGTTTTTGCACAGGATCCCTGCCTCATTCAGTGAACAGAATGGACAGTGCTTACTGAATCGACATATTTTGTTTGCTTTTCATTGTTCGTGGACCAGGCCTTATTTTCTGCACACTATCCAAACCCTGCTCTGAAGACAGAAGTGTTAATTTCCTCAAGGACTTTTCTAAGGTGCTCATCACTGTAATATCAGAGTGAACCACAAATATTAATGTATCTTCATGACACTCCTTTGAGGTGAGGGATGGCATTTCATTTTGCAAATGGGGAGATGAGGCACAAAGGTTAATCAAGCATATCCACTAACCAAACTGAGACACTTAGAACTTGATTTTTCAGAATAACAGCATTAAATAGAACTTGCTCAAAGCATAGCTCCATTGACTTCAGTTGCAGCTGTGAGCGCTCATCACTTCTGCAAATCAGACTGTACAGTCTCAACTTAGGAACCAAGGAACACACAATTAGTGACCACCTGTGAAAATTTTGCTGTAAGTCACTTGCCCAGCAAGCCATGGAAACTCTGTGGCAGAGGCAGGGATAGAATCCACTTCTTCAGGGCAGCATTCAGCTGTCTTCCCCATGAGACCAATGAAGCAGGGATCCTACAGACAACAGCCTCCTTCACTACACAACCTTGATTCATTCCCAGAGCAGGTCCATCCCTTCATTGAATGGGGCAGGGGTCCTGTGGAAAAAACAATATGTGATCACGTAATTAAAAACTGTATCATAATGCATACACATGGGATGAATGAATTAAGGTCTCACATTTTGCATTCACCAGTCAGAATTCCCCATCAGGAAAAACCAGAGAGTTCTCCTTAGAGGAAAAAAAAAAAGTCTTCTCCGTTAGTACTAACCATACTTATTGCAATTAATCCTTATATTTCTAGTTTACGGTAGTTTATACCAAAGGTTGCAGGTCAGTAGTACACACAACTGGGACATCTGATCAATTCCTTTGTCCTACATGAAAAGATTGAGTAAATATATTCTCTGGAGCTGGTCAGAAAAATTCCAACAAAACATTTTGTCAGAATTTGCCCTTTTGTTGAAATCAAACCATTTCACAGAGATGATTTCCTGCCAGCTTGTCCACCTTATTCCACAGCAGGCTCATGGGGAGCCAAGAGTCAGGGAACCCTGGCTCTGAGGTTTGCAGCTTCTCAGTAGCCTGGGCTTCCAGGGTCTCCATGGCTTTGGGGGAGCCCGTCACGCAGTCCGCCTTGGAGACAGGGTCCTCAGGGCTTCTAGGTTCTGCAGCAGCCTACCACGCAGACTACACCAGAGCCAGAGCTCCATTCCCTTGTGTGGATAATTACAGTATTTTGGGGTTGTGTTCCAAGTCAGAATGAAACCAAATACCAAATCCTCCGCAAAATGGGATCACTGTTCTCTTCCTATGACCTTGACACTTACTTATTTCAGTGGGAGTTGAAGGCACTCAGCAGCTTACAGGATCTGACAGTTTATTATGCACACTGTGCTTACATTTATGTGTATCTGTACATGCACACAAAATATGTAGAGACTAAACTACAATGTGAATACGAGAGATAAGCCTAAGCACACTCAGTGCATTCTTGTGATTTTTTTCATGGTAAATATGGGAATGAAATCACAAGTGGCTTGTGCTATTACTGGCACTCAGATCTGCATATTACATCCTGTATAGCCATGTTCAGTTTTCCTATGTTGTATTTAATCAAAGAATATTAAGATCTTTCCCCCATTAAATTAATATGAAATTATAAGATTTGGAGAGTTATTTATGAAACCTTTAGTGTCCTGTGTTAAATCTTTTTCCTTATAAAGTAGCTTTATTAAGAACTCTCTTCTATTTTTTAGCCTCTACCATTTTCTTTATGCCCTTTGGATTTTAGATCACCCATATTTTGTTGGTGTCCAGTTTCATCCAGAGTTTTCCTCAAGACCTATGAAGCCCTCACCTCCATACCTTGGTCTCTTGCTTGCAGCAACTGGGACACTCAGTGCATACTTGCAACGTGGATGTAAATTTTCTCCAAGGTAACATTATTATTTGCTTGTTTGCCTACAGTTCAGCAGGACTATCCTTTATTGATACAATAAATCAGGAAGGGAAGGGGGCTTTTTTATATTGATTTTTATTACATTTATGAGAAAAATCCTGCTTAAGATTGGCTGAAAACAGTCATTTGAAGAGCCATATTTCTGTATTTTTCCTCCTCAGAGACTAACAATAGTAGGATCAGAAACAATAAAGTACTACAGTAATGAAATGCAAATAAGTACATCCTGACTGGCTGCAATCAGTTCCAGGAAAATTATTTCTCACCTCACAGGAGGTGTCTGGCCCTCTAAGTTCACCTGTGTTAATGGTTATTTTATCTGGACAAAGGTCTGCTGGCAGCTCATGTAGTTAAGTGCAGTTCTTACCTATCTGTATGTGAATGATCATAACAATGAAACAGTGAATGTCCAGGTTATTTTGTTGCAGCGAGGTAATAATATTGAGTAAGCAGAAAAAGGCCCAAAGCAAAACCCAGGATTTGCTGGGTCAGAATTTTGTGGCTGAGCCAAACCAAGATCTCTGATCCCAACAGCCCCAGACCTGTCTCTGTAACCAAGGTAAAGTTCCTGGGACATTTCTTTTTTATAGCAATACTTTTCAACCTGTTAATTAATTCATATTTGTAAAAAGCTTTAATGATCAAAGATGCCATGTTAATTACTAATAATTATAAAGAGCATGTGAGGCCAGGGGAAACCTAGGGTAAAATGGCAAAGCTTCTCAAAATATAGACCACTGTAAGATAACCTACTCAGATCCAATTTTAAAGGGCTCCGCTATCCTGAAAGCAAAGTGCAGAACTTACCAGCTTTGCTTTTTTTCTGAAGACTCAATAGGAACATAATAATTACCAAGCCAATTCAAACTGCTGGTATTCTGGTTCTTATCGTTTACAGCAGATCTTTCATATGCAAGTTAACCTCAACGCTAATGGTCCTGGCCATTGTATAATGATGTACATATAGGGAAAAACTCCTTCCTGACTTCTGCAGGTCATCTCTTATAAATCGTAATATTCAAATATTACCTTAATAGGGCTGTCAATTAATTGCAGTTAACTCATGCCATTAATTTTTTTTATCGCTATTACGTTTTTTGAATTAATCATGATGACTCACACTGTTAAACAATAGAATACCAATTGAAATTTATTAAATATTTTTGGATGTTTTTCTACATTTTCAAATATATTGATTTCAGTTACATCACAGAATACAAAGTGTACAGTGCTCACTTTATATTATTTTTTATTACAAATATTTGCATTGTAAAAATGATAAAAGAAATAGTATTTTTCAATTCACCTCATACAAGTACTGTCATGCAATCACTTTATCATGAAAGTGCAATTTACAAATCTAGATTTTTTTGTTACATAACTGCACTCAAAAACAAAACAATGTAAAACTGTAGAGCCTACAAGTCCACTCAATCCTCCTTGTTCAGCCAATTACTAAGAGAAACAAGTTTGTTTACATTTATGAGAGGTAATGCTGCCCGCTTCTTATTTACAATGTCACCTGAAAGTGTGAACAGATGTTCGCATGACACTGTTGTAGCTGACGTCACAAGATATTTATGTGCCAGATGCGCTAAAGATCATATACCTCTTCATGCTTCAGCCATCGTTCCAGAGGACATGCTTCCATGCTGTTGATGCTCGTTAAAAAAATAATGCATTATTTAAATTTGTGACTCAACTCCTTGTGGGAGCATTGTATGTCCCCTGCTCTGTTTTACCCTCATTCTGCCATGTATTTCATGTTATAGCAGTCTCGGATGATGACGTAGCACATATTCATTTTATAAACACTTTCACTGCAAATTTGGCAAAATGCAAAGAAGATACCAATTGGAGATTTCTAAAGATAGCTACAGAACTCGACCCAGATTTAAGAATCTGAAGTGCCTTTCTGAATCTGAGAGGGATGAAGTGTGGAGCATGCCTTTAGAAGAGCAACACTCTGATGCGGAAACTACAGGACACAAACCACCAAAAAAGAAAATCAACATTCTGCAGGTGGCATCTGATTCAAATTATGAAAATGACATGTGTCAGTCCACACTACTTTGAATTGTTATTGAGCAGAACCTATCATCAGCATGGATGCATGTCCTCTGGAATGGTGGTTGAAGCATCAAGGGACATAATCTTTAACACATCTGGCATGTAAATATCTTGCGACACTGGCTACAACAGAGCCATGCAAATGCCTGGTCTCGCTTTCAGGTGTCATTGTAAACAAGAGCAGGCAGCGTTATCTTATGCAAATGTAAACAAACTTGTTTGTGTGAGCGATTGGCTGAAGAAGAAATAGGACAGATTGGACTTGTAGGATCTAAAGTTTGACATTGTAGAAAATGTAGAAAACATCCAAAATATTTAAATAAATGGTATACTCTTATTGTTAAACTGCACAATTAATCGCAATTCATTTTTTTAATCGCTCGACAGCCCTACTTATTAACCATTGCTAAAAATGTTATAAGAGGCGTGGTCATAACATTATCTATCCCGTTTTCAAATCCAGAGTTTCATTTGATGGCCTCCTGTAGTAGTGCATTACACAGACTATCTATAAATTGGATAGGGAAGTACAGTGTTATTGGTTCTAAATGAAATGTCCTTTCATTTCTTTAAGTGCCCCTTTGTTCTCAATGCGTAAAAGAGCGTGGTGTATGTCTCTGGCATGTAAAAGAAAATTTAAAAAATTAAAAATCTACTAATCAGCCATTCCAACTATTGATCATCCTAGTGAGTATTAAGTATACTAGTAAATGAAAGGGTATTTCTGAAAAAGTACAGACTATTAGGGAGATACCAGAGAAAAACAGACAATTCTGAACATAGAAAACAAATGTGATACTTGACATTTGCCATCCTATACTTATATTTTCTCAAATATAAAGTATTTTTATACTTTTACTTCAAAGATGAAGTAAAAGAAATCGCTAAACATTTAGGGCCAGATGTTAGCTGGTGTAAATTGGAGTATATCCATTGGCTTCAGTGCAGCTATGCCAGTTTACAGCAGCTCTGATCCCTAAATCCAAAAAGGACGATGAACAATAAGCATCATGGGTTTATAAATAAATATGTACAGACAAAATATTTGATTATAAAGCTCGTAGATGATGAGAGAACTTCAGAAGTAATGTATTTGGATTTTAGTAAAGAATTTGGTAGTGAGTCTTGTGAAATCTTGCTTGAAAAAGTAGTAGAAATTAGCTAATGTCATGTTGGTTGTAAAGCCACTGAAGTACAATAAAACTAATTAGAGAAAAAAGCAGCACCATGTAAAGCTGAAAGAAGGTGTCTAATGGGAGGAATCATTAGGCCTGGTCTTTTCTAATAACTCCATTAATGAGTCTGGAGCAGGGGGTAACAATAAATTAATGACATTTGCAAACAATACTAATTTGGGAGGAGTTGGAAGCACCAGTCAAGGCACAGGAATGATACAAAAGGACTTGGACAGTTTAGAAACATGAGTTGAAAAGAATGAAATGAGATTCCACTTGGGAAAATGCAAAGCAGGGAAATAATCGTCCTTCTCTACCTAGTTCTGAAGCATTCCATTAAATTCTGAGCACCACATTAATAGAAGAATATTGACAAGTTAGAGGAATTGAGAGAACAGAAAAGTAAAAGAACTAAGCATGTGTAGATTAGCTAATGACACTTATGGAAGGGATACAATATCCAAATATCTGAAGAGTGCAAATATGAATGGGCCAGAGACCCCTCCACCCTTCCAAAAAATGACCACTGACTGAGGGGAGGTCTGGTGGGGGGTTATTGGAGCGTCAGCCTGCCCCACAGAAGGAGCTCCTGTTCCATGGGGCTGGGCCCAGCTCCCCACTCCAGGCATTGTGATTTGGCATGTGGGGTCACAGCACCATTTGGTTTGGGGGCCCTCTCAAACAGGTGTCCCAGGGCAAACTGCCCCTTTTACCTCCCTCCTGCTCTGGGCAGCCCCTTGTGAATGAGGAGGAAGTACTTAATGGTTACCACTAGGAATAATGGAATGAAATTAAGAAAGGGAAAATTGAGGCTGAATATCAGGAAGAACTCTGATGACAAGTTATATCTGGCTCTGCAATAGTCTCCCTAGAAAAGTGGTGGGAGCTCCTTACTTTGCACGCTGTAGTAGGCAATACACTAGATAGTGTAAAGTAGGGCCTTGGCTACACTGGCGCTTTACAGCGCTGCAACTTTCTCGCTCAGGGGTGTGAAAAAACACCCCCCTGAGTGCACCAAGTTATAGCGCTGCAAAATGCCAGTGAAAACAGTGCCCCAGCGCTGTAAGCTAATCCCCACAGAGAGGTGGAGTACCTGCAGCTCTGGGAGAGCTCTCCCCCAGTGCTGGCGCTGCGCCCACACTTGCACTTCAAAGCGCTGCCGCAGGAGTGCTCGCGCGGCAGTGCTGTACGGCTGCAAGTGTAGCCATACCCTAGGAAACAATCCAGCATTGGCAGGGAAAATAGTAGAACAGGAAGTTAAGGGCTGCGTTACAGGAAGACTGGCTTCTATAAGGGGGAAATGGCTGGTCTCAGCTGTGCCATAATTAACTGTGTCCCAGTCCGACTGGGTGAGGCTAATGGAGCCAGGTGTTAGTTTGATGAATATGTGGGCCTCATAACAAGGCTTGAGAGTGAATATTTAGGAGGAGGAAGATATGGCTGGAGTGAGGAGCTGGGCTCAGACTCATGGAAAAAGGAGTGCCTTCTGTGGGACAGGCTCACCCTCCAACCACCCCCTACAGTGGTCAGGTCTGTAAGAAGCAGGGAGGTCCCTGGGAGAAACTGCCAGAGTCCCTGCGGAGGGAAACAGTGGGAAACTTGCTAGGAGGAAAAAAGCTGCTAGGGAGAAAGCTGTGGAGAGCAGTGCTCAGTTTAAGGTGCAAAGAAGAGCTGTGCAGAGCCTGGGAGTAGGGATGAAGAGCAGGGAATGTCAGAGTAACCCAAGAGAAGCAGAAGAACCATTTGTTTGGATGTTTATTTGAATTTTCGGTTGGAATTTTGTAATACCAGAAGGGGACTGAACTATCTGGAGGGCTGGGCCAAGGAAGCCACAGACCACTGCCTGCAGAACCAGAATGGCAGACACTAGGGGGTGCCAGAGGGGAACTACCCAAGCAATGCCAAGCCCTGGTTTCAGGGGATGCTCTGGTGGTGTTCCCCTCCCCCTGCCAATTATAAACTACTATATCAGTTCAGCCCAATGGTCTGTCTAGTCTAGTACTCTGCCTCTACCAGTGGCCAGCACCAGATGCTTCAAAGGAAGGTGCAAGAGACCCTGAGGTGGACAATTACAGGAAAACCTATAGGGGAAGTTCCTTCCTAATCCTAATGAGTTAGGGGTAGATTCTCAAAGAGGACATAAGCATTGCAACACTAACTCCTAGGTGTCCTGCTGTCTGCTGGAATTCTCAACCCTGACTTAGGCACCAAGACTCCCTTTGCATTAAATGGGGAGTTTACATGTCTAAGAAAGGGATTCTCTGAAGCCTGCAAGCTGAGTGGGGAGCTGCTTAAACTAGCCAGGAGTGAAATGTAGAGGAAAGGGGTGGGGATTAAGGCCCATATGCATAAAAGAATTTTGATACCTAACTCCTATTGAGCTGTACCTTAGGCACTTGTCTCTGCTTTAGATTCTTAGCCATGAATGTTCTCCTGAAGCTAGGTGTCTAAGCCAAGTCAGCCATTTCTTACAAAAAACAGAGACTCCACCCCATTATGGTCAGTAGTCAGCACACTCACCCAGGATGTGGGAGAGCCAGGTTCCAGTCCTTGCTCCAATAAATATTTAAGTACTTATGCAGAGTGGAACAGCTTCAACAGAAGCAATTGAATGAGCCCTCCTCCAGAATAGCCCATAGACCAATGGTCAGGACATTCACCTGGGATGTCAGGGAGCTGGATTCAAGTCCTTGCTCCAGATCAGAGTGGGAATTTAAATTGGAGTCTCCTACATCCCAGATAAGCACCCTCACTATTGGGTATTCTAGACATACAGCTGCACAGCCCAGCCAGTTTGAAAAATTCCTGACCTGCTTTCTCCCCCCAGCTGCCTTTTGTAGAGGTTAAGTGTGCTCTGAGCAAGCCTAATGGATCAGGCCTGGCAGGTGCTATAGTCAGGGCAACGCCTCATTTGAGAATCTTTCTGGGGCTTAGATGTCAGCAAGGGCTCCGATCAGCTCGTTAGCTGTGAGATGGCATCAGGAGTTAGGCAGCCTTGTAGGTGCTGACAGGTGGAAATGGAGCTTTATAGGGATCGGTAGCAGTTTTGTGAACGTTAATATACTTAAATGTTGGTAGGCAGGCACCTGAGTCCATTTGTGAATTGAACCCTTAGGTATTGACTTAGCAGTGTACTTAGTGAGTTAGTGGTTGACTGAAGTCTGAGGGTTCTAGCCTTTTTAAATGTGTTTTAACCATCTCATGTAACTGGATGTTTTCATTGCCCGTATAACAGTCTAATGCTTTTTTGAGTCCTAGCTTCTGTAGTAGTATTCCTAGGCAATTTGCCTCAAAGACCTCTGAAAACCCAGAAGCAAATCACAATCTTCCCTGCCTTCTTCTTGCTCTGGGAAGGACTCTTGCCTCAAAGGTGTGTCTTTGTGTCACACTGCCTCTCAGGGCTACTCCCGGCGTGGTCTCCTTTGCTCAGGGCTGTGCTGAAGGGCAGTGTCTAGCCCTGTGGAAACACTGACACTCAGGGGCGGCTCTAGGGATTTTGCTGCCCCAAGCACGGCAGGCAGGCTGCCTCTGGCGGCTCGCCTGCGGAGGGTCCGCTGGTCCCGCGGTTTTGGCAGACCTCCTGCAGGCACGCCTGTGGGAGGTCCCCTGAAGCCATGGGACCAGCGGACCCTCCGCAGGCCAGCTGCCAGAGGCAGCCTGCCTGCTGCCCTCGCAGCGCCGGCAGAGCGCCCCCACGGCTTGCCGCCCCAAGCACGGGCTTGGCGTGCTGGGGCCTGGAGCCGCCCCTGCTGACACTATTGGTATAATTCCTAGTGTCTGAGGAGTTCTGGGCAAAATAAGACACAAAAGGATTGATTTTTTTCTGCTGTGTAGTGGAGAGAGGGGAACAGCCCATGCCTGCCTGATCTTCAGGTGCCCAGCCCTAGTGTAAGTTAAATGGGGCAGCTTTAATTTCTGTTACTGACATAAGATCCTTCAGAGACCTCTCACCATTAGAGAACAGGGCACAGTAGAACCTTGTTTTTCCATCCCTCCCCGCCACCTCTCCCTTCTATTATGCCAGGAGTGGAGATTTCAGCAGTGCCTCCCCCACCAGCTCTTCTGCTGGTGGAGATTCCTGCTACACACAGGGAATTCTCCAGGGGAATCTCCAGCTGGTTTAAATTTGATCTGCACCACAGCAGATTATGTCTTGTTTAGACATGATCTTAACTCCCTGCCTCTGTAGGAGCTGAGATACATCAGTGGGGAGACACACTGCAATTTACATTCATGCCACATCACCACGTGAACAATCCGATGATTTCAATAGTAACATGAACAGGAAATCCTCTCTTCTTACCTGCACCTAGGCACTACACTGACTGATACATGATGGTATGTGAGGGGAAAACAGATGTACAGTAACTAGAATAAACACCCCATGGCTCTAAATGTAGGTGAATTTCGTGCTAATGGAACTCTTGCTTGAGTGCTGGGGAAGGAGGAGGAGGCTGGATCCATCATGAAAAAGTCTGTATAAAAAACCTGCTCCTACGTAAGAGTGTTTCTGGTTGCTACCATTTGGGAATATCTGTCCCCCAGCTCTTGCCCCAAATGATATTTCATTTTATTGTAATTCACTGATATTTTTTAAAGTCACATTTTGCCCTAAATTACCTGCTGTTCAATCAATTCCAAAAGATAATTTGAACCTTAATGTTCACATCTGACAGGCAGGATAAGATGGAGTAGCTAAACATAACAAGCAGGCGTTAGTGTCAAAAGGGCTCTGAGGAAATGTTCTTGGGCAAAGCTAATGGCATCATTTTGTTCCAAGAAGTCTTTACTTTTTTAACAAATACTTAAAGCCATAAAAGGCCTGATCCAACTCTCACTGAGTCCATTACAGTATTTCTTTTGACTGCTGTGGGAGTTAAATTGAGGCAGAAGTGACCCAAGCACAAATAGCTGTTTAATCTTTATGTATAATATCTCTGCAGCATTTCAATGCAATTTGAAAGGAAATACATGCTTGTTCCTAAGAGAGGAGATTACTCTTTGCTGGATAATACAACCCTGAAACTCTGTACAGATTTTTTCCAGTATAATACGTTTCATATTATAGTAAATCTTATAAACTTGACGCAGATATTGGTTTGCAACATAAGCAGCTGTTTTTCTGAAGCAAGACAAAAATCCTTAGCTTTTTTAAATTAACAGTATATATGCTGGGTGGAGAAACAAAAGGTAGGGCACGTTTCCTCAAACTAATAAAAGTTCCAATATTTGCAAGTGCTAATAGAAAACTTAACGGCTAATTGTTTAAGTGGTGTTATCATAACATGGCAAAACACTGCAATTAATTACTGTACTTGAAAATGTTCTGTATTAAACGCATAACTGTTTTAATAATACAAAGTTTTTGTTCCATGCTTCCTTGGGCACATTCAGAAAGAGGTAAGTACAATGGCAATGATGCTCTGATGAAACTGTGTGTCTGTGTGCATCTGGCATGCTTGATCATATTGTTAGCAACACTTTTCTTCACTATAACTGGTGCATGTTGGTAATGTAATTGTTTCCCACATATTAAAATCCTCAGATTGATCATGTGGTTAGTCCTATATGACCCACTCTTTTAACAAGTTTCAGAGTAGCAGCCGTATTAGTCTGTATCCACAAAAAGAACAGGAGTCCCTGTGGCACCTGAGAGACTAACAAATTTATTTGAGCATAAGCTTTACACAAAAGCAGTACAGAAAATTATAGGTTAAGACTTAGGGCATATCTGCACTTGCCATTTAAAGTGGAAAAAGTCCCTTTTTTGTGCAAAAACCATGGGAGCGTCTACACTTGCCAATGACTTTCTGTGGTGAAACTCAGAAGTTTCACTGCAAAAAGAAAACCACCTCCATGAGAGGGAAACAACTCTTACCGGTAATGCTTTTATGCTGATGTGCAAGTGAAAGCACGTTCTTCCTATTTTAGAGAGCTTTTAGCCTCTGGAGGATATCCCACAGTGCCTAGGTGACCACTCTGGCCAGCAGCTCTGCTGCTCTGATGCCAGGTAAACAGACATCCACTCCTTACCCCAGTAAAGCCCTTCGAACTTTAAAACTCCCCTTCGTGATTTCTTGGCAAGTGCTCACTTATCATCTGGCTAGGTGACAGTGCCCGCTCCATGGAGCAAACAATCTCCTGCTTGAAGCAATGCTGAGCTACTGGAACTGATCTATGTTTGGGGAGAGGAGGCTGTGCAGGGCCCCAGGATGCCCTGCGATCACCCCCTCCCATTCGTCCCACAAGATCCATTGTCAAAATGGAGAGAGCTGCACTGTGGGATAGCTGCCCTAGAACACTGCTGTAATTGGCTATGGAAGTGCTGCTAATGTAGACACACTCTGATGCTTGAGGAATTAAGCGAGTACACAAACCAGCCCTTTTCTTTCACTGATTCCCTGTCACTGGTGAAACATACAGCGCAAAAACTCTGCAAGTGTAGACATACCCTTAGTAAATATGAAAGCAACCGAGGGTTGGTCTATACTTAAAAATATAGTGGCATAGCTATATCTCTCAAGAATATGAAAAAAACACAACCTCAAGTGACAGAGCTCTGCTGACAAAAACCCCAATGTAGATGTGGCTATGCTGAAAGAAGAATGCTAATGTCATTCAGGGAGACAGTGTCCCTACATCAGCAGAAAAACAGCATATTCTGTGTCTGCACTGCCTATGTTGCCATAGGCTCCTGTCTCCTGCAGGGACATAATGAGTTATGTTGTTGCAGATTTCCTCTAGCAATGAAAGTCTGAAATTAAATAAGACAACTTTGCTGTCATATACCGTATCCTATTCTTCTACAATTTTAGTGTTTTAATTAGGGAATATATATAACATGAACAAGACAAGATTAAAGTCAAATCCAGCACCCAAGGCAAACTCCATTGAGCCCCAGCATAATTTAGAGCAGTTTAATGACTTTTCTAAATTACCTGAACTGCAGTATACCATCTCCCTTCCAACAAGGCTGCAAGTCAGCTCACCAGCTCAGTAGCTGTCAGAGGGGGCTACTGACTCCCTGGTTTTCACAGCCCTCCTGTGATCACAGGGAAGTAATACAGCTGGGGGATACAGTGGGGGAGAGTGCCAGGGATCCACCTGGAGTGTTATCTTCTGAACAGGTTTAATCTGGGCATGCAGAAGAGCTGTGATTGAACCCAAGAGCTCGCCAACCCAGATACATATCCTCTGCCATAGGCTGTGCAAGGACCTGTCCAGCTGAACTCTTCTGAAGAAAATGCAGTCTGTCTGATCAAGACTGCTGTGGCCTGTTTGAAGTTCCTTCAGCTGATCACTGTGCTGCTTTACATTCTTCACCATTTCTTTGTTCTGTTCACTGATAAAATAATCACTAGCACACTAGTTTCTATCCTATAGAAAACAATGTATCTTTATAGGAAACAGGAGATGAAGGGGGAAGTTGTTAGGATGTTAGTAGTGTATTGGTAATGATCTTGCTCTGAGGATGTGATTTTGAATTAGCAGAATTTCAATTTAAATATCAATTAAGTTTTTTGGTCAAGTCAAATAAATAAAAGTGGGTCTTTAATTAGAGCTGGCTAGAAAATGGAAATTCTTTCACATGAAAAATATGTCCACACTGCGATAAAAGACCCACAACATGGCCATGGCTGGCCTGGGGCAGCTGACTCAAGCTTGCTGGACTTGGGCTGCAAGTGCCCTGAGACCCTACGGGGTGGGGGGGTGTCTAAGAGCCCAGGCTCCACCCCAGGCAATCTATTCTGCTATTTTTAGTCCCATAGCATGAGCCCTGTAAACCTGAGTCAGTTGACCTGGCATATGAGGCTCACTGACCTGGACCTTTTTTGTCTCTCCCTATTTTTGGGGCCAGAGCGACAGAGAGCCCTGGGTGCTCAGTGTCTTCAGCCCCAGAACTAGGAGGAGGCAGGAAGGCTGAGTGCCTGGGCTCTTTGCCTCTCCGGTGCTTGGGGTGAAGGCAGGAAGGCCTGAGATCCAGAAAGGCAGATTCAGGACACTCAGCCACAGCAGTCCTTTTGGAAGGCTTTTGTCAGTTTGACTTTCTAGGAGGCAGCTGGGAAGCCACCATTTTGATATACCTGACAGAAAATCAGATTTTTCTGGCTATATTGAAATTTCCTCATGGAACATGTTTTTTTTCTGAAAAGGGCATTTTTTGTTGGAAAATCCTTCAATGGAAAATTCCCAACCTGCTCTACTTTAAATTTTTCTCGATGTAAAAACAAATGCCTTCTCTACTGTAAATTAGACCATTCCTTTTCTAATCTTGTGCTGAGAACTTGCTACTCTCAGTGACATCAGTGGCGGTTGCAGTCACTCAGCACTCTTCAACATCAAGCTGTTAAGGTTAAGATATAGTAACCAAGCAAAAAAATAATATATTGTCAGTATGGAGTACGGGTTCTCATCAGTTACTTAGGACTCAATTTAGAAAAGCCCTTAAGCAGATGCTTAAGTCCATTCCTATTGAGGAAAACGTGTTACAATGGCATTACAGTCAAGCCTTTGCTTACATGCTTTGCTGAGTAGGGAGGCCTTCCTCAAGCAGGAGCTTAGTGTGGGTCATTGGGGTTGGAGGGCTTGAGACAAAACAATTATTTCTTCTACACCACTCACACAATCTATTCTTTCTTGCTAGCGATAGCTACAGTGACCTCAGTGATGACAGTTCTCCAGAAAAAGAACCTCCGGACTCAGAAACAAGCTGAACTCCCTGCATGAGAACAGAGAATTGGAGAATGCTACCGAGGTGAACAGGGTCCTTTTGACTTACTGCAAGAGAAAAAGTTATCTTGGATCTCCTTCTCACTCCAAATCCCCCCTGAAAGCTTATCTTTTCTCCCTTGCCTGCAGCATTTAATTTCTCTCCCCTTCTATTGTTTAACTTTGTAATTGTATTATTAAAATCTGCAGTGTGTTTTGGGTGGAGTTCTGATAGTGTTTCAAAAGCTATTTTTTATAATTATACTTCTGTAATCTTCCCAGAAATTGTTTTCTTTACTTGTTTGTTACTTTAGCATGCGACTCAAAATGAGTTTGATTCCATTGTATTGACTTGATTTTGGTTTTGCCCCTCTTTGAGCCATTTCTTTGTGTTTTATTTTCTGTTGTCATATTTCTACCAGAGATGGACACTGGGCCTTAGGACAGCGAAGACACTTCATGATAAATCTTGGGGTTCAGCCAGTGTAGGGATGTGAATTTAGCAAGCTAATATTTTTAAATTGGAGCTTTGTTTGCTGATATACTCTTGCCAAAGTCCTGTTACTTCCAGTTGTTTGCTTCTTTAACAATAACCATAATGGTCTCCACAGCTATCTGAATGTTTATTTCTCCTGACACATCTGACCTTGGCTAAGTCATGGACTAATCCACAATCTTACTGTAACCACTGAGACTTAACCTACACAAGGCCTTCAAGATCATGGCCAGTGTGATAATCTCATTCATCTCTTCATTCTGAACCACGATGCGGTTTTCTTGAATACCGTTGTATGCAGTTCATTTTAGGTTTCCATTTCCCCAATTTGATCCTCTCCATTTGCATGGCGTAACTGCTGACTGCTTTCCTAAATTGATGATTAAGGCTGCATATAAATAAGGTAGACTGAGGCTTAGGAAATGTGAGTTCTGCTCTTAGCTCAACCACATATTTCTTCTATGATCTTGAGCAAGTCACTTTGGGTGGGATTCACAAGGTAGAATTAGGTGCCGAAGTCCAATGTTTAGACACCACTGCAATCCACAAAGCCCTTGCTTAGCTGCTGCCTAACCTTGTAGGTACCTAAAGTCCCTCATGCTTAAGTTTCCAACCATGAAAGTCCCCCAGGTGCCTAAATTTCAGCAACTGAATATGTCCAGAGTAGTGTAATTCCTGATACTGCTTGACACCTAACTCACACTTAAGCCCCAGAAAAAATAATGAACTAATTAATGAATTAATGGGTAGTATGCTTGGAGCACAAATATTCACATCCAAAACAGAAGGAGGTGGTAGAGTGTCTCCCTCCCTTACAACTTTTAGTCCAGTAGTTAAAGCACTTACACAGGTTCAATTCCCACTTCTGCCTTAGGTGGAGAAAGGATTTGAACTCATGTCACCTACCTCCCAGAGGGCTGCCTTAGCCAATGGACTATGGCATATATCTGGGTAGCTGTTTCTCCATATCTCCTGTTGAAACTGTTCCACTGTGTTAAAATAATTAAATAGTCATTGGCATAGGCAGATTGAAACCTGGCTCTTCCAGCTCCCAAGTGGGGTGGCCTATATAATCACTGGGCTATGGTCATTCTTACTCTGTCTTTGGCCCAGTGGATATTTAAGTATTTATACACAGTGGAACAGCATCACTGGGAGAGATTCCTGATCCAAAATGTCCTAGTGCTCAGTAGCTAGGCCCCTCTCCTGGGAGGTAGATGATCCATGTTCAAATCCTTTTGCCACATTAGGCAGGAGAGGAAGGATTGAACCTGGGTTTCCCCTATACTGGGCGTGTGCTCTAACCAGTGGGATAAAACTCATTCCTTGTTGGCTAGCTTAGGCAACTCCCTGTTCAGTGTGATGGCTTTTGTTAATTCCATTCTTAGGTGCCAGTGCCCACCATGCATTGTGCAGGGAGCTTGGGCACCTAACTCAGGGCTGTGAATTCCACAAGGCAGCAGGTGCCTAAGCCCTCTTGTGAATCCCACCCTTCATCTTGCTATACCTCAGTTCCCCATCTGTAAAATAGGGATAATGATACTTCCCTACCTCACATGGCTGGGGAGGATTAATCTATATGAGAATCTCAAATACGATGGTGATGAGCAGCTTAAAAAAGTCAGTAAAGAAATAAAACACTTCTCACCTTGCTTTCTAGCTGGGCTGCAAGAGCAACACTGTGACACTGTGTGTGTCTATAGCTGACACCAAATTTATGAGATCCAGTTTAGCTTTGACTATGGGTTTCCCAACAGAGTGCATGATGGCAAATCCTAATATGCCATTAATCTAGTTACAGAATTGTGACTCTTCACTTGCAAATTGCTTGCATAAATGTATTTATGTGGTGCTTTACGTTACTTTGCCAGCAGTTTCAGATTGAAGAATCCACATTTTTATTTTGATTTCTCACCAGCAGGCACTAATTACATTCTATAGGCATAATCAAAGTACAAAAGTGATCATTGCCTCAGTTACCTTTATTACAATATTAGGATTTTAAGAGGGGAATGATTTCCCCTAATCAGGGGTGGATGCACATGTAGACTATACACCTCTACCCTGTTGTAACACCACCTGATATAACACAAATTCGGATATAACGCGGTAAAGCAGTGCTCCGGGGGCGAGGGGGGGGCGGCAGGGGTGCGCGCTCCGGTGGATCAAATCAAGTTCGATATAACATGGTTTTACCTATAACGCGGTAAGATTTTTTTGGCTCCCGAGGACAGCGTTATATCGAGGTAGAGGTGTATTTGCTTTGGTTCATTAGCACTCCTTTGGATCTAGGTAAACTTGCAGTATCTACTGTAAAATTATTTTTATGTCCATCATTAGTTCCACTGGGTACATGGACATTAAGGGATACGCCAACTATAAAAATGCTAAATAGATATGCAGAGAAGGCTTGTACACACACTAATTCTTGCTTCTTTTTTTTTTCAGAAAGATAAAACAGAATCGAAAGGAAGGAAATT
This sequence comes from Chelonoidis abingdonii, assembly GCF_003597395.2. Lineage (NCBI taxonomy): Eukaryota > Metazoa > Chordata > Testudines > Testudinidae > Chelonoidis > Chelonoidis abingdonii. The sequence goes on from NC_133769.1 coordinate 231,229,917, forward strand.
CATGTTAATTGGTTGCACCATTTTTGTACAGTCTTATTTTTCCATATATGATATAAGTAACATATGATATAGACGTTATAGCTATTACAGAGACTTAACTTCCTCACAAAAGCATTTGCCTCCTTGCTATGGATGTGAGTTGTTTTCCAGTTGTCATTTTCCAGATGATATTTTCATTGCCCTGTATGAAAGCAGTTCTCCAGATAATTGCTGTTTGTTTAAAAATGAGATAAAGGACCATCAAATCTTAGCTGTCAGTCACAATAATTGGTCTTGTCCTATGATTTCTGAATGATCTCAGGTGAATCCACTGTAGTTCTTTATCTGTAGCAGTCTTGATTTGCAGAAAGATTTGGGGTTGTTTTTTAAATAAAATGAAACAGGAAAAAATGCTTTTGCCTTAGAACAGTACAATGTATTTTTGCGTGTGCTGTCTGTGTGCTCAAAGGTGAGAATGAATTGAAAACCAAAACTGATCTTATATGTGAGCAGTGGAGAATCATTTCAGTGTTAAGATTATTGAATAAATGTTTACTCCTTTGCTGTTAACATAAACGAGGCATTATGTTGGTCTGTTCTAGTCTTCACGGAGTTTAATAACATGCTGAATATGCATGCCTTTTCATTTTGCCTCTGCAACTGCAGTGTCACCATACAGCTGCTAAAATCTATCTGCTTCTTGCTTTCACTTGAATAGTAAGATTTTTGAAAAGCTGATAATACTGAACATAATGCTAGTCTACTAAATTCTAAATGGGATAGTAGAAGATTTGAATTTATTATGTGCCTAAGAGTATTTAAACACATGGATACACAATAAAAAATAATCTAGTCAACTGTAAACAAAACATGAATGCAGAGAATTTAAGAGGGGCAGATTCTGGGATCCAGCAGGATTGCATATAGCATATGTCAGGAAATGGGTACAAAGATGGATTTAAAACTCTTCTTCACACTCCTCTGATTCAAGGGCCACTCTATACAGAGCTGGTCCCCTTGTGCCCCATTAGAGCAGCCTATGGGCTATTCTAATTTATGACAGATGCAAACACCCAGAGCTACTGAAACTACAGCCAGTAACCAGTGTCTCCTAGGGGTGTCTTGGCCTTACCCTTCCTTGCCTACTATCTGAGCGGCACAAGGGCAACGGATGATCCCCTAGTGAGTCTGCCAAAGGCCAGTTAGGATGTCTCTAGGACCAGATTCCACCAGTTGTGTGACCATCCAAGGATCTGGCCTATAGTGTGGATCAGCACCCTAAAGCTAGCATAGCCCAAATGTCTGAAATGAGGTCCTCAGGCCTCACATTTTAATTTTATAAATTAAAAAGTTATTTTTTACCCAGGCACACTGGCAAGTGGCATTTTGTGCCTGGACAGTCATCTAAAAAAAGTGATTTGCCTCTTAAATAACTTCATAATATCTAATTGTAAGTATGAGATTTTTAAAAATTATTTTAGAAAACCCCAGTTTCTGCAGTCAACCCATCTGTTCATTAAGAGAAACCCTGATCATAAAATAAGCTCCTAATATGTCATTGTTTTAGGGTTGTTTGTAGATGTGTGCCTTGGAAATGATAGATATCATCGGAGTTGATATTACTGTATGTCTCTGATCTAGAACATGTTGGACTTCTAAGAATGTCTATAACTTTAAAATGTATTTTCAAATACATGAAATTATGTTATATGAAAATGTTTATACAGCATGTTGTATTATGTCCAGAATATAGCATGTGTTTGTGTCCCATGAAAGCACTGAGATAGGCAATATGTACAATCTACCTGAATGCAATATTGTCTGTCAATGCAGCCATCTCCTGTTAATCTATAAATGTATTCCTAATTCATAAAAAAATTAATGACTTAGGACAGTATCCCCGGAGCTAGTTTCCCCACTCAAAAAATTGAGAGAATACCTAAGGGACAGAGAAGTTGTGATTTGTTTTTTTTTTAAAAAAAAACATTGAGGAGGCTAGTGACAGAGCTGAGAATAGCAGCTTGATCACTCAGCTCCCTTACACTCCTCTCCCCATACAGACTGTGTTGGGGAGCTGCCCCCAGGACATTGGATCCTGGAGGCCTGCGCCACCATATCCACGAGGAACCCCTTCTTTGTCACCAGCAGCAGCGGGAGGACACGTCCAAGGGTGACTTTTAAAGGACCCTACTCCCTAGAAAAGGGCCAGAGAGCAGGGTGGTGTGCTTCATGGTGTCCGGCAGCAGCATCTTCCAATTTAACTGGCCCGCTGATGTCATTTTTTCATACAGAATAAGCCTGAAACCGGGGTCCCATGTGCTGGATCCACTCCTCAGGAGCTGCTCCAGGGACTGATAAACCTACTCACCCCACACACTGCCTCACTTCACTTGCTTTCCACACATCAGTGCTGCAAGGTTTGAGGCAGGTCTGCACAACCCATCCTCATCACAGAGGCCCTGTCCTTCCTTGTTCACTTCAGGATTCCAGGTTCCAACATCATTAACTAAAATAACTGCCATCTGCTTCATTTAACATGTGTCTGTTACCTCCATTTCCTTTTCCTTGCCTCACCACGCCACCTTTGCTCACATTCCCGACCCTTATCTCTTCCCTTCTGTCCTCTTGCTGGTCCCAAGGCCACCATTCCTTACCATCTTCCCATCCTTCCCTTGATGATTTCCTACACCCACATTCTCTGCTTTCTTCCATCCCACCGCTCCCACTCAATCCACAGTCGCTTGTAAATTTAATGGAACCCTTTAAACCATGAAGATATGCTAATAACCTACTTATTGTAACCCTTGTCCTCCCTTCATCCCTAACGTCATAGATTCTAAGGCTAGAAGGGACCATTGTGATCATCTGGTCTGACCTTCTGTGTAACACAGGCCAGGGAACATCCCCAGAATTATTGCTAGAGTCTAACTTTAGAAAAATATCCAATCTTGATTTTAAAATTGTCAGTGATAGAGAACCCACCATGCCTCGTGCTTTGTAAGCACTTGTACATCATGTCTGAAAGTGGATAGTATGTTCTTCAAGCAAGGACCGTTTCTTTTATGTATTCAGTGAGACATCTCCCACCTGTTTGGGCATTTTATAAATAATCATCTCATTGCTCTGCAAGTGCATATTGCACACAGAAGAATTAAGTACTCCCTACTAAATTGTATTTAACCTTATTCCAGTTATTCTCTTCTACCCAGTGGGATATTTGAAGAGATTAATATATTACAGCATAGACTAATGCAAATAGTTAAATTCCCTGGGTCAAATTCATATCCTGATATATCCACAAGACATTTTCTTTAACACTTATTCCTTGCTATTGTCAGAGAGAGTACATGTCATTTTAAAAAAAACATCCAATTTCTGAATATGTTCAGTATTTGAAATTGCTGTTTATTACCTCTACTTCATCCATCTCCTTTGGGTCATAAGCTCAGACCCATCAGTACTTTCAAACTAAATGTAATTGCTACTGCCAGATGACAGGCATCTGCCTGTGCTTCCCCAAGGAAAGAGAAGGGAAACGTACATGTGAGAATCCAAATTGTACAGCAGACTGATCCATGAATGGCCACAAACACGGAGGCTTTGAGTCAGAAGAAATTGACTCTTCTGCTCCCTTCAGCCTGTATACATGGCTGGGCCTAATGGCTGAGTCTACCCCTTTGAGAGGAAAGATGATCCATTATTTATGAAATGCTCTATTGCTGTATTTTCAGACCAACCATCCAACTCCAAGGAGAAGAGGAATTTATTTTATTTATTTGCATTTTTATGTTCATATTCAATACAACACTTTCAGGGAAACATTTAATTAGCACTGTGGCAAGATGGAGAAAACAGAGTCTACAAGTAAAGAAACACACAACCAAGCTTATAGATGGTTGCTTATCTGATTTGAGTTTTGGTGTGTGTCAGAATAAAAGATTATTTGGGCTCTTGGATGGGGTTACTGTGAAGCAAAGCAATTTGTTTAATGTATTTGTCATAATTCTAAAATTCAAAAACTTAATGCAAAAGACACAGAAAGGGGAATTTGTTATTTACTAAACTCTAAAGCCTTGCTCCTTTCATTGTGTTCTCTTTGGATTCATATATATGGCAGCTCTGAAGTGGGGAGCAGGCACGCTAATGATCTAAGCTGTGTCTTGTTTAACTTGGCCATGTAAGCATTTACTAGCCATTTGTTACTTGGTTGCACAGCTATTGTATCTTTACAGAACAGGTCTGAACTATTTCCTGTCCAATTTTCTGATCTAACACACTTCACCTGTAAAAGACACACCGTAATAACTTGAAAGGTGACAAATGCCTTCAGGGCCTGTGTCAAGGTTTTTTCTCCCACTTTGAACTTTAGCGTCCAAAAAGTGGGGACCTGCATGATCACTTTTAAGCGTAATTACCAGCTTAAATTTGGTATGCTGCCACCAGCCAGAAGTCTGTGTCTGGCACACTTCTGTTCCCCCAAAACCTTCCCTGGGGAACCCAAGACCCAAACCCCTTGGGTCTTAAAACAAGGAGAAATTAACCATCCTCCTCTTCTTCCCCCCCAGACTCTCCCCTCCCTGGGTTGCCCTGGGAGGCTACGCAGATCCAAACTCCTTGGATCTTAAAACAAAGAGGAATTAACGCTCCCCCTTCCTTTCCCCCCACCAATCCCTGGTGAGTTTAGACTAAAGCCCTTGGATTCTAAAACAAGGAAAAAATCAATCAGCTTCTTAAAAAGAAAGCTCTTAATTAAAGAAAGAAAAATTATCTCTGTAAAATCAAGATGGAAAATGCTTTACAGGGTACTCAGATTCATATAGACTAGAGAGACTCCCCCCGCCCCCAGCCTGAGATTCAAAGTTACAGCAAACAGAGGTAAAAATCCTTCCAGAAAAAGACACATTTACCAGTTAAGAAAACAAACATAAGATTAATCTGCCTTTCCTGGCTATTACTTACTATTTTGAAACATGAGAGACGGATTCAGAAAGATTTGGAGAAGTCTGGTGTACGTCTTGTCCCCCTCAGTCCCAAGAGTGAACAACGAACAAAACAAACAGCACAAACAAAGACTTCCCTCCACCAAGATTTGAAAGTGTCTTGTCCCCCCATTGGTCCTCTGGTCAGGTGTCAGCCGGTTCACTGAGCTTCTTAACCCTTTACAGGTAAAAGAGACATTAACCCTTAACCATCTGTTTATGACAGCCTGTTGTGCATGTTGCCAAGTGCCTCCAGAGAGTTGCTAAGCTCCTCAGCTCCCATTAATGTCAGTTGAAGTTTGAGGATAGTCATCACCTTGTGCCATCGTCCCCTGGGCATGTATTTCTCTTGGAAATATCTGATTTCACAGCTGTTTTCATAAAGTTAAAGCAAGCCAGAGAATTTGTTGTAGCATCCAGTACATCTGCCATAAGAAACAATACACAGTGAAGGGCAATAAAACAAGCTTTTAGATAAGGGAGACAACTCTGACAAAATCTGAACAATAATGAGGGGCCCATTTTTTTCTGTAATTGTTTTAAATGCTATTACAGTTTAATTGGATTAAATTGCTAGTTTACCAATCTGCCAGGTAAAGCAAATACAAATGGAATGCATGCAATGGCCAACCCAGAATGGCTGTGAAATGATAAAGAAGAATTTGAATGTTTTTGTTAGATATAAGAAAGCCTTGAGAGAAATTCTAGTTCCACTGAAGTAGATGAGAGTTGTGCCATTAACTTCAATGAAGCTACGATTTTATGCCTTGTTTACATACATCACTTAGGAGATGTCTACGCCACAATCGGGGTGTGATTGTTGCACACACAGACATACCCAAGCTAGCTCAGGTACTAATAACAGTGAAACAGTAGACTGTGCAAGTTACCTAGGACCTCAGGCAGCTAGCCCCCATGGAAGCCCATCCTTCTATGCCTTCACTGCTCTTGGTGCTCACGCTAGCTAGATGGAAGCTAGCTCCCATGTCTACACGTGCTGCAGTCACACCTCTGTTTGCAGTGCAGACATAGCCGTAGTTCATTTACCAACCTGGAGATGTAACCTCTCTGGGCTAGTGTAAGTCCTGGGAACAGGCTGAGCATGGTAACTGATAGAGTGGCAAAAAGGTGAGGTTGCCTGGAGACTGAGCGATTAATCCAAGCCTGCTGCAGTTCCTGGAAAGACAGTGGGATTTGGATCAGGCCCTAAGAGCTGCTTTGCTAGTTTTACTGTTCATTGCTAGAGAGCACTTCTCTGTGTAGACAAGAGTGGGTCAAATCCTGCACTGACTTATATCTTGAGCAACCTGACTGAAGCCAATGCAGGTTGTACTGGATATACAGTAAGTCAAAGCAGAATTTGCTCCAATAAGAGTGTGGCACTGAACAGGAATGACTTATGGATATAGTTAGTACAGTGGTTCCTGAACTGTGGTCCATGGTCCCATGCTGCTGAATCTCCTCCTAGGTTCTCCTACAAGGATTTTAACTGGAAAGAAGAAGGTTTGAAAAACAGCCTGAAATGAGGAGGAGCCAGGCTAGCTGTCTCCACTGGTGGTCATTACCATATGAAAGGAGAAGAGGAAGTAAAAGATCAGGAGAGAAGGGAGTGAGGCAGCTGGGCAGTCCATCCAACAGAACAGGAAAGTATGGGGCCAACAGGATGGAGGTGTAGAGTCGGGGTGAGGAGAGTCAAACAGCAGGGAATTGTGTGCTGGGGCAGAGAGAGGAAGAACATATACCTTCCTAGCATAACTTTTATGTGGAAGCAATTGCTGTAGTTGCCACAGGGATATTATCAAATCACAAATGGGAGAGGAGGCATGTGCAAAACACTCTCTCCATTACAACGTGGTCGGTGCTATGACAAAAATTATGAGAACCCTGGTGTAACTGGATCTACCCAATCTGGGTATGGGTCCATCTGCTGCCTCAGTTTCCCCTCATTTCTGAGGAGTCACTTGCCATCAGCGCAGTTCAGTTACTGAAGTGACTAAGTAACATAAAAGCTCCCTGCTTCCAGAATAGCAGCCCAGTTCAAACAAATGTAGCCAATCTTCCTTCCTTGTCTCACTGGACACAGTCCTTTCTTCCCAAGTGTCTTCTCTTCCAACACTAACTCTTTCCTTGGGCTCAGCTCTAGCCTCTCCTAGGCTCCCATCAGCTTCTCCACCCCGCTCCTTGTTTACAGGGGTCACTGCATCACCTTGCTAGGTGGCAGCACAAACAGCCTCCCAGACCTTCCCTTAATAGCAGGGCATGGCTGCACCTCCCCTCACAGGCTGGCAGCATAGGAAGAACCCTTGCCCACCATCTTCTATGATATGCCTTGGCATTCTGAATGAAGGATTAATCTAAAATGAGGAAATAAAAAGAATCTATATTGTACACAAGGGACCGGGGTAATTCCTTTGTAATTTTTCAGAGGTTGTCTCCACAAACATCTATCACTTATCTGAAGCAAACTCAACTAGTCCCTCCTTTTGAAGTTAATTGTCAGTAGTAATTCAAAGGGTACTGAATTTTCAGTCTCTTTACTGAGTCTATATCATTAGTTTTTAATGCAACTTTTTTTAGTGCCAATTAATTTTTATGTAGCTTATTCAACATAGCATAAAACTCTCCCATTGATGGAAAAATTAGTCCAACACTGTTGTTCCTTATAATCTTGCACAAGTGGATCATCTCTGATATAAGCACTGTCTGGTTTCTTAAGATTAAAGCATTGCATACTTACATAAGTAGTGAACTGCTAACTGCACTAATGCTTGTTTAAGTGGCTCTGTTAAAATGGCTCAAATGCTGCAGGATCTAATGACAAAGCTCTGCCTAGCCTAGGAGAACTGTCTCATGGAATAAAGTTTGTCAAGCAAAACTCATTGTTGAGCAAGGTGCCTTCCCACATACTTTTGTACGTATGCTTTTCAGTTTTGTGTGCTTTGTCTCAAAATACATTCTCAGTACTGTGCGGGAGATTGATTGCCTTACTAGGCCGCTGCTTATATCCTGTCACATCTTTGGAATCACATCCTAGAAAAATAGTTTTGCCTGCATTGTAAACAACGTTCCATGCTGCAGGAGTTCAATTGTCAGGTTAGATTTCTGCCATTTGTACCTGAATGGGCATGTAGTGGGGCAGTTGCCCCACTTTGGCAGAGGAACGGTTAACAGCAGCCCTTGGAGTGGCTGCACAGAACTCAGCCAACCAAAGAAGGGTAGAAAGGCATCCAATCAGGGCCAGGCTGGGCCCTATATAAAGGCTGCAAAGCAGACAAGACAGGAGTTTTTCCCTGACCAGCAACGGGGGAGGACTGGCTCCTAGGGATAGCACCTGACCTAGAGCAGTGCTGGGCAGGTTCAGGGGAGCAGAGGGAAAGCTCCAGCCTGATACCTGCCAGGCTGAGGCCCCTGAAAGAAAGGGCTGAGTAGGTGCAAGGGCCAAAGGGAAGTGGCCCAGGGAGCATGAGCAGTAGAGGGGAGAGAAGGAGGGCAAGACATGACTGCTTCCAGAGAATCCCTGGGGCGGGGCCCAGAGTAGTGGGTGAGCCTGGGTCCTCCCTCCCACTTACACTGCATCTGGCCATGGAGGAGCATGGCCCAATAGACTGTGGCTTGCCCCTGTGGTAAGAGGCTAGACTTTGGGGCTGCAGTTGGTGACAAGGGCTAGTGCAGACTGAGGACTGCAGATACCCCTGGAAGGGAAGGGAACCGAGTGGGGCACAGCTCGAGGGTTGTGTCCAGAAGAGGACACCGCAAGCCAGGGAGCAGTGCAGGTCCCAGACAGCATAGCAGAGCAGACAATGGGTGGGACACCACCCACAGAGGATGCTTCATGACTAGAACAGAGCTAATTCCCAGAGCCACCAGTAGGAGGTGCCATGGTGATGAGCACAACCTATTACAGGACTGCACTGGTTTGTTTGGATAACATGAGAACTGGCTCAAATCTTGGCCTAAAACTTGATCCACACCCAGACTGAACCTTTTTATACATTTGAAGGTTATTGTCTAGTGTGACCATCTGTATACCACAAGTCATAGAACCTCACCTGATAATTTCTGCATTCATCCCATGACTTCTAGAAGTAACTTAGAAGTTAAAACTGTTCAGTCGCTTCTTTATTTTGAGTAATAGTGAGGTAGTTCTGCTGCTCATGTGAACATTGCGGGTTCTACACTGAGAACTAAATTACATGTTTTGGGGTATGAGTTCCAATGTTTTCAAGGGATGGATAGCTGGCCTCATTTCCCCTTCTTGGTCTTCACTAGGTAGATTGCTCTTTTAATTATACATGGACTCCTGGCAGGTCTGTCCCCAAACCCATCAGGTACCTTCAAGAAAGCTGATGACGTACCCTATTTTTTCAGCATTAGGACCAAGAAACATTCCTTTCAGTGTACTGGGCTATGAGGTGAGGGTTTTGGAGGGATGTTTTCTCTTTAATAGATGGAGCTTGCTGCACCACTTCTTCTGTCCTGTCATTATCCCTGCTGGTTCATTATAGGCTATGCCAAATTCTGTATTTATAGAGTAGGGCATTCATTGGGGCATACCATAAAAAAGAAAGAGTTCTCTCTTGCCACAAAGAACAGGACAAGAAGCAATGGATTCAACCTACAACAGAACAGATTTAGATTAAATCTCAGGGAAAACTTCCTAACTGTAACAACAGTAGGACAATGGAACAGACTGCCTAGGTCTTTGTAGAAACTCCTTCACTGGAGGTTTTCAAAAGGTGGCTGGATAGCCATCTGTCTTGGGTAGTTTAAAATAACAAATCCTGTGTCTTGGCAGGGGTCAGATGATATGGAATATCAGGGTTGGAAGGGACCTCAGGAGGTCATCTAATCCAACCTGCTGCTTAAAGCATAACCAATTCCCAGACAGATTTCTTCCTCAGATCCCTAAATGGCCCCTTTAAGGGTTGAACTCACAACCCTGGGTTTAGCAGGCTAATACTCAAACCACTGAGCTAGCTCTCCCCTGAGTCATGTGGTCCCTTCTAACCCTACTGTTCTATGACTTCTGAGGATGAATGAATGATTCCTGGATTACATAAGTATATACTGGTTAACTTTATCTGTGGTTATCATTGAGCATGAGATGGCCAAGACTCAGCCATGGAAAGTGATTCTTGTGCTAAGGTGCAAAGCCAGCCCCCATCTCTGTGACTGAGGAAGGTTCCCTGGCAATGAAATTGGTTTGGGTCTTTGTGTGTTCACAGGCTGGATTTTGGAGAGCTGTGAAGGTATGTGTTTCCTTTCTCCCCCATGGAATGTAAAGCCCAACTTTGAGTTTCCTGTGCAGTAGAGGCAGAGTAGGGCCAGAGGAACTGCCCCCACATGCATTGGCCAGTTTCCCCCTGGCTCCCCACAGCATGGATGCACTGGAGTGGTACAGAGCTACTTCTGCTGTTGAGCTGAAACAGATTCCCCAGCCAGTGGGGAGGATTTCTGTGTGAGTGGTTTGATTCTGTTGTGTCCTCTGGCCAGTTGTCTGTGTGTTTTAGACTGGCTGAAATGCAGAGAGTAGGGATGCTGACACTTGTCTCAGTTTCAATGGCATCCAGCTGAGTTTGGTTCATCATCTTATAGTTCACAATCCTGGACAGCATAGAAGAGATGGTGCTTGCAGATGCTAGTGACAGGCATGCAGATTCAATTTCGTCCCGCTGTAAAGGATCTAAGTATCATTATTCTCTTCTTCAAGAAGGATTTTGGTTTCATGTGTTATGAACTGAGCTAATCTACATTTCAGATAACATTCAGATATGGCTAAAATATGGCATTTTTGGATTTGGATAAGAATTTGTGACTTCAAATATCAAAGTTCACTCTTCTAGCTCTGTAACTTGCATTAATGTGCCCAGAGGGCAACATTTGGCTGTTTGTTTTTAGTTAAGCAGAAAAAGGTAAGGAAAATTTGTCACGGTGGCATTAAAGGCATTAATTGCCTTTCAGTCTGTTATCACAAATGTTGTGCCACTGACTGAACTGTAATGAAAGAGTATGCCATGGTGAAACTGAAAGCAAAAGTCTTAATATAAAAGAGAATGACCTAAGAGTTCTTTGAAATACTGCATGATGCTGAACGGAAATGCATACAATTTTTGTCATACTTAAAATATATTTTAGAATGACACTGCATTAGTTCACTTAAAAACCCACATTCCATATCCTAAATATATTTTAATTGAATGATTAAATAAATATGCATTTCACTATCTTCTGAGCAATCTTCATTATTTATTCTATTGAGTATACTAATAGGCCTCGTCTCTGGAACCAAGCTCTTTTAATATTATATATGATAGTCCTATTACTTGTGGAAAAATTCCAAGATAGGCTAGACCTCAAACCTAGCACATCCAGTTGACCAAGTTTACAAGCAGCTGTTGTTTACTCTCTTTGCTATCACAGTGATGTGATTTGAAAGGGATTTCAGTTTAAGGGCCAGACATCCATAGCGCCTCTTCTGGTTTCATCCCACCTTCTAGAGTACTCTAGAGATGGGTGAACAAGATCATCACATCCAAAACCTTCTGTATTTCCAGGGTTGGGGCCCACTCAGATTTCAGATCCAAACCAGTCCCTACAATTTTGGTTCCCGGTTACTATGCAAGACAAAGGGGACAAGTTTCCCCTTGTGGTTCAGGTGAAGTAGAAATCTCCTGGAAACCCCCAGTCTTGCAAAAATTCTGCCACTGAACTCAAACTAGAGCCCTGATTTGACTTGAATTTCAATCCCAGTTTAAACCTATTCCACAGAAGATAATAGTCAACTCAACCCATCTCTGCTGTAGTCACTGTTAAGTAAAACATCTGTATTAAAATTAACAATTCCATCAGTCTGAATTCTACCATTTTGAATGGGCTTCCCCATTTTAAAGACATCAACTAGCAAGCTGTCTTCCTCAGATTAGAAAGATCATTTGTCAGGTTAGGATGTGCTGGTTTAGAGAAATTTCTAATTACTTCTCACATACATACACACTTATTCTTGATAAAAAGAATGACAACAAAAGATCTTGATGGCAGGAGGGCCCTCTGTGGCTTATTAGCACAACCAGATACATAATTCTGATACTTCTGGGAAAGAATAAGTTTATTTAATTCCACGACTTGTGAAAACATAGTGGGAAGAGAGAACGTAAAGATGGGTAGGACACTATATTAACACATTCTCTTCTGTTTAAGTGGGAAATATGTCTAATGAACATGTACTGTATGTCCCATTGTTTTATAATTTTTGTTAGTCCCAAGTGATATGTCCTGGATGAATATCAAAAGAATATTAAATGTCCATGCTTTCAAGGGAGCAGCATAGTGTAGATACAAGAATCGATAAGGAAGCATTTTCATTACCTCCCATTAGACACTGTGGGTATGTAAGCCCAGACTTAGCCCCATGCATCTGGCTTTATTGTAACATTAAGTTTAATCTTCCCATCTTTTAAATTTCAGTGCTAAACAAGGAATAAATAATAATGAGAACTCTCAACTCCCAGCAACATATCAACTTGTGATCAATTAATTTTGCTCACAGGCATAGCTGGATGAAGAAGCAACACAAGGGAACATAATTATCTCTTCCAGCAGTATCTTTAAATTAATAGGGACATGTTGTTCAGAACTACAAAAATGAATAATGGATACTTCAGACGATGATTGCTTTTAGCCTCTCTTGCAATGTACTTAAAAGAATGTATGTGAGTAATACAACCTCACTACCTGTGTGTGATAATATCAACAGTCCATTAGCTGATCAGCATGTTCTGTATTGAATCTTGAACAAAGAACTTTTCCCAGAAAGCTGATAATTTTCAGCTAAATTTAGTGGATTTTAGATGTGTGGCTTTAAAATGAAACCTCTTCTGGTTTTGGATGAGTTGAATTGGAAGCATGATGCTATATGGAAATCACTTGCTAGAGAAACTCGAAGTCTGAAGCTAAACTGGGTCAGACATAACAATGCTGGTTGGTTTTTTATTATTAATATTTTATAGCACCCAAGATACCCACTCAGAATCAGGATCCCATCATCAGACCCTCTAGGTGTCAAACCTAGGTCTATGAGGGAATCTTAGGCAGCAGCATCTGCCCATATGCCACCCATAGATAGTAGCTAGGACTACTGGAGCACAAGCCCCGCCCCTACATTCCAACTGGGAGCGATCCAAGGGTCCTTACTCGGCCACAGGATGATGTCTGTACAAGTGGGCTTCACTCTGCTATGACTGCTATTCTAGTGTTTAGCTTTTCCTGCTTTCTGATCCTGATTCTTGATCCTGGCACTACAGTTTGTCTTTCAATTCTGCTCTCCTGGTATTCCAACCTGGCCTGATTCCTGGTAATTGGGAATCTTGGCCTCTACTGGATACCAACCCCTAAGCTAGACTGCCCATATCCCTGCCCCGACACCTTCTACATTAGGCACTGTACAGACATGACTCAGTCCCTGCCTCAAAGAGTTTATAATCTAATTAGGTGAGAGACAAATGGTTTCTGTCCATGGAGTGTAATGCTGCAAAAAATTTCTAGTATAGTGCTTCAAAATAACATAAACAACCTTATTTTCAATTTCCATTTGGCACGTTAGCACAGAGGAAATTCCCTTTTAATTGCCTAATTGCAGATACGGGCATTTTATTTGAGGAAGTGGGGCATATTTGACAATTGGACCATTAGTGCTATATCTACTGTTTAAAAAACACTCCCATGCAGGCCAAATGTTAAGAATGAGCCTTAAAATAGTCTTATGTTGCTAAGACTAGTAATTTGCCTATAAGATTGTTCTTACTGCAAAAATGTTGTTTATTGCTGCAAATAAGTTAATAACATATGTGGCTTTCTTCAGCATCCTGCTTAGCAAAACAGTTCTAACTTGTGTGGGGAGGGACAGTAGAATAATCATTCTAAATGATACCTATTAATTGCCTTCCTTAATGGAAACAATATTGAATGGATGTTCTAGTGTATTTATTGCCTGGAAGGTACTGAAATCTCTCAGTATGGGATTTCATCACGCTATGTCTGTAACTCTCATTATAATATGTCTGTTAAGAGGCCAACTGTGTGCTGCTTGCACATGGGTCCAGGTTTTCAAAAAGAGCTTAGTATACTGTGAAGCACTAGCTAGAAGTGTCACCAGGGGAGATTCTGGGTGCACAGCTCTTTGGAAAATCCAGTTCTTAATGCAGGCTAGGGTTGGCAGTGAAACAAACAGAAGCATACGTGTGATCGGTAAAATAGTCTTAAAACTGGAGTAGTTTGAGACCATAGGCATAAGGAAGTCAGTGCTTTAGTGTTGAAACTCCTCTAGTATTTCTAGATTTCAATGTTAAAGAGCTAGTGGCTACTTAAATATCTTACTACTAGCACCAGCATACCACTTGCCATCTTTCATTTGACCTTGTAGAGCATATTATTCCCATTTCACTGTCAAGCTCTGCCCTCTGGAGGGAATTGGAGTCAACACGCATTGCAGGAAGAAAGCTCTCTGACACCATCAGTTGTGAAATTGTCTAAAATGACAAAGAGGAGACTGGAAGGAACCATATGGTTGGTTGTATGATCATCTGTTTTGATGGTTTTAAGAGATACTAGCGTGTTCAGTGCTATATGACAGGCAGAAGAAGTTGGAGCAAAACCAGGGGAGTTGTAACAGGATGCTGCAGGGCCCTTTGGCTCCTGCCCCTGTAGGGCTGATAAAGTCACTCAGAGACCCTGGGTTCAGTAACCATTGGTGCAGTTTATTTATAGGTTGTGCTTCCACCACCTGTTCACCATATAGGTAGCCCTTTACCATCTGCGGTGGAGGCACACTACCTCCCTATTTCCATTTCCTGTCTTTTTCCCTTTCTTCTTGCTCCCCCTCTGACTTCCTTCCCCTGAGGCTTTTATACAGCCCCAGCCTGATTAGGCAGCAGCTGTCTCTGCTTCCCCAATTAGAGCCAGGTGGTCTAACCAGCTCCAATTCAGCTCCCTTAATTGGAGCTGGGGCAACAGAAGACTGGCTCAGCGGTTCCTGAGAAGTGCTTTGAAAACAAGGAGAGTGGGGTTTTGAACACGAACGGGTGTTATTTGAGGATGGAAGCATGGGAAGGCTGGCAGTGGCAAGATGCAGTAGGGCTGATTGGAAAATGCTGAATCTTTTTGCAATATTTAGGTAATTTTTTTGTCAACATTTTTGAAACTGTTGATTGAGTGCTGACCTACATTTCCTGGGTTCGGGTGAGCTGGAGCTGGAGGAAGCCATAAAGAAGCATGCTGAAGTAGTCAAAGTAAGAGACAAGGAAAACAAGAAAGAGGATTTCAGTACTAGAGATAGTCTGGGCAGTGGGATGCATAGTGGAATGTACTAATTGCTGCCTTATTAGACAGTTTGAACAGTTTCTTGCGGTTGGCGTAACAAGTAATTGTCAAATACGCTCAGTGATAGTATTCTGCTTGATCATTATTTAACACTAATTGCTGTAGTATGTCAGATCCATGATTAGCAATAACTCCAAAGCACATTAACCTGGAGCAAGGATAGTCAAAATAATTTAAAACTATTATTATAATGTTTTTCCACTGAGGGCCATACACCTCCTGAGGCAAGACCTACACATGGGTGAATGGAAGTTTGTCAATGGGATGCACATCAGAATTTGATCTGCCTGCAGCTTTCCCTGGATGGAACTCCTGCCCATGTGGGGAGTTACGAGCCAAACCTGTTGTCTATCATTGCCTAAGGGGGATGTAGGGAAGGAATGGGTCCCTCTTCTGTCCCTGTCATGCTACCTGCCTGAAACTGAATTAGCTCTTTCACCATATCTGACACCACACTGGCAACTTTGGAAGGGGAGGGAGTTGGTGGCAGCTCTTGCATTACCACCTGCATGCTGTTTGTCTCCTGCAAGATCCAGATCCATTAGGAGGTTGCCCACAAAAAGGGAAACATCCGGTGCCCAGAGTAGATTGATGTCGCTTTCCCATTTTTTTTGACTGCCTCTGTGAGGAAGAAATTAAAGTTCTACAAGTGAAAGGGGTGTCTAAATTTTTCAGAACTCCTTTTACACCAACATGGAAAGACAAGCTCAAAAGGGATGATGTGTAAATGTTGCAAATGCATCTCTCAACAAGTGTACTGATAGAGAACTAACCGACATGCCTGTTAGCTTCTATGGAGAGATATCTGGGAGGATTGCTCTCTGCTTTCCAACTTTTAACTGATCACAGCCTGTGCACACCTGGCGATAGAATTCTGCATAATGGAATTAATTTATTAGTAAACTTGTGACCAAATTTTTTGTGGGCGTAAATGAAAGATAGTTATCCCTTAATAATTTCCATTGGCCTAAGGAACTTGGAGCACTTACCCTGATCATTCTGTTCTCTTGTCCTGCCATTTTTAGTCACAACCTTGCAATCTGTTGCAAATGTATATATTTTAAAGAAAATGTATATTAGATTTATTACACATTTTGAATTTGCTTTGTTTAATTTTGTGCACGTTGGGCTGTTTTTCAGCTTTCAGGCTCACAGTTGGAAGAACATAGGAACCAGAACAGCCTCCCTACTCACTTGAGTAGCCCCAGCTCAGATATGTGGCCCTATTGGTAGCAATGCAAATATATTCCTGAGGGAATCCTTCTGTGGGTAAAGGTTGTAGAATCAGACCCTGAATTACTCTACTCATCTACAGATACAGGTATATGGCTCTGGCAATGATTACAGCCTTCACAACCCAATGCTTTGTAAGATTATTCCAGAATTCAGTATCTGAGTGATCCCGCTCTTTCCTTCCAGTTACCTAGCCTGAATTATGGCAATTGGTAGGTATTGGACTAGCCGTGTTAGTCTGTATCCACAAAAACAACGAGGAGTTGGGTGGCACCTTCAGGACTAACAGATTTATTTGGGCATAAGCTTTCGTGGGTAAAAAGCTCATCTAAAGAAGTAGGTTTTTACCTACGAAAGCTTATGTCCAAAACAATCTGTTAGTCTTGAAGGTGCCAATAGGTAGGTGACCCTGCCAGCAGGTAGGGGATCTTGGGGGACAACTACTGCACTGGTGGGGTGCAAAATAAACTTTATTAAGAAAATGCAAAAACAGGGAAAATTCAATGTGAGGGGTATGGGGTTTGCTAAGGTAGACAATTGGGGAGGGGTTTCTTTTAGTAAATAGTATAGGGGGTTTCAATAGTGGGGTACAACACAGTGGGGTACAATACAGTTGGTAACCAATTAACACTGAAATATAAATGTAACAGGTAGCTAACAATTTCTTATGTAAAGGGTGTGTTACACAGCAGCATATAACCAACTAACAGTTATGGGAAAAATGTGTTAAATATCCAACAACTCTAGGTAAAAGTGTGTCAAGTGGTATAAATGTAAAATGTGAGGTGTGTTAGAGAGAAAAAGGGTAACCAATGGGGTTTTATGCTAGACTTTAGTAATACAATTGAGGTTTGGGGGCAGTAGGGAGCGGGGTGAACACGTGGGGGAAGGGATTAAAAAAGAGAGAGAGAGAGAAAGGCAGTGGTAGGGGAATGAGGTTGGGGGATGGGGGAAGAGGAGCACGTGAGCAGAGAGCAGAGGGAGGTTTAAACTCAGGGAGACACAGAGAGCAGACAGGCTGCAAGTTTTAAACAGTGACTGGGGAGCTCGGGGGGGGGGGGGCAGCAGGAAGACAGACTTAACCACAATTATACAGAACACAGCAAAATCTTATCTATGATCTAACTTAACCAAGACTACACAAATTAGCAAGTAACAGAACACAATGCAACAATTTTTTAAACCTAACTTACAGAGCACAATACAAACAATTCTCTAAACCTAACTTAACCACAGCTATGCAAAATGAAATTACAACTTATCTAGACTAAGAACCTGATTCTAATAGGTGCACCTTAGCAGCAGTGGGGGGGGGGGGGGGGGCTGCAAGCTGCAGCAGCCCAGGATCCAGCTCCCAAGGAAGCCAAGGGATGGTGGCTGCAGCAGTGGATACAGCTGAAAGCAGAGAGCCCCGAGGCAAAGCCCACTTTTTTAGCAGCGGCACAAACTTATTTTTAGCGCAAAGTGCTGCCGGAGTTTAGAGAGGGTTTTAAGACACAGACCAAGGTTTAGCTTGAGTCTGTGTGCTGGGAGACAGAGCCAGCAGCTAAAATAATAAAAAAAAAGTATAGAAAGTTTCACAGAGGGATTCTTACCAGCCCCCAAGGTAGCAGCGAAGGCAGAAGCAGCAAGAACATCAGAAGGCTAGGTACGGTCTCGATAATCAGGAGATCTCTCAGGCAGCAATTCGTTCTTCGTGGGAGGGGAGTTTAAAAAACGGGGGTACGCTCAAAAACAAACGAGAGCGGAGAGAGGGCCCCCCAAAGACCCCTAGCTGATCAGACCAGGTGGCAAAGCAAGGACCTTCTCTGGGGTCTGATCAGAAAATGTCTGGTTTTAAAGGCAAACTTAGGCAGTTTCCCACCAGTACTTTTGATTGGCTCCTCTTGATACAGGGGAGGAGAGGAGGCAGGGAAAACCTGCAGGTGAGCACAGAGACATGCCTGGGCAGAGTCCTGTGCAACAGGTGACTCAAAAGTACATGAGGCCTATGACTCATGCCCAGGATCTTAAAAACACAATAGGTCTTGCAGCTCTGGACATTGCCTACCCTACACCAAGCCCAGGTTTAACAAGATGATAACAGAACTAACCCTGTGAACACGGCAGTGGTCCCACTTAGCACACGTGGCCCTCCCTTTGAGAAGGGCAGTGGCCCTGGTAAACAACTTAACAGCCAGGGAGGGGCGGCCACAGGAGGAGAACAAAATGGAGTATGGGGACAGCCTTAAGAAACAAAATGGAATAGGGAATAGCTGTAACAGACAGTAGGTATGGGGCTTAGGGGCATGATACTTGGACTATACTGATGCTTGGCATAAACTCAGGTGGTACTAACCTGAGATATACAAGTAGTGGGCAACAAATGGTCTAAATTAGGCCAGATTCAATATTTTGTTTTCTCAGTGTTCAAGGTATAGCCCCAAAGCCTGTTGAAGACAATGGACAGAATGGACATTCAAGGTACTAACATTTTTAGATGAAAAATGACAAAATTCATAGTAAACCGAATGTGGTAAGTTCTACTTTTGCCCAACTGGACCAAAGGGATGATAGCACATACAGTCAAGGGGAGGGATAGTTCTGTGGTTTGAGAATTGGCCTGCTAAACCCAGGGCTGTGAGTTTAATCTTTGAGGGGGTTATTTAGGGATCTGGGGCAAAACTCTGTCTGAGGATTAGTCCTGCTTTGAGCAGGGGGTTGGACTAGATGACCTCCTAAGTCCCTTCCAACACTGATATTCTATGATTCTAAGTGTACTTCTATCTGTCTTCCCAAACTCATAGGGGAGTTATGCCGATTAGTAAAGAATTCTCTTAAGTATTCACAGAGGGAGTGAGTAATGAATCCATTCAGCAATAGAATAATGGCCACATACTATTAGATCGTGCCTGGGAGACCAGTGATAATCAGCAAATCTATTGCAAGGACAATAAGGTTAATAAAAATTAGCCACAGATCTTTTCTCATGATGACTTAATATGTTTTTCTAGGCACTTCTGCACATTTGTTTTGTTCTCAGGAATATTCCATCATCATTGTATAAGAGGACTGACTTTGTTAAGCTGATTTACAACAGATTTAAGAAGACCCACGAGCGGAAGTAATAGTGATGTATTGTTAGAAGTGGGTTGGAAAATTTCTGGTGATTAATTCCAACAGATGCTTTTCTTTGTTCTATTTTTCACATATATTGAGCTCTCTCTTGAGTGTGAAAGTCATGACTCTTGCTTTTATTACAGAATGGGTAACATAGTTATCAGGGTCCTAGCTTCAGTTCCAGGAAAGTAAGTGTATATATGTGTGTGTGTGTGTGTGTCTGGGTGTAAAAAGTTATACACACACAGGTACATTCAAATAATATTTTTAAGGGTGCAAAGTCAAGCTCTCAGAAGTTATTAAAGTTACTTGTGCAACCTTCATTTCTCACTTTTCCGCAGATGCATTATGATATAGTCCTTAACTACATGTCACATAGGAGTCCTGTGGAAGAAATACTATCTCCATCAGTGCTCACTTAATGAGCTGCAGGATGGACAGTGCTCACTTAATTCAATATTTTGTTTTCTCAGAGTTCAAGGTACAGCCCCATGCCTTATGTACCATGTACGATTCAAACCCTGCTCTGAAGATAGGATTATTAATTTTATCATGGGCTTTTTTACAGTGCTCATTGTTATAGTACCTGAGTAACTGATAGCAGTAGTAGGATATAATCCTCTATGTAAACCAGCACTAAAGAGGGAAAGAGACACACACTTTGCCAGTGGGTTTCATAGATACTTGCTGACAGCTATGGCATGATGAGACTCAGGAATCTTGGGTTCCACTCCAGGTTCTGGAGGAGAATGTGCTCTAGTTGGTACAGACTCTTCCCATCCCGCCACCGCAAATGAGAACCTTTCTGCCTCACCCGCTCTAACCTGTCCGGGATCTGCTTCTTCCATAACCTGTCTCCTTGTCCCAGTCCCATTCTCCTTGCCTCTACTTCTCAGGTGTCTTATCTCACTCCCAGTCTCCTTGCACAGCCAGTCCTAGTCTCCCCTGCCAGGCTCCTCATCCAATCTGTTTCTGCCCAATCTCCCCCTGCACTGCTTCCCCATCCTAGTCTCCCTCCTCTGGCTCCTTATCCAATCTCAGTTATCTTCCTACCCTTTCCAAAGCTCCTTGCCCCAGTGTCACCTCTCCCTGGCTCCTTGTATCCATCTCTTTAGCTAGCCGGTCCCAGTCCTCCCCTTTATCAGTGTGTGACTTTCACGCTCTCTCCTCCCTTCTCTCCCTGTTTTCCCCTTCCTACTCATTCCAAGTCCAAGTTTTCTCCCATTCTCACAGCTCCTTATCTGAAATCAATGTGTATCTCCCCTGCACCCTCTCCTCCAGAGCCAACTGGCTTCCACTTCTCCTCACCAGCTCCCGGTCTCCTTGCTCAACCAGTTTCAGCTTCCTCATCTCACCAGCTCCTAGCCCCAATCTCCTTATGCAGCAAGTCCATTTCTCATCTCCCCTGCTCCTGAGTCGCAGTCTACCAGCACCATCTATAACAACTTATAAATTGTTTGTAGTTGTGACTTAAGTTAATCAGTGTCAAAGATTATCTTGGATGGGTATAGAAAGGTAATTTGGCTGCCTACTGGAAATGAATGTTAATCAACGAGCCAAGGTAAGTATTCCATCTGTCAGGACTTCTGCATAGATGTCTACAATAGTACTTCCATGCACAGCCTTCTGCTTCTCCAAATGCCATTTAACCATGGAGTTAAAGTTCCCACAAACTGGGCCTGTCTTTTTATAGTTTGATGGTATTTTTGTTCTGTGCCTAAGCCAATGTTTTAGTGTACTGTACTATTTCCAAGATTGCTGGTGGGAATTGCTTGCAAAGATATGTTTATTCTTTTGCAGGCACACACCAACATGATCCTATTATGATATTTTACACATTGTATTAAGAGTGCCTGGGGGTCATACAATACGAGACACTCTTTTTAACAAGCCAAGAGACCACAATGGATATTTAAATCAATTTAATGAGGCAAAAGATGCAAAGATAAATGCTAGAGCAAAGCAGATGGATGGGGTTTAAGTTTTATAACATATTAACATTGCTTAGGAATTTAATATTTGAAGAAGTGTCAGCTCTAATACAATAGCTCAGACTGACAGTGCATAAAACACCATTTTGCAGTAACTATCAAACAGGTTTTTTGTCACTCATGACTGCTCTGTTTTGGAGGCACTGAACTAGATTTATTCCTTTGTATAGTGTATAATGCTGCACCCACACAGAGGTAGGCAGGAAAATGGTTCACTGAGGGGCTCTTTAGGGTAAAGAGAGAATGAGACATAAGAGGAAGTTGTGTGTGTGCGCAAGTGCGTCCGTCTGTCTCTCTTCTCCCCCCATGAGGAAGCACAATGAGGAATATTTTGCCCAGGCCTGGAATCAAGGAGGAACTGGAAACTTCCTGTGTTGCTCACAAAGGACAATAATTAGGAGAGACTTTGTCAGTTAAACACTGTTCTCTGGGAGGAGCCAGAGGGGATATGAAGGGGGAAGCATACAGAGGAACAGGAGCAATAGGGCCTGGGGGTCGGTGTTGCCGTAAATACTGATAAAAAGCATCTAAGCACCAAGTACATTGTGACAGAAGCACTCATAAGTACAATATAAGTACGCTGTGGAAATAGTATGTATGTATTTAAAAGTACAAGAATAAAAATGCAAGTACTTTCAACTCCCATATTCCCTTCAATTGTCTGCTCAATACATGGACAATTGCCTAAATAATGTAAGCATAGAAAAAAGATGCAGTTACCGGGCTGGTTTGCTCAATGCAGGACACAGAGGTATGTGTCTGCCTTTTGTACCATTGCACACCTTGGCTAGGCTGAGAAGCACGTTTACCCACTGCTGCTGTCTAGTGACCAATCAGGAGTGAAGGGGGCAGAGCCACTACCCTACCTGGCTAGTGCAACAGCAGGGCCAACAGAAAGAAGCCCTCTTAGCCGGACAACAGGGCCTGAAGTCAGGGCCGGTGCAAGGATGTTTCGTGCCCTAGGCGAAACTTCCACCTTGCACCCTCCCACCCACCCGGCAGCTCCCCCTCTCTGCCCTGAAGTGCCCCCCCGTGGCAGCTCCCCACTCTCCGCTCTGAGGCACCCCCCTACCCCAGCTCACCCCTGCTCCGTCTCCACCCCAAGCATGCCATCGCTGCTTCACTTCTCCCGCCTCCCAGGCTTGCGACACCTAAGCTGATTGGCGCTGCAAGCCTGGGAGGTGGGAGAAGTGAAGAAGCCAAAGCGTGCTTGGGGAGGAGGCAGGGCAGGGGTGATCTGGGGCAGGGGTGAGCTGGGGTGGGGAGTTCCCCTGTGTGCCGCCCCCCCCCCTTACTTGCTGCAGGTGGCCCTCCCCGCACATCCTTGCCCCAGCTCCCTCCTCCTAAATGCTGGCACCAACCGGGGTGGCCAAAGATCCGGTTGCTGCTGAAGAATATGGTGCCCCCGCAAATCCTAACATCCTAGTTGACCACCTAGGTTGCCTAAATGGTTGCACCGGCCCTGTCTGAAGCTCCCAAGCTGGGACAGTGGGATCTGGGGCCAACTAGAATTTGGGATAATTGGGAGAGGCATGATTTTTTTTTAAAGTACTTGCAGATAAAAATTACTCTTGCTTTAAGTACATTTAAAATGTATTTAAATATTCTCTGCCTAATATTTGCATTTAAAGCACTTTAGTACAAGTGCATAGAGCAAAAGTAGGCAACCTCTGGCACGTGTGCCGAAGGTGGAACGTGAGCTGATTTTCAGTGGTACTCACACTGCCCAGGTCCTGGCCACTGGTCTGGGGGGCTCTGCATTTTAATTTAATTTTAAATGAAGCTTCTTAAACATTTTAAAAATCTTATTTACTTTGTATATAACAATAGTTTAGCTATATATTATAGACTTATAGAAAGAAACCTAAAAATTACTGGCATACGAAACCTTAAATTAGAGTGAATAAATGAAGACTCGGCGCATCTCTTCTGAAAGGTTGCCAACCTCTGATGTAGAGTATGTCAAAATACTAATTATGTATTTAAGTACAAATAAGAACCTAAGAACAGCCATACTGGCTCACACCAGTGGTCTGTCTAGCCCTATCTCCTGCCTTCCAGCAGTGGCCAGTACGAGATCCATCAGAGGGAATGAACAGAACAGGGCAATTTTCAAGTGATCCAGCCCCTGTCCTTCAGTTCCAGCTTCTGGCAGAGGTTTAGGGACACCCAGAGCATGGGGTTGTGTCCCTGACCATCTTGGCTAATAGTCATTGATGGACTTATCCTCCATGAACTTCTCTAATTCTCTTTGAACCCTGTTATACTTTTGGCTTTATCAATATCCTGTGGAAATGAGTTCCACAGGTTGACTGTGCATTGTGTGAAGAAGTACTTCCTTATGTATGTGTTAAACCCGCTGTCTATTAATTTCAGTAGGTGACCCCTGCTTCTTGTGTTTTGTGAAGGGGTGAATGACACGTCCCTATTCACTTACTTAAGTACTTGGGCACACCATGTGGGGTTGAAATGGAGCGGTGATATGGAGCCATGTTCCTTGACTTGGAATGAAGGACCCTGAGTGGAGACTGGAATACAGGATGCATCAGGTAGTTGCAGGAGATTGGTGTGATTACAGGGGATTAAGAGCATCATGGGAGATAAAGGATACTGTGGGGCATTCAGAAACTCAAGGCATCATGGAAGGAAAGTCTATTTTGGTGGACCTGACAAGATATGTCAAAGCAAAGCTGCTGTCCTGTAGATAAATGAAATATGAAATGTTATGTAATAATCGCCTACTGATTTGTTATTTTGACCTTTTCATATATTTGGGGCAAAGTTAAGTTTGGGGTGTGATATAAATCAGTGGATTATATGGCAGTGGGGAAATGGATGGATCCTATAACTGTTTAATTTTAAAATTTTGGTTTATTAAAGCCATAATTTTTGTAAAGAGTTTTTTTTTGATGGAGGGATATTAACTTGACCCTGTTCAAATACATTTATCCTTACCTTTTTTTTTTAAATGAAAATTCTGTTTACTAATATAACACTTTATAAAGGAAGGGATTGTTTTCAGCCTGGGAAACTGAGAGGCTAAATGGCTCGGCTGAGGTAACACATTGAATCTTTGGAAAAGCCTGCAATGGAACCCATTTTTCTGCCTCCCCTTACCATGCCTTATCTACTGGGCCACAAAGCTGACTTTGTACTTCTGTGGCTGCAGGGTGGGAACTGTGGGTTTTAGACTTTTAGTTGGGTTTAGCAAGGAAGGATAGAAGTCAGTCCAGAGTCCATGATATATGAGTAGGGGATCTTCACTTTTAAAGCCCTGTAACAAGTGAATTAAATCTTTTTTCCAAAAGTTCAGGTAATATCAGTTTGGGCAATGGCTACTCCCTATCAGGGCCCATTTGTTTATTGAAGCAAAGTCAGGCTCTGTCCTGAACTTCATTGCCTAAGCCTCAGAGACCACCTTTACACACCCTTTTGGCTTCATTAAAACAGCATCGCCTCCCATCCTTGCTGTCCTTTAAATCTTTTGGTTTAATGGCTAGAAGTGGTAAGTGTCTAGCAAACCAGCCACCCAGGACAAGACAAAATGACAGAACAAGAGAGAATCTGTGTGTTTGTTCGATCAGGCAAACTAGTCATTGGCTGTTTTCTCACTGGACTCTATACTACATTTCTGACACCATGAGGACTGTGTGGGAAGTTGTAAGTTGTCAGCACTCAAAGGATCACTCAAACAATTCTATGGTGGCATCTGCCAGCAAATATTGCTGGCTTTTCCTGGGTCCTGAGGAAACCCAGAACACTCAAGAAATGTGTACTCCACAGCTGTGAGCCAGATCCCCATGTACAATGGTGGCTGGAATTTGGCTGTAGCTGTGTAGAGAATTCCCTTTGCAGAGAGGAACTCTCTGCTAGCATATAAAACTTGCTCCTGCACCAGCCATTGTCATTGCCTGGCATAGGGGGTGTGCTGAAGGAGAGAACATACCAAGAGTGGTGGAGGGTTTGGGCCAAGCTGTGCTGTATTAGTGATCCTCAACTTAGGCTGCTCTGACTCATGCCAGAAGTGACACAGGCTGACCCGCATAATGGAGGAGCTGTTACTGGCTTCCCTGATGCCTTCTTCTTTCTCCTGCATCAGCAGAGGTTGGCTGTAGGAGAAAATCCAGGCAGACATCACCTCTTTCCCATGGGGCTTGGGATTAGTTTTCAATTAAGATTTTAATATAATTAGGATATCCTTGTGAGTCAACTATTTAGCTGCTGTCCCATGAGAGTCTCATCTTCTGTAGCAAATTGCTCCATCGTGCTCTTAATTCCCTCCCATTCTTTTCCTGTCTCCCTCTTTCTTTTCCAGTAAAAGAGATGCTACCCCCTCAGAGTATGGTTCAGAATATTTGGTGCTAGAACAAAATGGGTTTTGCAAATCCTGGTTTTCACAGTTCTAAGCATGATCCTGAATGGTATTTTCTCTTGAGCCATTTTACTGTGTACATTGCCCTAAATATCTCTGTATTTATTTGACTGAAACAGGATAATAAATTTGATTATAAAGTTAAAAGAAGATCTCACTGAAAAGTAGTCTCACTCTATTCTGCACCTTATGAAATATTAGTGATCAGACAGCACTCTTTCGGTCTGACTTGAAAGATGGCAGTTGAGCAGTACTGTACCATATTACCATTTTAACTTCTTAAAGCCAAGTTCACTTCCTTCCATTTATTAAAATAGTGTATCTGGTTTAAGACATAAGGCTTTCTTTATAAGACACAAAATGAGTTGAAAGCCAGATAGATGAAGTGTCATTAGAATTCCATATCCTATGTTTATGAATGAAGTGAGTTTCAGTTCTTATGCAAGGAAGACAGCACTGGAATGATTCAGGCATGGTGCAAGCAGGTATCCTATAAACTTCTCACACAACTGTGAAAAAGACCTGCCCTCAACAACCTCCACCATCCCTTGCTTTGTCAGTATGTAGTCTCTCTTAAATCTACCATCTACTAACGTCTGGTTGCCTTGCGTAATGATTCTGGTTCTGGTGGGACCCAACTAAGAGTGCCAATTCAGGACAAATTGCTTAAAACAGGGCAGTTACAACCCAAGGCTGGGCTTTTTCCACCTCTAAGGCAAACCAAACAGGCCAGATAAAGAGGACTTTTGTTTTCACCCCACTGGCTAACCACAAGTAACACAAGCAATTCCCTTAGACACTCCAGTTTTCTAGTATCACCACCAGTGCCACTCATTACGGGACAAATGGTTATGAAAACTGGTATCCTGGTAAAAGAAAGAAGGTTCTCCTGACCCCAAAGGACCAAGCCCCAGACCCAGGTAAATATACAAGTTAGATCTTACCTACAAATCATGCGGTTGCCAATCCTTTAGAATCTAAAATCTAAAGATTTATTCATAAAAGGAAAAAGATATAGATGAGAGATAGAATTGGTTAAATGGAATCAACTACATACAGTAATGGCAAAGTTCTTGGTTCAGGCTTGTAGCAGTGATAGAATAAACTTCAGGTTCAAATCAAATCTCTGGAGTACATCCCCAGCTGGGATGGGTCATCAGTCCTTTGTGTAGAGCTTCCATTTGTAGCAAAGTCCCTCCAGAGGTAAGAAGCAGGATTGAAGACAAAATGGAGGAGAGGCATCAGCCTTTCATAGTCTTTTCCAGGTGTAAGAACCCCTCTTTGTTCTTATTGTGGAAAATTACAGCAAATGGAGTTTGGAGTCATATGGGCAAGTCCCTGCATACTTTGCTGAGACACAAGGTGTAGCTGCCTTCTCTCAATGGGTCAGTTGTATAGCTGATGGTCCTCAATGGGCCATCAAGCAGGCTAGGCAGAGCTGACACCAACTTATGTGGGATGTCACCCAGAAGAATAGCGTAAGTTTGAAATACAGACAGTATAGAGCCAATATTCATAACTTCAACTACAAAAATGATATACATATATAGACAGCATAATCACAACCAGCATACCATAACCTTGTCTTAGACACCTTATTTGACCCCCTTTATAAAAGATTTGGTGCCACTACAGGACCTTGGTTGCAACAATGATCTATGGTTCTAGTTCATGTCAATAACATCACACCTTGCAACACTAGAAGACACTTTTAAATCCCAAAGGGTTGAAAAGATCATGAAAATATTCATAGAATATCAGGGTTGGAAGGGACCTCAGGAGGTCATCTAGTCCAACCCCCTGCTCAAAGCAGGACTAATCCCCAAATAAATCATCCCAGTCAGGGTTTTGTCAAGCCTGACCTTAAAAACCTCTAAGGAAGAAGATTCTACCACCTCCCTCAGTAACCCATTCCAGTGCTTCACCACCCTCCTAGTGAAAAAGTTTTTCCTAATATCCAACCTATACCTCCCCCACTGTAACTTGAGACCATTACTCCTTGTTCTATCATCTGCTACCACTGAGAACAGTCTAGCTTCATCCTCTTTGGAACCCCCTTTCAGGTAGTTGAAAGCAGCTATCAAATCCCCCCTCACTCTTTTCTTCTGCAGACTAAACAGTCCCAGTTCCCTCACCCTCAGCCTCTTCCTCATAAGTCATGTGCTCAGCCCCCTAATCATTTTTGTTGCCTCTTGCTGGACTCTTTCCAATTTTTTTCCACATCCTTCTTGTAGTGTGGGGCCCAAAACTGGACACAGTACTCCAGATGAGCCTCACCAATGTCGAATAAGAGGGGAATGATCACAGTCCCTCATCTGCTGGCAATGCCCCTACTTATACAGCCCAAAATGCTGTTAGCCTTCTTGGCAACAAGGGCACACTGTGACTCATATCCAGCTTCTCATCCACTTGTAACCCCTAGGTCTTTTTGCAGAACTGCTGCCTAGCTCACTCGGTCCCTAGTCTGTAACAGTGCATGGGATTCTTCCTCCTAAGTGCAGGACTCTTGCACTTGTCCTTGTGTGAACGCTCATCAGGTTCCTTTTGGCCCAATCCTCTAATTTGTCTAGGTTCCCCCTGTATCCTAATCCTTACCCTCCCAGTAGTATCTTACCACTACCTCCCAGTTCTAGTGTTCATCTGCAAAACTTGCTGAGAGCTAGCAATCCACCCATCCTCCAGATCATTAAATGAAGAATATTGAACTTGAACAAAACTGGCCCCAGGATCGACCCTTGGGGCATGGCGCTTGATACCAGCTGCCAACTAGACATGGAGCCATTGGTCACTATGGTGATCACAGCCATTGAGCCCGACGATCTAGCCAGCTTTCTATCCACCTTATAGTCCATTTATCCAGCCTGTACTTCTTTAACTTGCTAGCAAAAATACTGTGGGAGACAGTATCAAAAGCTTGCTAAAGCCAAGGAACACATCCACTGCTTTTCCCTCATCCACGGAGCCAGTTATCTCCTCATAGAAGGCAATTAGGTTAGTCAGGCATGACTTGCCCTTGGTGAATCCATGCTGACTGTTCCTGATCACTTTCCTCTTCTCTAAGTGCTTCAAAATTGATTCCTTGAGGGCCTGCTCCATGATTTTTCCAGGGACTGAGGTGAGGCTGACTGGCTTGTAGTTCCTCAGATTGTTAAGAAAGGGTACAAATTCTGTAGCAAAAGATGTCACTCTTCCTTAATAGATATGCAGAAACAAATATGCATTAATGCAGTGCAGATTTACTCCAAAATAATTTGCTGGCTGTCTTTTGGATAAGTGGATCCCATTGCTTGCATAGTTTGAGTACACTTGAAATGAGCTACCATTCAAAAATCTGGGAAAAAATCCTATATGAAAAATAGATAAAGTGTTGAATTAGATAGCGTCATATGCTTAAAGGCTAGATTGGACGATTCAGATAATCTAATGTGACCTCCTGCATAACACAGGCCATGGAACCTCACCAGTAATGTCTCTTCAAGCCCATAGCTTCTGTTCAAGCGGTAGCAATCTTAGAAAGACATCCAGTCTTGCTGTATAGGCTGCAAGAGATGGAGAATCTGGAGATTAGTGGAGAATCAGTCATCTCTCATGTTATCTTGCCTAAGAAAAGGGGAAATATTGCAAATGTTAGAGGTATAAAAATCCTATATACAAGCATTGTAATTTATTCTTAAATATTTTCAAACTGGAATGTAATCAGAATATGATTTGCGTGAAATGTAATTTTCAAGCAACAAAGTAATAGTTATGAGTAATGTTTGTTCTTTATTACTGTACTCACATAACCTAGCAAGGAGCTTAATGGACTTTTAATTTAGCAAAACTAAACCTATTTTGTAACATGGCAGGAGCTGTCTAAATACCCAGCATGCATTCTAGGAAATCTTGAGCTGTGTATGTTGGCTAATGGGATGAAGAGTCGACACCTATTTGTTTTTGTGATGCCATTTTTTGTTGGCATGCATATTTACAACAGTAATGATTGCAAATCGATGAGCTCTGTAATAGGAAGTACATCTTAACAATGCAGTTGGAGAACATGAATGGACCAATGAGGCCCACTTCATAAGCAAAATAGTGATGATCATACAAAAGGGTTGCTTAATTGCTGAAAAGAATTATGGTGGTTTTTCAGAACAGCAGCAGGATGCAAAAGCAATGTCGCTATTATTGCTCAGTGCTTGACAAAAGCTCCATGAAAAACAGCTTGTTTATGAAACTGCCACTTGTTCTTGAAAGGTCACTTGTGAACAGTTGTATATTTTACAAAATGAAATATTGGCACAGTGAAAGGAAAGGAAAGGACTTTTTATTTATTAAGTGTTATTGATGGCATTGGCTCCCATTAGGTACCTGGTGTTGCTGCAGTCCTTAAGCACTCAAC
Source organism: Chelonoidis abingdonii (assembly GCF_003597395.2). Lineage (NCBI taxonomy): Eukaryota > Metazoa > Chordata > Testudines > Testudinidae > Chelonoidis > Chelonoidis abingdonii. Next base: position 231,260,328 of record NC_133769.1, read on the forward strand.
AAGATGTTTTGTGTCATTTCTGTCATGGGTTTGGAATCACAAAGAAAAGCTGCATTAAGGAAGCCTTACTTAGTAGTTACAGTGACAGGAGATAAACATAAAAAGGCAAACAACCATCACTTAAAGTAGACAATTATTGCTAAATTGCATTCCTCTAGATTGTTATATTATAGCCAGTGACTATCAAGAAGACATTATGATTAGATATTACTCTAAATTGAACAACAAAGGAATTATACTGTACTTCATGGAACTATATTTAATAGAGCTGTCTCAGAATTGTTCCATGTGAATGATCATATGTACTGGGAATTACTCTTCTTGTAGTATTTGGAACAAAAATTCCTAAATCAGATTTTTGTTTGATAATGAATGTATTATTTTTCTTAATCTCTGAGTAAAGTGTTTCCAAGGAAACTAGCGCAGGCTGTAGAATTATAGTGAATAATACATGGATTAAGAAAGTTCAACCATTTAAAACCAAGCATTAAAGTGTGAAAACATTTCTAACTCTCCTTTTAGCCATGTATGCATGTTTGAATCAGAAAAACTTGAACCAGACTGTACCTGATAATTCAAAATTTTACTCATGGCATAAGTTCCAAAGACTCAGTATGTGGACTCAAAAGAATCTGTCTCTAGCATGTCTTTGTGCCAAAAGAAATGATCACAACAGATAATGATCTCATCAAGTATCATATTATTTTTAAATTCAAGAAAAAATATACTCAATTTTTGTAGCACCTTATACAAGAAATAAGGTTAGTGCTCTGATTTCAGTTCATAATATAACAGATTACAGTTCCTTCCTATTTGAATATTCACTTTTTACATTCACAGTGAGACTTGATTTAATCTAAATAGTCTTCCTTCTGCATGGTAGAGTTCATAGATTCCAAATGTGGAAGGGACTATTGTGATCATATAGTCTGAGCTCCTGTATAACACAGGTCATAGAACATCACTGAGTTAATTCCTGTTTGAACTAGAGGATGTAGAACCTCAGAGTTATGAACATCAGGGTTACGAACTGACTAGTCAACCACACACACCTCATTTGGAACTGGAATTAAGAAATCAGGCAGCAACAGAGATCCTCCCCAAAAAAAGGAAAGTTAAAAGAAAACTTACCCAGGTAAGGAAACTGTTTTTGTGCGTTTCATTTAAATTAAGATGGTTAAAAGTAGAATTTTTCTTCTGCACAGTAAAGTTTCAAAGATATATTAAGTCAATGTTCAGTTGTAAACTTTTGAAAGAACAACCGTAAATTTTTTTGAGTTATGAACATTTGAGTGATAAACAACCTCCATTCCAGAGGTGTTCATAACTCTGAGGTTCTACTGTATATGTTTCTTTAAAACATCCAATTTTGTTTTAAAAATTGCCAATGATGGAGAATCCATCAGAACCATTGGTAATATTACTCTCTCTATTAAAAAATGTATAAACCAACCAAAAAGGTTCACAAATCAGTCAAACAAACCTCTGCATTTTGCTTCAAACATTCTTCAGCACAATGTCTTGTTCCGTCAGTTGATCCAGACTCACACATGGAAAGAAAGTACATCTTGGCTTAACTGGAATCTGAAATGATGTTTAAGATACATATGTGAATGTGAAATAGATTTAAAGACTCAAAGTGGCTGCACCTTCTAGAGCAAAGTTTTCACAGAAACAAGTGAAAGGACAATGCAATAAAAAGAAAATCCCAAGAGACTTTAGTGGTCTGAGGCAGCTGGAACAGAAAAAAATTGAGTGGAAAAGCAGGAGAAGACAAAACTTCAGACAAAGTCTGGGCAATGCGGTCTTCATTCAACAGAGCCTATGATCAGATTTCCTCTGGGTAAGCCCTTTGGAGGTAGCACATCACATCACAGCTTGAAGGTTCTCTGACACTTATTTCTTAGGGTTAACTTAAACTAAGTGAAGCTTGAGGGAGTGCAACTTTCATGACACAACACGGAATCTTATTGGAAAGATAAACCCTTACATTAGCAAGGTCAAGCTCGGTACCTGGGACAATAGTGAAGCCACAAACTCTGGGATCCTCTTGACCTTAACAATTTTCTTGTTGGAGGGTAGACCTTCCAGGTCAGCTGTCTCCCCGCCTGCTGGGGACGCACATTGTGCATGCTTGTTTGTGTCAATTTCTCCCTCTTGAATAATCTTCAGGGAGTACTGGGTGTTCTCTCTCTTCTTTCAAGGTTTTGGGTTTTGTCAAGGGGTTGTGTAGCAATGAGTATGGGCCACTGCTCCTTCAGTCTTTGAAGGACATGTCCCCATAAGTCAACAAGATCAAGGAAGAGTTCCCACTGATCCAGGGGAGCAAATATTGAGGCGACTGTTTGCCTTTTTCTCCCTCTCACTGAAGACGGCAAATATAATGTTGTGTCCCAGGCACAACCAAAACTGCAGGAATTCGGCTACGGCCAGCCTTTGAGATTCAAACTTACAAGGTTCTCACAGCCCTAATAGAAATGCTTTATACAGAAGAAATCAGTGTAAAATGAAAAAGATGCACAGACACAGAGCACATAAAGAGAGTTGAAAATTAAAAATTTTCATAGTCAGAAAATTTCCTGATAGTAACGATTCAAGAACAAGTCTGAACAGCATTAAGTGCAAGTCTAGCAAACTAAAGAGGGAGATGCTACTTATCTCTTGATGTGTAGGATATGAACTGAAAAGAAGAGAGTTTAAATTTAGCTGTCATGGTCTGAAATAGACCAGATTTAGTGACCTTTTGGGAAATGTCAGAAAGCCATCTCTTTGCGTAGGTTTCTGGAGAATGCTCCCCAGAAGAAGGTGTGAAAGAAGCTTTTTTTGGCTGGCTAGTCTGCTTATTGTTTTTATTACTGTATTGCCTCACAGCCCCAGTCACAGACCAGGACCTAATTGTGATAGGCATCATATAAACATAGATCAAAAGACCTTGCAGTCTATATATAAGCCAAGAGACAACAGGTGGATGTGACAGACAGAGGAGGGAGCACAATGAAACAATATGACAAGATTGGCCAGGATGATGGACACTGTTCATAGCAAACCAGCTGCCCAACCATGGTCAGGTTTTTTGTAGGCATCAAGGCAAGAGTTTGAAGGAGGGATTGGAATGAGGACAATGAGGGAGATGATGGGGTTTTTATTGCAGCATTATGTGTCAGGTGCCTAGTGTAGAGCTGGGAAGAAATTCCAACAAAAACAGATTTTTGTTGGAATTTACCAATTTGTTTAAATTGAAGAGTTCTGTGGAGATGGTAGGCAGGGTTCCAATGAAACTGCCTGCCACACAGGCTGTCCTGGGGCCAGGGCGATAGGGCTTCTAGGGTCTAGGGCAGGGGTAGGCAACCTAAGGCATGTGTGCCGAAGGCGGCACACAAGCTGATTTTCAGTGGCACTCACACTGCTGGGTCCTAGCCACCAGTCCAGGGGCACTGCATTTTAATTTAATTTTAAATGAAGCTTCTTAAACATTTTAAAAACCTTATTTACTTTACATACAACAATAGTTTAGTTATATATTATAGACTTATGGAAAGACCTTCTAAAAATGTTAAAATGCATTACTGGCATGTGAAACCTTAAATTAGAGTGAATAAATGAAGACTCGGCACAGCACTTCTGAAAGGTTGTCGACCCCTGATGTAGGGCTTAAGGCCAGCCAGCCAGCCAGGTTGAGAGGCTGTCCTGCAGTCATGGACCTCAAGCTCTCTCTCAGAGGACTGAGAAATGGTTGGGTTTTGTTCATAAATGGAAAAAAATTCAAAATACTGTAATCCTCCATGAAATGGGATTTTTTCTTCGCAGCTTCAACCTAAACTTTATATTGGCATGTATTTTCTTATTTAAACTAAAAAATATAAACACTCAGGAGTCCATTGACTAGCAGTTCCATTCAGGAATGGTCTGACAGAAAACATTCATCTTACAAGCCATTCTTCTGAACTGCCATATGAATGAGATAAGCTGCCAACAAAATTATACCTTTTGTTCCCTGTTAATTAAATTGCACTCTACTTCGATTTTTCAGAAAGAGAACTAAATACAAATTACAAACTAAAAAATAGCACCTGTCTGGTTGATTTCTTTTAGGGGGGGCAGGGGGAAGTGGAAGGATGGGGGTGGTGGTAGGCAAAAAGTAATCACAACCAAAAAAAAATCCTAGTGGAGAGAATGAAGGAAGAAAAATGGAAATGAAAAGATAATTGCTGGTAAGATTGCAATAGTAAATAAATTGGAAAATGTTCCATAGGGAGCTAGCTCCCATCTCATCTTTTGTGGTGTCAGTCTTCTCATTATTCTGTATCTTTTATTTTGTTTCTTTTTTATATACATCAGCACAATATGACTTTTCAATATAATCCATGAGGAGATAGATGAGCAATTTTTTTTAGAGTACCTGTGTCTAATTCGAAGCTGAAAGGCATGAGTCTCCTCTTGCTTATACTGATTTTACACTACTCTAATTGTTCTGAGCTAAATCTAGCTACTCCTGAGTGTCTTGGGTGTGAGAGAGGAATCAGACTCATTGGATCTCTATTTGAATCTTATTGCAAAGGTCTGGGTTGGTTGGAGGACTCAATAACTAATTGTGTCTCTGTGATGCATGTATCTTATCAAAAGATAGTCAAATAAACCATTTTAGATCTAGTTGTGTACATTTTGAAAGGCTTTGTCCACTCTAGAAAGTGTCTCTGAAAATTGATATTTAAAATTAAATAAGTTATTTACAGCAGGGATTGGAAATATTTTCATAGCATGGACCGTATGTAATAGACCATTTTTTTGGCCCTACCTCCTCTTCCATTCACTATCAAGCAAACCACCTCCTCTGCCCATACTCCTCTCATGGCAGACTGTAGCAGCCCTTTGGAGCTTGCTTCTCTCCCACCCTGTATCCAGATTGGGGATCTGGCAGGCTGTAAAAGGATTTGGTGTCCGCTTCATATCCCCTTACACCCTTGTGTGGTTATGCTATAGTAAGTGATAGCCTTGTCCTCAAGAAGATGATGAATATCTCCAAAATACAGGTCCGTCTTCTGACCTGACTACGTTGTAATGTCATTTATTAGAAAGAAGGTGTCCCTAGAAGGGACACTTCTGCCCCACTACTTTAATACTTGCTGGGTAGGTCTTTAAAGTCAGAGCAAAGGTTTTACAATTAAGAATGGAATGGTCAGTGTAGATTCTACAATATTCAGGAGTAGATGGAAACCAGGAGCCAGATCATCAGCTGATGTTAATCAGTGTAGCTCCAGTGCCTTCAATAACTGATTTACGCCAGCTGATAATCTAACATAAGATATCTAACTTTATTAAAGCTAGATATTCAATAGGGAACCATTAAAAGTCCTACCAATCATAGGGATATAGTTTTTCTATCAGATCCTTTGCTTCTTGCCATTGTTCATTATCAGATCTCTGTAGTTAGGGACACAGCATTTGTCTATCAGCTGATCATTATCTTAGATTCTGTTAGTGATCACTCCTTCCCACTCCCTCTCCCTCTCCCCCTTAGCCTCCTCCTGCTCTGTTTATTCTTACAGCTAAAACTCTTTCAAACATCTTTTCCAGGATTCTCATTGCCAGTTCTCAAGCTCAACATGGCAAAGCCCGTACTCCTCATCTAATTTTAAGATTTGAATTCCTAGGAGAGTACATCTCATCTCTCATCACTCCCCTGCTTCTTGTCTGCAGTCTGCTCTTTTCTTGTCTTTATTCCCACAGAGGTCTCTGCACTATCTCGCACACTATGTACTGTGCCAACAATGAACTCTCTGATCCTGTGTCTGATGCAGCCTCCTGTTCTTCAAAGCCCATGGTGTGGTTATTTTAATAAACAGGATCATGGAGGGGTACTTTATACTTTCAAATAATTCTTGACCTTTATACTGTGTAAATGTTCTCATTCCACTACATCCCATTCTCTTTGCTGCATATTACATCAGTTGTATGCTCTTAAAGAGCAAGAATATTGTCTAAAGCACCATGCATACCTATGGCACTGTACAAATAACATTTGCTGCAATAATATAATCATAATACTAAATTTCACATCTCAGTCATTTCCATAGAAACAAACTATACTATAACAAGCAAAGGAATCTCACCTCACTGCAGGAGAAAGCAGAAGCTGGTCTATGAGGGAGACCACTTAATCAAACATAAATAACTTAACAAAATAGAAATGGGAATTCAACAAACTAGTAGCACAGAAAATTGCTTTTTAATAAAGATTCTTTTTTTCATATTTGCTGTAGTGTAAAAGGTCTTCTTCAAGATACATTTAAGACTCAAAGTTTGTCATTCTTTGCTCTTTTACAGTAGCTAGATGTTCAACACTAAAAATAACTCAAAAGTTACCAGCGAAAATCAGGATAATGTATATTTTCATTAAGAACTTACAATTTGCCAGAGATATAATTTGTTAGTAACTTTTGTGCAGTGTTCACCTGTCCATTAAGAAATCGACTGAGATTAAGCAAAAAATAAAATTACTGGATGCCACCATTTACAAAGAAAGATTAACAGAGTTTAATAAGTATTTCTTAAAAATGGGATGAATGGATAACCGTTTACTTTAAAGGAAACCCAAGAGAGGGGAGAACTAATTAAATTGCAGCAGATAAGGAGAAAACAGATGAACACAGAACAGTAAAAATTCAAATCCGATATTAGGGAAAGATTGAGTTAGATAGTAGAAAAACTTGGCACAGCAACTCATTTAGAGGCATTGGCCAATATTTTACCACTGGGATATCTAATTTAATATTTAGTCACCTAGATAAAGTGGATTTTCAGAAATGCTGAGCACTTGCTTCTCCCATTGACTTTAGTGGGAGCTGTGGGAGCTTAGCACCTCTGAAAATCAGACCTCCCACCTTTGAAAATGGCTCTGGAGATGGTATTATTTAGCATAATGAACTTTTTACTTTTATGGGATTAATGTAGAATGGGGAATAGACCAAAGAGTTTCTCCAATCTCCTTTCCATCAGTTTCTTCTTATTTGTGATATACCAACTGATTAATTTGCCCTCTGACAGAATAAGGACACTTAACGTTATCTTAACTTTATTTTAACTGTTTACTGTATCAAGGTTCTTTATTGGGGCCATATTTACTGAGGATCCTACAGCTGCTATTACCCTTCTGAGATTCAGCTGGAAGATGTGCATTGGTCCATTGACCTTCAGCCTTATTCTCTGCCATCAGGCACACATTTAGTTTTCCTTACTGAGAGCATCATTTGGGAGAGTGCTTCAGTGTAAGTGTGATTCTTACCCTGACCCCACACAATTTATGAATGAAACCTCAGTTTTATTTTGTAGCTGCTGCTTGTAAAACAGCATTCAGTTGGGAACTTGCAGCCTACTTGAAATATTGAAGTGGATACTCTTCTGGCAATGAGAGTCTCAGAAGGCAAGAGCTGGGAGAAGGTACTTGAAGAATCAGAATGAAAACAAAAACCTGTGTTGGGAAGTCAAATAGCTTGGGATTTCTTGTTTTTAATACTTCATGTGTTCTAAAGCTCATTAGGGTAAAGTTAATGGAATATTGGAAAAAGCTGGGGGAAAATATCATACAAGTATGTAGCTGAAGCCAGACTGGGAAGCGACAACTGAATCTGTTTGCTGGTGTGGCACTCCCAAGGATGGAGAATGTCAAGTGAAACTACAGCACAATAAGACAACCTTGATCAACCGACATCATTAAGTTTTTCTTGTTCAGGTACATGCAGTACACTACAATGAGGAATGAAATGAAATATATTGAATGCCATTAACTGACATAGTAGTTTGCTATCTATGTAGTGGCCTTTAAAATGATAACTCCTACCCTTTCTAAGTCAAACCTACCATACAAATTCCTCAGTCTTTTGTGACTGCACCTGTAGTAAAGTTTCATGCTCCGTGAAATGTCTCAGGCAAGCATGTTCATTGCTTCAGGGTAGCTTATTAACAATTTATTAGCTAGTATTTTGCAAGTGAAATCATATTAACGTCATCTCTCTCTCTTTCTCTGAACTTTGGTTATGATCTTCCAAGAATGTGAATTAAGAATCATGTCAGATAGAAATTCGTAATGAAAGGTCAGGAGTTTGTGTTTTCACACATTAATGATGCCTGCATAGCAACAGCCTTTTACCTCAGCTAGACTAAAGGGGAAGTGAAGAGCTGCGAGCTCCTGCTTACTATGAGCACAATGACTAGTCATATATATCGACTGACATTTGCATTAACTTTTCCAGCACGTAGGTTATGAAACCTGATTATCTTCCTGCAATTGTTCAAAACAGCTGCCATAGCCAACTCCCAAGTTGCTGCCCCTTCAATGTCCTTGTGATCCTGTTCTGCTCATGTACACGCTGAAGGGGTGAATCAAGGAATGTTCTCCAGACTTTCATGTGCCAACAGCAAAAGGATCAATTTTAGTTTTATTCTTCTTGATGGTGTGACAGGGTCAGGCCAGATGTCCACAGGAGAGTGATAGAAGGCAGATATATTAGCCCCAGGTTAAGTAGGTCACCTTTCCCTGGGTAAGGTAACAGGGAAGGTTCCAGAACAATCAGGAACTTTCTGGAAACAATTAAGGCAGACAGGCTGATTAGAACACCTGCAGCCAATCAAGAAGCTGCTAGAATCAATTAATCAGGCTAATCAGGGCACCTGGGTTTTAAAAGGGAGCTCACTTCAGTTTGTCATGCGCGTGTGAGGAGCTGGAAGCAAGAGGCGCAAGGAGCTGAGAGGGTGTGCTGCCGGAGAACTTGTTGAGGCCACTAAGTGTCACTAAGCATTATTCTAAGTAATTTTAAAAGGTAAAGGCTATAAGAATATGGAGTTTTCCCTTAGGCCTCTCATGAGCAAAAGTCCGTCCATGTTAAACTCTAATTGACCTAGCAGGCCATAAATAAACAAAAGGCAGGTGTCCGGAGCCTTATCAGTTGTAAGGCTGCTCAAACTGGTATGGAGCAAAAATAGTAAAGCCTGCACACTTTTGGTCAAGGGAGAGGAGTAATGGTTTAACAAGACAAGGTCGTAATTCACGCCAGCTTTAATCCACTGTTCATGTAACTCTACAAGGGGGAGAGGGAGGGGGAAGAAAGACAAAGAAGTGTGTGAGAAAAGATACTGCAGACCGGACAGAAGGGGGAGGGAAACGGGGGCTTGCTAGTCAGCAAGAAAAGTTTCTCATGGATATAAAGCGAACAGACTGCTTGTTTTAGGGGTGCTGGATTTGAGGCAGGTCAAGTCTTCACACCACTTTGAGATCTCAAATAAACTCTGCTTGCGCTTCTCCCCCTGGTGTGTTTATGGCGCTAGCACGCGGGGCACGGACTACCACTCTTGTTTGCCCACAACAAACTGAGGAGTACAAGTGTTATCAGACACCAGGAGGAAGGTCCTGTAGTGAGGATAAAAGAAGGTGTTTGGAGGAGGCCATGGGGAAGGATAGCCCAGGGAGTTGTAGCTGTCATGCAGTTGTTACAAGAGGCAATATAGACAGCTGCAATCCAGAGGGCCCTGGGCTGGAACCCAGAGTAGAGGGCAGACCTGGGTTCCCCCCAAATCTTCCCATCTCCTGATCAGATAGGAGGAGTTGACCCAGACTGTGGGTTCCACCAAGGGGAAGATCTCTGAGGTGAGCTAATCCATCAATAAGCACAGGACCCACCAAGTAGGAAGAGAACTTTGTCCAATGGTTGCATATATGTCTTCCAAAAGTTGCTTGACAGTAGAGCCGGAAGGCAGATGCTGTTTTGAAAAGGTGGAACATTATTCTGTACACTGATAATTCTGTGGGTCAATAAGTTGATATGTCAGAAGTTGGGCAAAACTGGAGTCATGGAATTTCCTTCCCTGATGTTTGTTTAAAAAACAGTATTTCATGTACTAAGGTCGTAGGACAGCCGACATGCTGAAAACATGGGGTAAGGTTGTTAAAGAAAAACATAAACATAGACACCTTGATTTGATTATGTCATTACTAGGTGCTGATAGAGGCAGGAAGCTTATGATATTGTGAATTTGGAGCACTGAATTGTTTTTGGATGGCAATCCTTCCATAACAGCTGTAGCAAATCCAACTGCTGTGTAATCTGTCATCTCAAGGTACTTCTGCTGAACCCATCTGCTTTGCATATGAACTCTTCAGAGATTCCAAAAAGCGAGCAGGCTCCTGTCTTATTATTTTTATTAATATATTTGTTCATAAAAGAAAAAATGACAGCGAATTCTTTGCTATAATTTAGGGAGAGGATTTTCAATTAATGAGGTGCCATCCAAAGGGAACATCGTGTTTTATGCATGAAATTACTTATTTATATAAACCCAACATTCAATTTATTATTCTCACAATGCTAGAAGCAACAAAAAGGGGCCTTTGTGTTGGTATGCATGCATTAATATATTTCAGGGTTCAGAAACCCTGCTGGGATGTGAATGGAGACTAGTTTAAAATCAACAGAACATCTATCTACTGTGTGTCCCAGGAGTGCAGTACAGAAGTAAACAGGATGCAATCTAGCAAGCTCAGTTTTATCATTTTGTGTTAATCACCCGCAGCGTTTGTGTGGAGATCTGAGACACTCATTTCTAGAATACCACTGCTTGCAGTGGATTGCAAATCTAGCATCATGATGGTGGGAGTGGGGAAAATGTCCATCCAGGAGAAAATTTATGGTACTCACTGGTGGAGTATCAGAGGGGGTAGCCGTGTTAGTCTGGATCTGTAAAAGCAGCAAAGAATCCTGTGGCACCTTATAGACTAACAGACGTTTTGGAGCATGAGCTTTCGTGGGTGAATACCCACTTTGTCGGATGCATGTAGTGGAAATTTCCAGGGGGAGATATATATATGCAAGCAAGAAGCAAGCTAGAGATAACAAGGTTGAACTCCTCAATGATTGAACTAACCTCATTATCTCTAGCTTGCTTCTTGCTTGCATATATATACCTGCCCCTGGAAATTTCCACTACATGCATCCAACGAAGTGGGTATTCACCCACAAAAGCTCATGCTCCAAAATGTCTGTTAGTCTATAAGGTGTGTAAAGGTGTGGGACTGGGGCTCAACCCTCCCTGAGGGGCGGAGGGGAGTCACACTGGCTTGCTACATGCGGTCAGGGCAGGCAGGTCCTGGGGCAACAAACACAAAGGTCCAAAGTTCTGGCCCCGGGTTCGGGGCCGAGCTACAATACAGAATCAAGGGGAGAGCTCAGGCCCTTTGCTTCTGGGCCGAGCAACAATACTAAGTCAATGGGGAGCTCAGGTCCTTTGCTTCAGGGCTGAGCAACAATACAGAGCCAATGGGGGCCCTGCCCTAAGTGGGGCGGGACACCAAATGCAGAGTCACCAAGCTCAGACCCTTTTGGTCAGGGCTGAGCAACAATACAGAGTCAATTGGGAGCTCAGGCCCTTTGCTTCAGGGCTGAGCGACAATACAGGGTCAATGGGGCCCTGCCCTAAGGCTGGGCGGGGCACCAAATGCAAAGTCACCAAGCTCAGACCCCCTTTTGGTTCAGGGTGGAGCAAACAAACAATCTAAAAGCCCCAGCCCTTGGGCAGGGTGGGGCAATCAGCAGTTCAGGTGTATAAAGCCCAGGCCCTGGCTCAGGGTGGGGGCAACAAGCAGTTTAGGGCTCAGGCCCTTTAGCAGGGGCCGAGCAAACAAATAGTCTTAATGGCTTCCTCAGGCAAGGGAGAGGGGGAGTCTGCCACCCTTGGGAGGGTGGCAGGGGGAACGTAGGCCCTCCCATTCCACTGCATTCCAGCCCGGGGCCCTAGTAGCGGCTATCACCGCGGACGGTCAGTGGGGATCCTGACCGAAACACACTGACATAGGCTCAGATATGTCTACAGCCTGACTGGGGTCGGCTGCCCCTGGGCTACTTCCAATTTCCCCCTCCGGGCCTACCTGGTCCGTGGCGTCATCCCCCGGGAAGTCCAGTACCCTGGGCTCCTTGCAGCCAGGGCTGGGTGGTAGGTCCAGCAGCTCCTCCGGGAAATCTGGCCAGGCTTGCTCCGGGGGTTCCTTGGGGTAACAGCAGGGACGGGGCAGCTCCGGCAGCTCCTCCCAGTAACGGGCGCGGGGAAGCTCCGGTCAGTCAGAGTGGCTGCACTGGGTCCTAGCGGCTTCCCAGTCACAAGCTCCCTGCGGCAGGTCTGCTCCCAGCGGTGGCTGGGCTCCAACTGAGCTCTGACGGCCGGCTTTTATACTTCTGGGTCGCCGCCTGACCCTCTGAGGGGCGGGCTCACCGCTCCTTAGCCCCGCCCACTCAGGCGTCCGGTGAGGCGCGCCCTCTCCTGGGCAGGAGGGGAGCCACACTAACTCGCTACAGGTGCCAGTGCTGCTTTCACTTAGTGGAGAATAGTTGGTTTTTTTAGGTTGTATACTACATCTGAATTACTCCTCTTACATTTAGCTCTCTATAGTATATTGTGTACTGACGCACATAGAGCAGAATTACTTACAGCCCTGAAGGACAAGGGATTCTCAGTGTGGTTTAGCGTCAGTTCTGGAGGTAAATAGGTAGGCAGTGGGGTGGGGGACGGTAGGAAATTGCAGGTGTAAAGAGTCTCTTATCTAAAGTATACTTAACTTTTCTCAATAGATTTCAGTATCAGCAGCTGTCAGATTTCTCATTGCTCTGATTTATGCAGTCATTTTTTTTTTTTTTAAAAAGCTCTTTTTAGAGAGCCTGGAGTTACTGTGCCGGCCCAGGTGATCCATGTTCTCCACTCTTTGAGGTTAACACTGTAGCTTCCAGTTATGTTAATTCTGCCAGTGGCAGAGAGCAATAATGGCATCAGTCAAAGGACAAGTAGCAACAATGGGCCACATTGCCACTTCCTCCTGTGGGGGTTCACAGTGAGGTGAGTGCCAGAGTCTTGCATCCCTCTTAAGGGGGCCAGATCCAACTGACATCAATAGATATGAGCTGAGCTTATGGAATATGAGCCTGAATCCCAGCAGAATAAAAACTCCCATTGACTTCAATGGGTTTAAGACATGGCTTAGGTGAGGCTAGTGCTGCAAGTGACACTAGCCACCACAAACCAGGTAGGTCTGGGAGAAGGGGGAGCCATGGTCCAGTCTTCTGTCTGCACCGGCCCTGACAGAACTGAGTGAATGTGGAGAGAGTCACTTGCAGTACATTCCTGAAGGATATATCAGTGTCTCTGACCCTGCAGATCTAGGAGCTCCAGGAAGCACTGTGCACAGCTCTGCACTGCCCCCAATACAGGCCTTTGCCTACAAGGTGCTATCCTACCCTAAGGTAGCAAAGAATCCATCTCTGATGGCCTCACTTTTGTTCAGATCTGCCAAAGTCCCTGAATGTGGAAATCCTGACTAACTCTATTGACTTTACTTTGGCCCTTGGCTGATTTTTTTAATGGTGCAGGCACATGGCTTATCCTCCATCCTCTCCCTGGCATCTGCCTGTTCTATCCCACTAATAGAATGAGAGCGGTAGGGCTGTTCCTAAATCTGGGGCAGCCAGAGCACTGTGGCCAGGTCATTAGGAAAACTTACTGTAAAAGGACAATGCACATTTACTTGGTCTGGCCAATAGGCAGATCAGGCGGAAATGAAATAATGAGCATTTTATTAAATAATAGATAATGTATAAAATGGATAATTTACCTCTAACAGCTCCTGGAAGTGTGTGGATGTATGGGAGTGTAAGAATTTAACAAGAGGGGTTAGAAATAGCTCCATGCTAGCTAACCTCTGTAGCTCTACAACTCAGAGGAACCTAGAGAAGGTGAACACCTAGGGGTGTCTAGATTAAGGCAATGTATAAAAATGGGTTAGTTAATATGCTTTTAAACATGAAGTATAGGCAGTGACCTTGTTTTACCTCTTAGGTTATTAAAGAGTGAATGCTACTCATATTATTCTAAAACATGTTCTATAACAGTAGATGCAAAGCGTACTTGCAAATTTGATTTTGTGGGCTGTCAGGGGAGTTATACAGGGTTTGACTGGATGTCCTCCCCACTCAGAGATAGGGGTAGGGAGGGTCTGGCTAGAGATTACTTGTGACCATGGCTGCAGGAGTATGACTGAACCTCTAACGGCCCATCCCAAAACTCCTTCCATACTCTAGTGGAAAGTCTTTGTGGAGCACAGCATACAAGACATGGAGACCCTCTATGAACAGAGTGCGTATCTGACCCCTCCCATACACAGGCAATCCACACATACACACAGAAATAGGGAAAGGACAAGATTTGGACCTTAGGAATTAGAAGTTATTCTACAGTTTGTACAAGTGCAGGAGATTCTTGATGTGATTGTGCACCTACTAGAACTATTTTTGACATTGTTTTTAGGGATTTTTTTAACTCCCAAACTGTTTCTCTTTCTGTGAAATGTCAGGAGCCTACTTCATTTGGGGGTTTTATTTTTGCATGGAAGATTAGATTTTACTTAACACTTTGTGCCCAGTTTTGAGGAAAAATGGTCCAATTTTTTTTGGTTGGTTTAAATAGGAATTGCTAAAAAATCAAATTTGCGACACGCAGAAAGCAGGTACACATTGTGTAGCAATGTCCAGCTACAAATGATTGGGCTTGATGCAGAAATCACTTAATGTAATTATACAGCCTGGGCTAAATGGGAGTCAGATTAGATGATCCCAATGGTCACTATTGGCCTTAAATCTATGAAGTCTGTGAGATCCTGTTTTTTGAGGCCATCATGTGAGCAAAGGTGTGATTGCTGAACCACTCATCACTCCCTGAACAGATGGCTGATATATATCAGGTGGGTTTTAGAAAAACCTGCATGTGCAGATGTAACTTCTGGCTGGATGCTGATGCTGCAATCCATATCTCCATTTCTTCCTTCTTCAGCATTGACCTTGTTTGGCATGCTCACCACACACAGTATTGGTTTGTGACAATCGATCCACACATCTGTTGTGGTTTTGAAATGATCTCTTTCCCCCAGAGCGCCCCATGATGGCTCACAGAGACAGCCACTAGATTGATTGTGTCATCATTTTTATCATCTTGGAGTTAAACAGCAGAGGGAGGGGGAGTATTCTGGAATGTTAGACCTGGCTGGCAGGCAAGACACTGAGACACACTGCAGCCAGCCAGCTGTACTCTGCAGTGAACACTTCTGGAGTGGGAGCAATAGAGCAGGTAGACTTTAGATGAGAATGTATAAACACGTTAGCTTCACATACAGACTAACTACAGCAGCTGCAACTGGGGGTTAGCGGTAGCTGTTTCAGCTTAGTCCCAAGCAGGATAACACTGCCTTTAATACAAGCATTATTGAGTCTTACGTGTGTGCTGAACACGCACAGACTGAAGGCTGAAGATGAGCGGGCCTCTACCACCCCCTTTATATGGAGTAAGTGAAGATAAATGAGAGGAGAAATCAAAATGAGATCAACAGCTGTGACATTCATAGCAGCTGTCTGATGTGCATGATATTGTTGCTCTGCATTCTGAGCAACCTTCAGTAGCAACAGAGGTGCTTGTTCTGGCAGAGTCCACAGAGAAGAGCTGGATTCCTGTGGCAGGTTGTCCAGAGCCTTTGGGGTAAAGGGCCCCTTGGGGACTTGACAGACAGGAACAAATTGTCAGCGCTTTCTGGCTGCTTAGGGACTGTAGGGACGCTAGACATCGGCCACAATCTCCACTCTCAGCCGCTACTTTACCCTCTGACTGCAGACTGACCAGATTTTCAAATGGAGAGTGTTATGGGGAGGATCATGTGGCAGGTGTACAGGAAGCGGGAAGAAAAGAGGCTGTCTTTCCTCTCCCACCATCCTCCCCTTTATAGAATGAAAAGCTGGGAGACTTTACAGCAAAGATTTCTGGGGGTGGGGGAGGGGGTTGGGGGAATGGAGTATTTATCACTTTGTGTCTATCCATCTATATGGCCCTCCCTCACTATAGTATCGGAGAATGTTCCAAGTATTTAAAAATAGAAATAATAATAGTTCATGTTCTCTGTCTTCCTAGCCTTTAGGAGTAGTAATGTGGTTAGCGCCTACTTTTTGGTTTTGTTTGGTTTTTGTGTGCAAATGAGTCAGTCCCTGGGGAAAACAGTCCATTACACAGAACTTGCTGCTGTAATAGGTGCTAACATTGTAACCCCAACCCATCTAGTCTATAAGTGATAACTGACAAAAACCAACCTATCCACAGATGTGGATGGCTGACAGGTTGACCAAACAAATAAGGAGGAAAGAAAGGTGAAATTAAAGAAAATATTGAAAAAAGCCTCCAAAATGTGGCTGTGCAGTTCACTCACGAAAAATAATAAATATTAACCTCTGTTCAATAACCCAAGAGAATCTTTTTTGTCCTCTTTCTTGGTATATAAGCTTCACAGCTGGAACAACATAAATAATATCTCAAACTGTTGAAAATCAGTGTCTCCAAAAATTACTAACCATAAAACATCTTAAAGAGTAACTCAAGACAATCAGTAATTCATTACTCAGCAGAGAAAATATAAATTATAGATAACAGTTATTTGTTCACAAAGTGAGCTGCTTCATAAAGTCAATATGCAATAATTTCATCCCAAACTTTTATGACACTTCATTAAAAAAGCATCAGTCCAGTGTAGAGGCGTGTGGTCCGGGGGCTTAAGCCAAGAAAATCCACAGTGCTGGGCTTGCAATTACACAGCAACATTTGTAGCAAAATCCATTTCCCTTGGCTCTTTGTAAATTAATGTGTTTGTGTTAACAAGTTTTGGTGATTAAATATGCATGGAATAAATGACACCTTTAAAATGCAGAAAATAATTCAAATTCTGTATTTACCTGGAATTAGTTATATATATTGACAGTTATTGTATTCTATTTAAATGGTGACAAAAAGGGTTGAGAAAAATCTCTGCTTGGTTCTCTTGCCCAAATTCTTTTCGGAATCCAGCATAGCATTAGTTTTTGAATATTAATACCTGGGTATAAAGCACAGATATCGTCACTTTTACATATTTGAAATTTTGATATATATAAATTCCCTTTAGAAAATCCTAGACAATTGAATAGAAAATTATAACTTTTAGAAAGCAACATCATAGAAAATCATCTCTCTGCTATAGAATTCTGTAGGATGATTTTAAAAAGTTAGAGGAAGGATACAATTCTCTGTTAAGTTCTCTCTGTTTTTAAAGCAATTTCTAAACAACACTGTTGCATATCTATAGAATTATTTTTGTTTCACTCTTTTAAAAACCCCGTCAGACTTTCCTCTAAAGGTGGCTGTTTTACCAGGACCATAAAACAGGTGGTTCTCAAACTTTTTTGTAGTTCAGACCACATATTAATAAAGAGATTATCTCCCATCCATTTGTGATCACTTGGACCTCCTCCTTTGACACCTGTGGATCACATAACATTGAAGTGAACAGCTACAGCAATTGTTTTACTTAGAAAAGTATTAGCTAAACATGTCTAAAATACTTTCTTTTCTCTTAACATGCTTTGGCAGCTAGAGACAAGGAGAGACAGCAGGTTGTGACCAGCCAGATCTCTACAGACAATCAGCAAGTGCTCCTTGTTAGAGTTCCCCTGTAATACTGCTTAAATATACAGTACTACAGTAGATGAAATAATGAATTCACACTACTGTGTCTCTTTTGGGGTAATGTTGATTGCTAATTTTTGCTCCTGAACCACTGAGGTCTGATTATTACTGTTCTAAACTAAGTTGTATAAGGCAGTGGAATCAGAGTCAAGGCCTGAGCCCTTGTCTCCAAACTGAAAGATTTTAGACTGATGTACCTGCCCCAGCACAACTCTCTATATAGTGACACTGCATCAGTGCAGTTTACCCAGGTTTGAAGCTGCTACACATTACATTTTACATAGCTGCAGAACTTCTCCAGAGGGGGTTTACACCAGTGCAGCTACACTGGTGAAGATACAGTGATGCAAATCAGTGCTTAAAGTGCTCTGGAAAAAAGTGCATGGGGGATGTCTCACTTTGTACAGAAATGGACGTGACATCACTTCTGCCCCGTATCTGTTCTTCCCTGCGCTTGCCGTCAGTTCTGCCTCCACAGCTGTTCTGATCCTTCTGCAGCTGTAGGCATTCTTCATCCCACCTCTCCCGGGCCTGGAAGGGCTGCAGTGGGGTCCCCTCTCCCACTTTCTAGCTAGGTATTGCAGGGAGGGAGAGGACAGTGGGCAGGGCTGGATTAAGACCTGCAGAAGCCCTAAGCACTGAAAAGATTACGGTGCCCTCTCACATGTAATTCAAAATAAAAACAATACTATACCGTAAAATAATTTTTTATTTTTCTAAATGACACAAAACTTACATATATGCTGAAACTAAAGTAGCTTCTTTCCAGATTTTCTGATTGCAAAATTCTGGATAAGTTCATCGAAGCTGACTTGATGAAGCATGTCTGCTTCCGTACACAATAGGGAAAGTGAATCAAGTCTGTCCTGACACATTGTTGTTCTGAGGGTTTTTTATTCTTTTCAGCTGAGAAAGAGCATTCTGCGGAGCAGTTAGTAATCATCAGTAGTGCGATCTCTACATTTGGAAATACACATTGTATTCCATCTTTCAATATTATGTCAAAGATCAATGAAACTGAATTTCATTTTTTCTGTTTCATTAAACTTTGCATGCATATAACAATGGAACTGCTGTACTTCTTCACAGAGATTAATGTTCAAGTCAACTAGCTTTTGGGAACCATGTGAATATTGTTTGTCAGATAAGTCCATATTGTTTAGAAAAGAAAATCTACTTGATACTTCTTTGTACACATACCTCTCCTCTTCATATGAGCTTCAAGTGTATCAATTATAGCATAGTAAGTAGATACGTGAAATTTGTCTCTCGGATTCAATACCGTTTCTGTTGCACTGCTATCATTTGCTTGTTTTTTCCTGATTCACTTGCGAGACTGGGCTTCTTTGTAGTTAGTATCAGGCAAGATATCTTTTGATATGTCTTCAAATCTTTCGAAATCATTCCTCAAAGTGTGTAAGTCGTCTGCTAATGATTGACAGAAGTCTGCACATGTGTTCAAATCCACTTCTTTTTGTTGGAGAGCTTGACTTGTGTGGTAAAAGTGTTGTAAAATTTCATTCCACATGGTCAGCATGAATACAGACTCTAGTTCTTGCATCTTGTTTGCAATGTTTTCTGCCTCTTGTATAGTTTCTCCCTTTTGTGATTGGTCTTCAACTATACTTTCTAATGCATCCACAATCTTTGAGTAGGACTCCAGAATTGCACTTGTTGCCACTGTATGTGCCTCCCAGCGAGTATTAGAAAGAGATTTCAACACATGATCATTGCCCAAATATTTAAGAACTGCCCATCGGTGTGTTGAGGCAGATAAAAATGTATAAAGTAACTGGACTGTTGCAAACAGCTTTCTGCCACCGGACAACAATCAACAGCACTGCAGCCAACAAGATTGAAAGAGTGTGCAGCACACAGTATGAATATGGGATATTTGTTCTGTTCTAAAAGCTTCTTCTGCATTCCTTGATAACACCCTGACATGTTGGCAGCATTGTCATAAGATTGGCCTTTGCACTTTGAGAAATCTATTTTGCAAACTTGGCACAGATAATGCAGTACTTGATTTGCCATTTCTTCACCAGTGTGGCTTTTCAGATTGAGGAATGTTTTAAATCGTTCAACTGGTTTTCCATCTGTGGGAGACACATAACTTAGTACAATACTCAATTGATCAATATGTGAAAGGTCAGGTGTAGAGTCAACAGATAAACTTGAAGTACCCAACAGTACTTATTTCATCCACAACAGCTGAATGAACTTTGTCACTCTTTAGACCAATGAATTCATCACATATTGTCTTGGGTAAGTATGATGATACTTTTGCCAGCATTCCCATATTTTGACATATGGCCTTCTAAAAATGGGTCAAACTGAGCCACAAGCTCCAACAATCCAAAGAAATTTCCATTCTGCAATGATCCAAATGTGTCATTTGATCCCCGGAAAGGCAGACCACATTCAGCTAATGTTTGAATAACAGCTATAACACGTTGCAAGACATGTTGCCAATATTCACTCTCTCCTTTAATTTGTTCTTCCAATTTTTGAGTCAATCCAAATCCCTGTCTTCAATTTAAATATATCAACATTGGATCTCTGTGAGTAGTGCTATTTTCATGTTGTTCAATTAAAACAGTATTCCTCCCACTCACTAAATCCATCTGCGGCAAACCGGAATGTTGAAGGTTTATATGCAAAAAGTTTGCAAACAAAACAGTACACAGACTCTGTTGATGGTGAATACAGTAGCCATTCTCAAGTGTATTTCTCACCATTCACTTTCATGCTGAAATTTTTTTTGTGTGGACAATGTCTTATTTGTTTGCCATTGGTAAAAGTCTGACGTGATTTCTCAAATGTCTTAGCCATTTGGTCCACGATCTGTCCAGTAAGCTACATCAGTACTGAAATCAACCCACATACCAGGATCTTTTCTCCTATTATTTACAGCATGAGCAGGTTCAGTCTCTGACACATCCACACCTTCTAGAACAATGTCTGTTTTACCACCAGGAGTAGGATGATCAGTTAGTCTCTGACACATCCACATGTTCTGGAATGGTGTTTGTTTCACCAATAGCAGAAGGGTCAGTCTCTGAAAAACCTGTAGGTTTTGGAACGATGTCTGTGCTGCTGAGAGGAGATGTTGCTTCTAATGGATTCACTTTGAAAAATGATGTCAGCTTTGATAGATTTTGGAAAATTTCACTAGTTTTTTGTTTCTGTTCTTCCACTAGCTTACATTTCTGTGCTCCACTCAGTTGGTTACATTTTATCCTGTCCCTTATCTCAGTTATCTGAATTTAAAAATAGTGTATGTTGCGTAATATGTTTTTTTAGTGTGTAGATATATAATAAAGGAAAAAAATTAATCAAGCATGTACAACTCAGAAGACTATATCAATAATAAAACAAATTTATTGTAATCCATGACAGGATCTGATTTCCTTGCATTATTTCGATCTATGTTAGTAGGACACCCCCCTGGTTTAGGTAGGGGTAAGTAAAAAGAGAACAGAAAAACAGGGGAAGCGTGTGTAGTGGAGTGTAAGCAAGTCTAACAAAGTTCTGATTTTTCCCATGATGACTACTTCAATGCTTTTTTTGAAATATCAAATATCATTTTTTTTTTTTAAATCTCATTTTTTTGGTGCCTCCCTGCTTTGCTGATGCCCTAAGCACATACTTGGTCTGCCTATTGGGTAATCCAGCCCTGACAGTGTGGGATGAGCAGAGGAGCTGTCCCCATTGCTCACAGAAAGGGTGGAAGAAGTGGAGCCACCTTGTGCTGCTGGGATCTTTCCCCTCCCTTCTCCTCCTCCCTTCCTGGAGAATGGTTTAATCCCCTGAGGGGATGGATAGCACCCTGATTGGCTGCTCTTCTGAGAGGTGGGTAAGTGGGGAAAGCAGGCAATCAGCAGGGAGTTCCCGAGGCAGGCAGAATTGTGCACCCTACAGCAGCCCAGAACCAGCTAGAGACATATCATTTGTTGGATCTGTGACTGTTTTTGACCAGGCACACTTCAAGCACCGACGCAGATAACCTCGTGTAGATGAGGCCTTACTTGTGGTGTGATCTGAAGTGAACTATTACAAGGAATCTTTACACGCAATAGAGGGGAAAAACAGCCCTCTGTGTTTTCTTCTGCCTGGACCTGAAGAACTGCTTACTTGAAAGTTCTATCCTTTTCTATGAGTCAGGCATGCGTTGTCTCTCTGGAGGTTACTAGCTATGAAACCTTTATGGTCTATACTATCATTGTACCCAGGGCTTCTATTTTAGGATTAAAAGAAATGCACATACTGTCTTGGGTGGTAAATGATGCTGCCCAACTTCTGGGTATACATGTGAGGACACCTACAAACTACTGTCATCGCTGAGAGGGAGACCATTCTAAATACTGTCTTCTGAAGCAGGAGATAAAGCAGCGTTAACATTTATGCGAAAGGTGTGGGGACAGCACTGCTGCTGTTCATTCAGGTATCTGTAAGAAGAATGTCTACTGACTCGAAGAGTAGGAATATAGAGAGGTATGAAAAGTAAAGGAAGAAATCCTCCTGCAAGGGTGTGTAGGCTGAGGAGAGTTATGCATGAAAAGAGTATTAAAGCTCAACTCAGAAATCTTGGCTCTTGGGTGCTTAGAGCTACATGGAGAAAGCAGTAAATGGGGTTCCAGAGGGAAGTTGTGAGGTGAAACACATTTGTGCCAAATGAGCTGTTTGAGTAACTGATGTATTCCTAGTGTCAGCTGTTAGGTTGTTTGTTCCCTTAACTATTTCCCCAGACGTGTGTAGAAAGGATAGTAGAAGGGAAGTCTAGTCTGGTTCAAGTGGGGCACGGTGTCTCTGTGGGGAGGAGTAAGGGTATACACTGTTAGATGCCTTAAGTTATCATTTCTTTGCTTTTAGGATTTTGTGTTTGCTATGTTATGTATAGAGCAACCTTGACGGTTTTGTCTATTACTATATTCAAAATCACATTACTGAAAGGTTTTTTGGTTTACATTGTAGATTTCCATACTTTTTAACTGGATAGCCATCTGATACTGTATAAGGAGAGGTGACAAATGCAGAACAGTACTGAACAGAAACCTAGGCCAAGATTTTTCAGAAAGGGATGCCTAAAGGTAGGCACCTAAATCCATATTTAGGAACCTAAATAAATGTTGTTGAGCACCCTGCAGTTTCTTAATTCTGGCTACTCTTACCTGGCATTCTTTCAATCTAAATGACACCTTGTGTAACCTTTTTGGAGCCAAAATTGCTCAGGTATAATTTAAAACACCAAGGCCCACTGGGCCAGCTAGAGATTAGAGAGTGCCCTGGTGCTTTGCCCTTCCCCCTGACACACCCATTCCCTTTCCTGGCCCTGGTTCTACACCACCCAAGCATTCTCCTTTGTCAGGGGACTCACGGGATGGCCCCTTTGGGCAGGCAGACTCAAAGCCAAAGATCTAGCCCACACTTGTTTCCATCACTTTTCTTATCTATAACAAATGATCTTCATGCATGTTCCAAATTACAGTAGGTGATGAGGCATTCTCAACTTTAAACAACAAATATTGTAGCTACATGATAAACCTGAATCTAAAAATAACATTCAGTCTTGTAGCTCTTGATATCTTAAGAAGTACCAGAGTAACATTAATTATTTGGAAGGATAACAGCGACCAGTGTCTATCTGCTACTGTGCCTTACTCTAGTATATACCATAGGATGCAAGCACTGAAATATCTTGGCTAGTTTACTATAATATACTGACCAGAATATGTCCCGCTGAATGACATGTCAGACCCGCCCAAGTGTGTGCACATGTCCCCTATAGAGGTTGGCATATAAGATATAAGCCCAGCATAACTACGGCTGGCAGATTTTCTTTAGCCAGTGACCGATATACCTTATTACTATTTTCCTCATTGTAGCCTGCTCGATCTAACTGCAGAGGGGAAAAGAATCCCTGCCAGCTAGCTTCATCATGCTGTATGTACTCAGGCCACGATACACAAAAGGCCTTCAAAATGAAGTTAAGTAAAAACTACTAGAAATATTGACTAAGGGGATATCTAACTAGAACATTTCTGTGAGTTTGTTTCTAGCACTTATTTGTATTTGGACATTCAAAGAGACCATGAGAAATAGTCTCCTTCAGTTGATTATCATTGCAATGCTGTGAACTAGAAATAAGGTCCACTTGTATTCAAAGGGATTTAGATAGCTGCTGTATTTTATTATGCACAGAGCTGAGTGCTAACTTGGCATTGACATACTCTGAAAAGACTAGATATGCTTTAAGATGGAGGTTTTGTATGACTTTTTAAAACTACACGTTAAATAGCAAAAATTCTCCATTTCAGAACTTGATTCCGATATTCTGCTCTAACATTGTAAGAACTTTCGTGTGTGCAGGGAAAACTGAATTTTTGAGTTGAAATCAGTGATGCAGATTGGAGAGGGCAATTTTTATCTTGCCCTATACATTTACATAGTGTAGAATTTATGTACAGTTAGATTGTGTCCCAAGGACATAGGGGTGGCGAGTTGCTGTGCTGCTCCAAGAGCATTTCAGATAAGACACTGACTCAAAGTGCCTCCATTCCCTCCCTTCTCCCGACTTGCTCCAGGGGGACAGTAAGTGGTGGGCCTATCACAGGAGCAAATAATGAACTATTTTTTATTTTATTTTTTTGACTTGTAATTTACATCCACACAATAGTAAGGGATGTTGGTTTGTCCTGCCCATGGAAGGAGGTTTTCAGCTCACTTCACTTGTTTTTTCCCTTTAACATTGTAGTATTTATAGTCTGAACAAATATTTCAAAAATTTATAGGAATTGGTGAACACATCTTAGGAAATCATGACAACTAGAATAAAGCACTGTAATATAAACATTTCAACAGCTCTGATTTCTACCCTATTAGCTGTCCTCTTGATAGGTTACTTAATCCTGATACAAATTATTTCATGAAGTCTTTTCTCTATGAGAAATTTAGAGGTTTTAAACATTACCTATTGGCTTGACATTTCAAATGCCTTCAAACAATCAATATTTCCTTACATATGGTGTGAAAATACAATTTTTACATTGTGTGTTTTATATGGTAGATCAGTTTACATTGTGCTGTGTGATGTCTATCTATTTATAGAGTCTTCATCACTGTAGATCTCAGGCATTTCAAATGACAAACACTGGTAATAATCTGTGTTTTAATTCCTTCCCAGCCTGTAGGAAAAACAATGTGATTTGTCTGCATTTGTGGGGTGTGTGTATGTGTGTGTGTGTGTGTGTGTGCAAGAGGTTGTATTGTGTGTCTGTTTCAAATTATTTAATGAGGGAAAGTAAGATAAAATGATGGATTTTCATTCAGTTCTGAATAGGATGAGGTTAATGGTCATTTTTATTGTCTTGGTTCATAAGCCAACATTCTGAGTTATTGTCATGTGTTGTAGCAACAGATATATGCACCCATCTGTAGTTAGGGATGAAAGAAAACTGGATTGTGATTTAGAAACGGTATCTGTGGACAGAAAAAATACCACTGTGACCTTGGGAGCCCTTCAATGCCCACTGCCAGAGGGCCCATCATATTGTAACTCAGATCAGACCCGACACACTAAAAAGTGTCATAAAACTGGTAAACTGGTGTCACATATTGTAACGTTGTGCGGCCGGGGCTTGACCTCCCTGAGGGTGGAGGGGAGCCACACCCGCCTGCTACATGTAGTCGGGTCCTGCCCTATTCTTCAGGGCTGAGTGACACTGCACAGTCGCTTGGGGGCTCCGGCCTTCTGCTGCAAGGCGGAGCACCGACACACCTAGTTAGTGAGGGCTCAGGCCCTCTGCTGCAGGGCTGAGCAATAATACAAGTCAGTTAGGAGATCAGGCCCTTTGTCTCAGGGCTGAGCAAACACAAAGTTCAGGGGAGCTCAGGCCATCTGATGCAGGGCTGAGCAGCGGTACAGTTTAAAGGGGCCCAGCCCTCGGTTTGGGCTGGGCACCAAACACAGACTAATCTAAGTGGCCTCCTCAGGCCAGGGGGAGGGGGAATCTTCCACCCTTGGGAGGGTGGCAGGGGGAACACAGGCCCTCCCATTCCACTGCGTTCCAGCCCGGGGCCCTAGTAGCGGCTATCACCGCTAACGGTCAGTGGGGTTCCTGACTGCAACACACTGACATGGGTTCAGGTATGTCTGCAACCTGACTGGGGTCGGCTGCCCCCGAGCTACTTCCAATTTCCCCCTCTGGGCCTACCTGGTCTGTGGTGCCAGCTCCCGGGAAGTCCAGTACCATGGGCTCCTTGCAGCCAGGGCTGGGTGGTAGGTCCGGCAGCTCCTCCGGGAAGTCCGGCCAGGCTTGCTCCGGGGGTTCCTTGGGGTAACAGCAGAGATGGAGAGGCTCCGGCAGCTCCTCCCAGTAGTGGGCATGGGGAAGCTCCAGCCAGTCAGGGCAACTGCCTGGGCCCCAGCAGCTTCCCAGTTGTGAGCTCCCTCAAGCAGGTCTGCTCCCGACGGCAGCTGGGCTCCAACTGAGCTCTGACGGCCGGCTTTTATACTTCCGAGTCGCTGCCTGACCCTTTGAGGGGCGGGCTCACTGCTCTGTAGCCCCGCCCCCTTAGGTGTCCGGCGGGGCTCGACCCTCCCTGAGGGGGAGGGGAGCCACACCAGCTTGCTACACATATGTAAACTGGTGTCACAATGACCCCCAAAAATCATTGTGTGAGGTATGTGCAGGTTGTGTACATAAAGTATAGATGTGTGCTGGAAGTATGTTTGTTTGGTAGGCTGGGCATATATTGAGCCTGCCCTAGAGAAAGGACTGCAGACTCCCTGTTGGACTAGCTGGATTACTGGCAGAGGACAATGGAACTACATTTACACATATGGTAAACAAAGCTATCAAGCCAACAAGTAACTGAGGAAGGAGCTTGATGAGCTCACTGGTGTGGGGGAGGGGAGGAGAGCAGAGTCTGCATCATAGGAAGCCTTCCTGGCTCTTGAGGCAGAAAAAATGGATTTTAAGTAATATAAGCACCCAAAAAGACATTCTCATTATCCAACACAAAGGGAACATAGGGAACAGCATCTTTTGATCCTATTAATGGTGGGTCCTCCTGGCCTGATGTAAGTGAGAAACTGTTTTAGGCAAAGATATAACTTGCTAGAATTAAGTTTTAGGCACTAGAAAGAGTGTTTTAGTTTGTTTACTTTGTAACCATACATGCTCTTTGTCTCTTGTTTAGTATCACTTAAATCCCTGTTCTTTATTAATGTATTCTTGTTTTATTACAAAACCGTCTCAGGTATTGTGATAGGGTCACTGCCCCACACTGGCCTTTAAGGGAGGGTGTCTGAGTGGCTGCAGAGGTGGACGGGACTACTCTGGTGCCCCTCTTGGTGGGGGAGGGCACTGGTGCTCAACCAGCTAGTCCTGTCCATGCTCTGTCACCGACTCAACACCCTGCTTCCAGTCCTGTGTTTCTTGGTTGATATCCAGAAGCTGGTTCTGGAGTTATCATAGAATCATAGGGTTGGAAGGGACCTCAGGAGGTCATCTAGTCCAACCCCCTTGTCATAAACAGATAGTAGGCGTTAATAGAACAAAAGTACTTTATATCTCTTTTGACTGTAAAGGGTTAACAAGTTCAGTAAGCCTGGCTGTCACCTGACCGGAGGACCAATCAGGGGACAGGATACTTTCAAATCTTGAGGGAGGGAAGTTTTTGTGTATGCTGCTAGTTTTTGGTGGTTGTTCTCTCTGGGTTCTGAGAGTGACCAGATGTGCAACCAGGTTTCTCTCCAATCTCTCCAATACAGGCTCTTATAAGTTTAAAATAGTAAGTACTAGGTAGATAAGGCAAGTTAGGCTTATGTTTGTTTTCTTTATTTGCAATTGTGCATTTGGCTGGAAGGAGTTTAATTGTGCATTTGGCTGGGAGGAGTTCAAATTTGTATTTTGCTGGAAGGATTTTAATTTGTACTTGTATACTTAGGCTGGGAGGGAGGGTATTCCCAGTGTCTATAGCTGAAAAACCCTGTACCTAATCCATTTTAAATTTAGAAAGATAATTTTTACTGTTTTTCTCTCTTTAATTAAAAGCTTTTCTTGTTTAAGAACCTGATTGTTTTTTTATTCTGGTGAGACCCCAGGGGACTGGGTCTGGATCCACCAGGGAATTGGTGGGGAGAAAGGAGGGAAAGGTTAATTTCTCTCTGTGTTAGGATTAATTTCTCTCTCATGGAGAGGGAAAGAGAAGGAAGGTGAATTTTCCTCTGTGTTTTTAGATTCAAGGAGTTTGAATCACAGTGATCTTCCAGGGAGAGGTAATGTTGGGGGAAAGGGTTTACTTTCCTGGTGTTAAGATCCAGAGGGTCTGGGTCAGACCAGAGTGTACCAGGCACTGGAATTCCTGGTTGGTAGCAGTGCTACAGGTTCTAAGCTGGTAATTAAGCTTAGAGGAATTCATGCTGGTACCCCATCTTTTGGATGCTAAGGTTCAGGGTGGGGAATTATACCACGACACCCCTGCTCAAAGCAGGACCAATCCCCAGACAGATTTTTATCCCAGTTCCCTAAATGGACCCCTCAAGGATTGAACTCATAACCCTGGGTTTAGCAGGCTAATGCTCAAACCACTGACTGCACTGGGTCTCCATGGGGGTTCTCCATCTCTCCCTGGAGGAGGGAGAACAAGGTCTGACATGCTTGCATGCTCAGGCCTATGTCTTCCACCTCTGGGCCCTGCAGAAACTCCTCTATGGTGCAGGTAGTCCAGCTTGGAGCACATAGGCACACACCTTCCTGCGCCGTCTCTGAGGGCTCCGATGTAACTGGCAGCTCCTTTATGTCCATCCGAGAGGTCTTACGTCAGACCTCTCCAGGCTGCCAGTCTCTTACCAGGACCTCCTCTGGACCTGGAAGCTGGTTTCGGTGACCAGGTCTGTGGCGGCTATGGAGGGGGTAGGTCTCCTCACAGAGCCCCTGCTACACAATCCCCAACTTTGTGTGCAGGTGGCAAAGTCCCCATTGGTAAGCCAGAAGTTGGTTCTGGCAGAAGTCACCAGAGTCGGAGACCTCCTGGACTAAGACTGGGAGACTGCCCTGATGCTTGCTCAGTGTATGGGGCTCTCCACCCTTCATACTCCCCGGTGGTTACTTGAGGAGGTGAGGGCAGCCTTACTGCCCATCGCTCGGGTTTACCTTGACCGGGTCTTGGGAGGGTACTCCTCACCTGCCGTCCAGACCTCCAGGCCTTTTCATTGGGCCCTTGGCCTGTGAGTCCCTCTGCCCATCCCACCCATACACCACAAGCCGGCTACACAATTTGCACTTCTGGACCATGCTGAGGAAACATCGGTACACACTCATGCTCCACATTCTCTATTTCCTGACCTTCGTGTCCTGCCCCGATATGAAGTGGCAGGACCTATTGCCACCTTCTGAGGGTGAGGAATTCTGGTGGGCCAGTCTATATTCCACCCTAGTCCCAAGGCCCGCTGGCGATATTAGTTGGCGGCTCCTCCATGGAGCCATGAGCACGGGCCTGTATTTGGTGCGGTTCAACCCCATCCCTGATGCCTTCCCCTTTTGTGGTATGAGGGAGACCCTGGTGCACGTATACCTGGAGTGTGCTAGGTTTTAACCCCTGTTCTGGCTCCTCCTGACCATCCTTTTATGTTTCTGGCTGCACTTTTCCGCTCACCTTTTCATGTACTCACACTCTGTGGCCCCAAAAAGTCGCGGGACCTCCTTGTCAGCCTCCTCCTATCACAGGCCAAAGTGGCCATCTATAAGACCAGGGGGAGGAGGTAGGCTCCTGTGACTGTGGGGCCTACTTCTGATCCTGCCTTCACTCACACATCCAGGCAGAGTTCTTCTGGATGGCATCCACTGGCTCCCTTGACAGCTTTGAGGAGCACTGGGTGCTGTCCAGGGTTCTCTTCTTGGTGTCCCCTTCAGGTTCCCTTTGTTTGGCCTGTGACCTTCACACCTGCCGCTGTTACAGTTTTGGTTGTCCCCCATAATTATTTGAGTTCCTGGACCTTGTGGATCCTCAAGCTTGGGGAGGGTGCTTTAGCAGTGGGCAGGCTTGCACCCACCCACTTCCCGGAACCCAATAGGACTGGCCTGTACGGAGTAATAGAGTCTCAGGGAGTCTGTGCAAAAAGCAGCCAATAGGAGGAGTGCTGCAAGGAGCCAATCAAGGCATGGCAGGCCCATATAAGAAGAGGTGCAGGACAGAGCATGGTCAGTTGCTCCCTGGAACTCAAAGAGGGAGAACTGGCTGCCATGCAGGTGGAAGAAAGCTAGCACCTTGGACAGAGCAGTGCTGGGCAGGATCAGGGGAGTGAGAGAGAGCTCCTGGCTGACTGCTAAGACTGGTATGCTGAGGCCTTGAGGTAAGGTTGAAGAAGGTGCTGAGGCTGCAGGAAAGTGACCCAGGGAAATGTACTGAGAGGTTGGAGGGGATGCAGCATCTAGCTGCCATCTACAGCAGGGGTTCTTAAACCAGGGGTCAGGACCCCTCAGGGAGTCATGAGGTTAGTGTATGGGGGGGGTCGTGAGCTGTCAACCTCCACCCCAAACCCTACTTACCTCCAGCATTTATAATGGTGTTAAATATATTTAGAAGTGTGTTTAATTAGGGGGGGGTCAGGCTCAGAGTCTTGCTGTGTGAAAGGGGTTGCCAGTAAAAATGTTTGAGATCCACTGATCTACAGAGTTCCTGGGCTAGGACCTGGAATAGTGGGTGGGTCTGGGTCCCCCATTCTCTCACTTATCATTGAGGAAGTGGCTGGAAATTGGACGGCAGCACTGGCCCCTCAGAAGGGTGGAGAGCAGATTGTGGCATGGCTGCAGCGCTGTGTCATGAAGAGGGTGCTGTGGTCCTTGGAGTGATGTGGGTCTGGGAGTGCTAGAATGGTGAGTGGAGCCCATCACAACTGTGCATTCAAGTGAAGTTTAAGTCTTCAGCTAATCTAACAGGCAGGTGTGTATGCTTCTCTTTGGAGGCAACAATTTCTGTGAGTGTCCAGTACAAGGGATGGGATGTTGCAGACAGATGTCTCTGGGGAACTAGGGTTCACTGATTGTTACCTACAAGATAAAGCTTAGACTGGCAGAGTCTTGAAGAGCTTGTTGACAAGGCAGACAGGCTGGTGTGTTAGGGAGCTGAGACACAGCGGAGCAGTAACAAATCTCTCACTTGGTGAGGCTGAGGGGTAATATAGGGGCTCATGGTTCTGGGTATTTTGAACAGGAAATCACAAGCACAAATCAGCATATTGATATATTTTGCTTAAAGTTTATAGTGCAGATGTCTTGCTTTCCATGGGCTCTTTTTTATCTATGGTGAAATGCAGACTAAAAGATATATTAATAGCCACTTCATTTTCTCTAGCATCAAAATATCTTTAATAGAAAGCCTTTTGGAGTACCCAAGTTTGCCTTCTAGTCCCTGGAACACCTGAAGTATTAATGCATGAACACAGCAGAATATTGAGGCTGTATCCTCTTTAGAAAAACATTGCAGCTGTAAGAGAGAAAAGCCACTTTAACTGGCTGTTCTTTCTTGTATTTTTAAAGCTTAACATTTATGAATAATTGGTTGGGTTTGTTTTGGATTACACATGCTGACTGTGTCCATCCACACATCTCCACTTCAGGACGTCAAAGTAATGATCAATTATAGGACTCTCTGCAGGATGCAGGAATATGAGCCTCTGGACCTCTTATCATGGTTTCTAGGTACAGGAAATAGGTTTATGAACACCCACCACTCATTTTACTAGTTCTATTCTCCTTGGCTTCTACGTCACTTTTACACAGTCTAATGAGTTTTTATTTTGTTAAAGTACCCTGCCATTCAGTTCATTTTATTAATATTTCTATACTATAGATTTCAGTGAGGAGCTTTAATTAGAAAAATATAAAAACACATACAAACATGCAACAGAAGTGTTAGAAAAAGAGCAGGGGGACCCAGAGGCGGATTGAATAAACGGGATTCTTTATTGTGGTACTTGTTTACCTTGATCCAATTGACGAGTAAGCACTGAGTGAATGACATCATACTCTTTTATTTAGGTTAATATGTAAATACTCACATTTAGTACAACACTCCCTAAACCCTTA
Source organism: Chelonoidis abingdonii (assembly GCF_003597395.2). NCBI lineage: Eukaryota > Metazoa > Chordata > Testudines > Testudinidae > Chelonoidis > Chelonoidis abingdonii. The sequence continues at coordinate 231,291,986 of NC_133769.1, forward strand.
TTGAGTGATATGAACGCCCATGCAATGAATATAATTATCCCCGCCACTGTTTACAGCATTAAGCATATCATACATTTTACCTTGAAGATACATTTCTTTGAAGTAATTGTAGCCACATGTTCCTCTTCTCAGCAATTGAGCAGAAGGGAACTTTATGGCAGGATGACAGTTTATCTATCAAGCGAAGGAATAGTGCGTGCCAGTGCCTTTACTCCCTAATACCATAACAGCAGACCAGCGGTTTCCCAGGTCTTTACTTAAACCTTACATATCCCAACAAGAATTTGGCATGAAAATTAGAACTTTTACTACCAGAAGAACTTAGTAGACCAAATGCTGCAACCAAGGAGCGAATGCAGTGATGCAGGGTCTCCACTACATTATATGTTTGCACTGGTGTAAATGATTGCACAAGCGTGTGCAAAATTCTACCAAATCAGAATGGTAGTTTTACACTCATTTTGCACAGGTGTACATTACTACACAAAGGGTTCAAATCCTAGCCCACATAACATGGTGGGGGGAGGGATTGCTCAGTTGTTTGAGCATTTAGTCTGCTAAACCCAGGGTTGTGTGTTCAATCCTTCAGGAGGCCATTTGGGGCAGGTTGGACTAGATAATCTTCTGAGGTCTCTTCCAACCCTGATATTCTAAGCCAGTGGCAAACCTCCCATCAACTTCAGTGGGGCCAGATTTTTGTTCAGGGCAATGGAGAATCAAATCTCTGCACACTTGCTGCCACTAGCTGTGTAGATGAACCCTAAATATTATGAGGTCAGTTTTATGTGCATATAATTCCTACCTGAGTCTCCCTGGGCTCATGCTGAACAAAGCATTTGAGTGGAACAGGCTTAACCAACACAGATTCGGCAGTTACCAAGTCAGATCTCAATGAAAACCTAGTCAGACACCTCAGCCACATAATGTACAGTAATGGTCTTAATAGTGATGAACTGTGTTTAAACACTGTTAGCCAGAAGTTCAGTTCTCTGCTCAGCACTGGCTGTGTCTTAAAGCTGTAGGAGAGATCAATGGGACAAGAGAGTGGCTTATAAAGAAAAACTTCGCCTATATTTACCTCATCTTTCCAAAACAGTCACAATGCAGATCAGTTTTCCACCTCAGAACCATTTACCCTCTAAGTCCTCCATATCTCCAGCATTTGGCAATGCTACATCTCCCTCTCTGCCACTTGAACTACTAAACCATAACCAGAAAAGTGTTTGCAGCAGTGCCAATTTTAATTAAAAATTGTAATTTTACACACTACAGTTTCTACATATTGACAAATACTTCTAAGCACAGGGACTGCCAAATGCATTTAGGATGATCTGCTGAATAAAGTGGTTCAGTTTTTCTTTAAAGGCAAAAATGGCATGTTAGCTGGTTCAAGAAGGTTTGTCCTCACCAGCACTCACTCAATCACTCTGAAAAGTCCTTCAGTTAGGCCCCAGCTTCTCTGGTTGAGAATCACTGTGTACACTTTTCTCTCCTAAACCTGCCGCTGAGCCCTGTTTTCTCTGGGAGGGTGTGTTTGTGTGGAGAGAGAGAATAGCTAGTGTGCCTGATTCTTGAGTCTGACTGAGCTGCAGTTAGCACAGAATCCAAAGAGAAGGCCCCATCACTTTTGTGGCTCCACAACTCCGGGGCAGCCTAAGGGTCAACTTGGTTTATCGTGTAAATTAGTTCAGCTTCAGCACTCTGGTAGCTTGTGCCCAGTTGATAGGACCCCAAGTGGCCATTCTAGCACCAGAAGTATTTAGAGTGTAGATACACTCTGACCATGCTCCTTTCCTGCCCTCCTCCTCAGGGGCTGTGATTGGCAGATGGCACTGTTAGTTTGATTGAAATCTGTCTGGATTATATCTGGAGGCACAGATGATAGTTCTGCTTAGCTCCATGAGCTAAATCCTGAAGCTCTTACTCAGTTTTTATAGTCGCCACTCAGGTAAAACAGGATTTTGTATTTAGTTTTCAGTGTGATAAACTTCACTTCAAATTTCATAGGATGAATTAGCAATAAAAAAGATCTGGGTCAGCAAGACACTTACAGATGTGAATATACAGGACAGTAGCTACTACAGCAATTGCTCAAACAGTGATGTCATCTTTTTCTCTATTGAGTTAATACCAGCGCACCTACAGCTGAGCTTGATATTACAAACCCCAACACTTGCATATATGACTCCTCAGCTGGTGTAACTCCTCCAGATAATATAGCTCTGAGGATCTGGCCTGCAGTGGCTTAGTGGCTAATAATTCTGTGCATTATTCAGTCCTACTCCCTTATGCTTCCCCCTCTTTCAGATGAGTCACTGCCAAGTTACACTGAAGCAATATTTCAGTTTCCTAAGTTTGGCTCTATATTTTTGCCATTTTTAATATGTGGAAAGCCAAATGAAAACAAAGGGGTGTGAGTGATATATAAAGTCCATGACAGGATGACCCTCAGTATATTGTTGGTTTGATTCTAAAGCTCGGGGGTTTAATGGAAGGTGGTTGAAAGCACTATCTTCTATAAAGGGGATATTTTTTGTAAGAGGGAAGTTATTAAGCAATTTTAATCTTTGGAATGTTTGCCTTTTCCAAATGACTGCTAAGGAGCTTGTACAGAAATAATTCTGTAAGAGCTGCAGTTTCCAAAGGATTAGAGGAAATTCCATTGTTTATTCCTTCTCATGCAGCAGCATGTCATATAAGTAATCTGAGCAGTTTAGCTTGGCAATGCATCTTCTCCAAGTTCTAACTTTATACATAGATTTTGAATGGCTTTTATTGAAATACTGTATACATTTCTATACAGGGTTGGCTTGATGAACAATTTCTTACCAACTAGGAAAGTGGTAAAGAGCTTTATTTATTTAGTCCTTCAATCCTTAAGAGCTGACTTCTTTAACTTTAAGAGTTTTCATGGCTATGGCAGAGCAGGTACATAGGTTTATGGGATATGATATTAAATATCATAACAGAATATTAATAAAATACTGTACCTGTACATAAATGGCTTCGAAAATGTTTTGGGCGATGTGTACAGAGTACAGATCTCACCCATGCAAAATAAATTCCCTTTCTAATTACTTTATATAGAACACGGACAATTTGAATGCACAATGTATGCTTCACAGAGCATTCTACTACAGAGATTCAGTCTGGTGCTGTGACTAATGCATAGAACCACTGGGGAAAAGGAAATGTCACATCTACTCCATAGGTGTCAAAATTCCTGTTGTAGCCACTTTGTGAGCCTGAATTTATGTTTGGCCTGTGTACTTCTGGGAGATCCGACACAGTCTGGAACTATACATGCCAGGATGAAAGTACAGTAATCAAATTTTCCCACCTCCTACAAAAAATAACTACCCATGTAGAAGAGTTGCAAACATTGCCAACTGCTTGGGGACAGTGAAGGCTTAAAGAGAGATTGTGAAACAAATCCCTGGACTTCACCATAAGCCTGTAAATAAAGAAAAGGAGGACTGAAGCTTAAAGGGCCTGGACCAATGTCTCCTGAAGTCATTGGGATCTTTTCTGTTTTGAATTGACTCCAAAGGTGCTTTGTAATGTCTGCAAGAGATATTTGCTAAAGAACCAATGGAATGAAAGCAAAGATGTGGAGATCTGATGGTTGAAACATATCTGTGCTTAACTTATTGGAAAGAATCTCTCAGAACAATCTGTCTGTGTGAAAATTGCAACTATGTAATACTGCTAAGGTCAGTGACAACTTTATAAAAACCTGAGGTATACTAATAAAACACCTGTGATACAATGGGAATAACCAAGGACAGAAAGTGCCTTTAATATCCTTTGTAATCTTAGCTGTACTCTCAGGTTATGAGGCAACACAAGGTTAAATGAATAAAAGGTCCCAGAGTTATGAAGGCACCTTTCGTTCCTTCAATTCTTGGGGTATGTCTACACTACAGGATTATTCCAATTTTACAGAAACCTGTTTTTTAAAACAGATTGTATAAAGTCGAGTGCATGCGGCCACACTAAGCACATTAATTCGGCGGTGTGTGTCCATGTACCGAGGCTAGTGTTGATTTCCTGAGCATTGCACTGTGGGTAGTTATCCCACAGTTCCCGCAGTCTCCTCGCCCATTGGAATGCTGGGTTGAGACCCCAGTGCCTGATGGGGCAAAAAACATTGCCAATGGTGCTTCTGGGTACAGACTCACCCCTCCCTCCATGAAAGCAGCAGCAGCCAACCGTTTCGCCCCTTTTTTCCTGGGTGAACTGTGCAGACGCCATACCACAGCAAGCATGGACCCTGCTGAGCTCAAGACAGCAATCATGGACATTTTAAACACCTCGCGCATTCTCGTGCAGTCAATGCTGAACCGGGACCTGCAAAGCCAGGCGAGGAGGCAACGGCTACAGCAGAGAGGCAACGAGAGTGATGAGGACTTGGACACAGAATTCTCCCAAACCGTGGGCCCCTGCACTTTGGAGATCCTGCTGGTAATGGGGCAGGTTCTAGCCATTGAATGCTATTTTGGGCTCGGGAAACAAGCACACACTGGTGGGACCGCATGGTGTTGCAGGTGTGGGACGATTCCCAGTGGCTGCGAAACTTTCGCATGCGTAAGGGCACTTTCATGGAACTTTGTGACTTGCTTTCCCCTGCCCTAAAGTGCCACAATACAAAGATGAGAGCTGCCCTCACAGCTGAGAAGCGAGTGGCAATAGCCCTCTGGAAGCTTGCAATGCCAGACAGCTACCGGTCAGTCAGGAATCAATTTGGAGTGGGAAAATCTACTGTGGGGGCTGCTGTGATGCAAGTAGCCAAAGCAATCACTAAGCTGCTGCTACGAAAGGTTGTTACTCTGGGAAATGTGCAGGTTATAGTGGATGACTTTGCTGCAATGGGATTCCCTAACTGTGGTGGGGTGATAGATGGAACCCATATCCCTATCTTGGCACCGGAGCACCAGGGCACCCACTACATAAATCACCAGGGGTACTTTTCCATGGTGCTGCATGCACTGGTGGATCACAAGGATTTCACCAACATCACGGGGATGGCCGGGAGGGTTTTCATGACGCTATGCTCTTCACGGAACGCTACTCGTTTAAACAGCTGCTGCAGCAAGGGAATTACATTCCCAGACCAGAAAAATAACAGTTTGGGATGTTGAAAATACCTGTCATTATCGCTGGGGACCCAGCCTACCCTTTGATGCCATGCTCATGAAGCCATACACCAGAGCCTGGACAGTAGTCAGGAGCTGTTCAACTACAGGTGAGCAAGTGCAGAATGGTGGTAGAATGTGCATTTGGCCGTTAAAGGTGCGCTGGCGAACATTACTGACTTCTCAGACCTCAGCCAAACAAATGTCCCTATTGTTATTGGCTGCTTGCGTGTGTCTCCACAATCTCTGTGAGAGTAAGGGGGAGATTCTTTATGGTGGGGTGGGAGGCTAGGCAAATCACCTGGCCGCTGATTACGCACAGCCAGACACCAGGGCTATTAGAAGAACACACCAGGAAGTGGTGGTGCATAGAGAAGCTTTGAAAACCAGTTTCATCACTGGCCAGGGTACAGTGTGACTATTGTGTTTGTTTCTCCTTGATGAAACCCCCCCTCGCTTGATTGACTCATTCCCTGTAAGCCACTCCCCGCCTTTGATCACAGCTGTTTTCTAGGAATAAAGTCACTCTCATTTAAAAAATCATGTATTCTTTATTATTAATGATTAAAAGAGGAGAGAACTGACAAGTAGCCCGGTGGGGTTTGGGAGGAGAATAGTAGGGAAGGAAAAGCCACTATAAAAATTTTTGTAATGAAGAAGCCTTTTTGGTGGCTGTCCACTGGGGTGGATGTGGGCGGGTGACGGAAGTCTACCCCCATCGAGTTTTAACTCGTCTGGCGGTGCGGAGTTAAGACATGGTGAGAGGGGAGGTGGTTTACAGGGGCTACAGCAGCACTCTGTTATCCTGCTGCCGTTCTGAAGCTCCACCATACGCCGGAGCATGTCAGTTTGTTCACGCAGCAGCCCAGAGTTGTATCCCGCTACACTGATTCTTCCTGCGCCTCCTGTCCTCTAACGTCTCCTCCTGTCCTCACGTTCGTCCTCCTGTCCTCACGTTCGTCCCTCCTGTCCTCACGGTTACGACATCTTTCCTGTACTTTGCTACCTACGCCTTCCACTCATTCAGATGAGCTCTTTCATTGCAGGTCACTTCCATGATTTCCAAAAACATTTCTTCTCGTGTTTTTTTTTTTTCCGCCGCCTTATCTGAGATAGCGTTCGCGGATGGAGTAGGGAGACTTGAAAAATTTCAGCTGCATGAAGGAGGGAAAAAAGAAACATTTAGAGAACAATGGTCATACTCTTTCACGTGAACAACACTATTCACCTTACATAGCACATGTGTTTCACTACAAGGTCGCATTTTGCATCTTGATATGAGTGCCTGCAGCTTG
>NC_133769.1:231299295-231343221 GCF_003597395.2 Chelonoidis abingdonii
CCTTCATGTTATCCAGGGCCTCCTTCCCGATAGCAACAAGACATGGCTGCTAGCTTTCTTCTGTTATGTTGCAGCACGCAGAAATTGACCCCGTGGCTTGGGTATATGGGAATCGCTGGCTACACCTCCTCTTCCCCCTAACGCGTGGCTGGTTAGGCAGAAAAGTCCCTGACTACCCCAACGCGGAAACGATCAGCGCAATCGTGCCCCCTTACCCGCTTGCTACCTGCGGCGAAGGATTTCTTTTAAAAGCACAGGCAAACAGCCGTAGGAATGGCAGCTCTGTCCCCTTACTTAAATTACTGAATTTTTCAATCGAAAAGGTTACCATGAAACAATTTCACTCTCCTGGGATATACAGCGGCATAAAGAACGGATGGTTGCTTAGGCGCAGTCACTGGGATCATACGCAGCTAGGCTTTGTCATGCAAGTGTACCAGATTACTTCTACAGCAGACGTGGTCAAGTGTTCTCAGTAGATGGAAGAATAATGACAGTGCTGCCCAGGACACCTTCTGCAAAGGCTTTTGGAATACCTCCAGACTTCTGGAGATGTCCCTGAGTTTCCGCTTCACCCGCAGACATGATTAACAGACTTTTCAGTAATGTACTGGCTGCATCGCATCCCAAGTCCTCAGGGCAAGGTAATCATAAAAACGTTGCATTTTTACACCTTGGCGCTATATTTACAAGGTACTCACCAGAGGCCTCTCTGGCTTCATTGTCTGGATAGTTGCTTTGGAGAGGTATTCTGTCAGGGTGAGAAAAAAGCTCTGGCTGTGGAAGAGACAGGAGTGCTGTTGTGCTCATCTACAAGCTCGTTCCTCGCTCTCCTTCCTCATCTCCCCAATCTGCTCGATCCTCAGCCATGGCTGTGATTACCACTCCCACCGCGAATCCACGGACAGGAGCTGGGGTAGTGGTGCGGAACCCCGGACTGCATGCAGCTACAAGCTAAGCGGCGTGCTTGCCCTGACCAGGACTGTTCTTTGCTTCTTTGGGTTGTTGGTTAGGCTTGTCTGAGCTCTTAATTCACACGGTACGGTCTGAGTCCCTGGTGTGGCTCTGACATCATGGCTTGTAATTTTTTTCAAATATTTTTCGATGTTAGTCGTGTGTGGAACAGAGTGTCTGGGTTACACAGATCCTCTCCCATAACAGCCAATCAGATCCAGTACCTCCCGTGCGGTCCATGCTGGTGCTCTTTTTCGATTCTCAGGAAAGTGCATTGCTACCTGTGCTGATGAGCTCTGCGTGGTCACCTGTGCTGATGAGAGTTCCACTCTGGCCAAACAGGAAATGCAATTCAAAAGTTTGCGGGGCTTTTCCTGTATACCTGGCCAGTGCATTCGAGTTCAGATGGCTTTTCAGAGCGGTCACAATGGTGCACTGTGGGATAGCTCCCAGAGGCCAATACCGTCGAATTGTGGTCACACTAACCCTAATCTGACATGGCAATACTGATTTCAGGGCTACTCCCCTTGTCGGGGAGGAGTACAGAAATTGGTTTTAAGAGCTCTTTATATCGATATAAAGGGCTTCGTTGTATGGATGGGTGCAGCGTAAAATCTGTTTAACACTGCTAAATTCGGTATAAACGTGTAGTGTAGACCAGGCCTTGGTTATATATCTTACTTTATTTACTGAGACATGCTCTTCTTGTAAGAAAAATCTACCATGATACAATTCCATTATTTCTCTAAACTGTTACTGTATTAGTCTTCTACTGCTGGAGGGTTGGTTAGCTGATGCTTTTTAGGGGGTAAAGTTCAGATAGCAGTGTGACTTCACTAAATCTAATAGTCCTGAAACTGAACTTTCTCTTATTTCCTACCAAGCTCTACTCCTATCATCGTGTAAACCACAAAGCATCTAATTTTCCTTCTGAAAATTCTGGTTTGAATTAAGACAACCTGTACTGTGCATAAGGAAGGCATACTCTCTCATTCTTTCACAATTGACTTACGCTAGGATAAAATACATACTTATACCTTAGCTTTAGATTTTGGTTCACATTAAATGCCTGCTGCACTTTAATTGGAGTACTTTGCCTCCCTTGAACTTCAGCTAGAGTGCCTGAGCAATTTATTTTCAGTGCAGCCAGTGTCCAGTTTAGAAATATTTTGATTTTAAAAAGAAAATTGACTTACTGAGTGTTCACACAAATCGTTTTTAAATTTCAGAATCTCTTGCAAATTGGCTTGATTTTTGGTTTCTTAAGGAAGACACTTGTCAGAACTTTGAATTTGCATGACTGCAGCTTTATCTACAGCTTTGGCTCTTTTTTAATTCTTACAAAAGCTGTTGTATATCTGGATAGGCTGTATTGACAAGGCTCAGCTGATATCTGTGAAGTGCTGCCAGTATTGTAATAAGGGGTTTGACAAACATCCCTTTCACCTTTAGCCTGTATACTAGAGAAGATACTGTGGATATTATTCAAATAGGGCCTGATCCACAGCCTACAGAAGTCAACAGACTCCCATTTTCTTCTATCAGCCCTGAATCAGGCCCTTGTTTTCTCTTTTTGCTAGAAACATTTTCTCATATCTATAACCAGGAAGCTATTTGGCAAACAAACCTGTATTAAATGCACTTACTGGACATGTTCATACTTTTCAGAAACAATGTATGAACTGCATATATTGATATTGTAATATTTGGCACAGCATTCAGTTTGAGTGTATTGATTGAGAGAGATTCTTTCAGGAATCCTCTTCTAGAATTTTTTTTTAAGACCTGCTATTTCATGCAATCTGATGCATTCCAGCAGCCAAAAAATTGCACTTCACTTTGTGAGTCCCCAAGAAAATGTGTTATCTCTACGGTATTACCTAAGTATTGATAAAAGGACTTCCTTCTGTGATGGTGTGTTTGGCACTTATATGTATTTATAGGCACAAGTATGCTATGGAAATAACGCTATGTATTTATAAGTAAAAGTACAACTACAAGTATAAATGTAAGTACTTTCAATGCCTGTATTATGAGAATTACATTGTCTATTTCTTTGGACACTGTGTCATAAACAGATAGCTAAGGGTTAATGTTTCTTTTACCTGTAAAGGGTTAACAAAGGGAACCAAACACCTGACCAGAGGACCAATCAGGAAACCAGATTTTTCAAAGTGAGGGAGGGAACTTCTGGGTGTGTTTTGTCTTTGTTCTGCCTGTTTGTTTTCTCTCGGCTATGAGGGAAGAGCTTTTTTTTTCTATCTCCAAGCTTCTTTCTACCCTTCTGTTCCCAAGTTGTGAGTACAAAAGGAAAAGCAATAGGTTTATATTGTATTTTGTATTTACATGTGTGGAGTTGCTGGAATGTTTAAATTGGATATCTTTTTGAATAAGGCTGATTATTCATATTTTCTTTTAAGCAATAGCCCTGTGTTATGTCATCTTGATGCAGTGATCATGTCATGTGTTTTTTCTTTCTTTTTTATATAAAGCTTTCTTTTTAAAACTTGTTGGATTTTCTTTTCCTAGTTAAGGCAAGGGGATAGGAATCTCTGTGCCAGGAGTACTGTCTCTCTCAGGGAAAGACTGGGAGGGGGGAGAAGAAGGAGGGGGGAAGGTAAATCGTCCTCTCTGTTTTGTGTTTCAAGGGATTGAAGCAGGGAAATCTCCTAGTATCCCCAGGGCGGGAAAATCTGGGAGGAAGTAAAGAGCAGGAAGGGAAGTGGGTTATTTCCCTTTGTTGGAGGCTCAGGGCATCTGAGTCTTGGGGGTCCCCCAGGGAAAGGTTTGGGGAGACCAGAGAGTTTATCAGGTACTCAGAATCCTGATTGGTGGCAGCGAGATAAGATCCAAGCTGGTAATTAAGCTTGGAGGTTCATGCTAAGCACCCAGATTTTGGACACTAAGGTCCAGATTTGGGACAGAGGCTTATTACACACTGGTCCACCACAGAGTTGTTACTACAGTAATGTTTCCAAACAGGGAGCCTTGTACTCCATGATTTTCCCAGATGCTATGAACAAGTGTCCCCACAGCTGCTAGGCTGGGACAGGGAACAACTCATGAGTAGGGACCTACCAAATTCATGGTCCATTTTGGTCTATTACACAGACATAGGACTTTAAAAATCACCAACTTCATGGTTTCAGATAATTACATCAGAAATTTCACAGTGTTATAACCATGGGGGTCCCAACCCAAAAGAGTTGGAGGTGTGGGGGCTGCAATGCTATTGTAGGGTGGTCATGCCACCCTTACTTCTGCGCTGCTGCTGACGGAGGCACTGACTTCAGTCTGGACAGTCAGACAGCAACAGGCAGCTCAGACGTCAGGTGTGCGATGAGACTTTCCGGGATATAGTAGAACAGTCCCACCGCCAGTTTGACAGCCTCTGTGCTGTTGAGGAGGATGAAAGTCTCAGAGAAGGAGGACATCCAACTGGAGCAGAGGGAAATGATCCATAGTTGGGACCCTCCTTCCAGATGATGATGCAGTAACCTCTTGCACTGAGGATGCCTCTCTGGGGGAGGGAACTCCAGTTATTAGGAAGAGACAGGTAATAGTTATGGGGGATTTGATCACTAGAAACATAGTTAGCTGGTTTGTGATGACAGTGAGAACAGCATGGTGACTTGCCTGCCTGGTGTGAAGGTTGTGGATCTCCTGAGACCTCTACATAGACTTATTTGTAGTGCTGGGGAGGAGCCAGTGGTTGTGGTACATATAGGTACCAATGACAGGGAAGGATAGCAGAAAGTTCCTGGAGGCCAAATTTAGGCTGCGAGGTCAAAGATTGAAGTCCAGGACCTCTATGGTAGCATTCTCTGAAATGCTCCCAGTTCCATGCAGAGGGCCAGTTAGACAGGCAGAATGGCAGGGTCTCAATGTGTGGATGAGACAATGCTGTAGAGAGGAGAAGCTTTGATTAGTAGGAACTGGGGAAACTTTTGGGAAAGGGGCAGCCTATACAGGAAGGATGGGCTCCACCTAAACCAAAATGGAACCAGATTGATAGCACTTACAATTAAAAGGGTCTTAGAGCAGTTTTTAAACTGAGGGCTGCGGGAAAGCTGACAGAGTGTAGAGGAGCATGTGGTTCAGATAGAGGCATCCCTTAAGGGAGGATCTATTAATGGGTCACTTGCTGGAGGATTCTCTGCAGCTTCAGGTCTTCAAACCACAATCTGAGGACTTCAATAACTCAGACATAGGTTAGGGGTTTGTTACAGGAGTGGATGGGTGAGATTCTGGGGTCTGCATTGTGCAGGAGGTCAGACTAGATGATCATAATGGTCCCTTCTGACCTTAAAGTCTATGAGTCTATGAGATTCTCTATGTCCTAGTAAGGAGGAGAGGATGGAAGATAATAAAATACAGGTAGGATCTGATGAGAAACAGTCAAATAAAAAGTCTCATTCAATTACATCATGTAATGGCAGGCAGCTAAAAAGTGACAAGTTTTTAAAGTGCTTTTATACCAATGCTAAAGTCTAAATAATAAGATGGGCAAACCAGAGTGCCTCGTATTAGATGAAGATATTGATGTGGTAGACATCACAGAAACTTGGCGGAATGAGGATAATCAATGGGACCCAATAATACCAGGGTACAAAATATATTGGAAGGACAGAACAGATCGTGCTGGTGGGGGAGTGGCACTTTATGTGGGAAAAAAGCGTGGAATCAAATGAAATAAAAATCTTAAATGAACCAAACTGTATCATAGAATGGTAATTCCATGCTTAAATAATAGGAATACAGCAATAGGGATATATTACCAACAACCTGACCAGGATGGTGATAGTGACTGTGAAATGCTCAGATTAGATAAACTATTAAAATAAAAAATTTAGTAATAATGGGGGATTTCAACTATCCCCGTATTGACTGGGTACATGTCACCTCAGGACGGGATACAGAGAGAAAAAGTTTCTTGACACCTTAAATGATGGCTTCTTGGAGCAGCTCGTCCTGGAATCCACAAGAGGAAAGACAATTCTTGATTTAATCCTAAGTGGAGCACAGGATCTGGTCCAAGAGGGGAATATAGCTGGGTGCTTGGTAATAGTGACTATAATATAATTAAATTTAACATCCCTGTGGCAGGGAAAACACCACAGCAGTCCAACACTGTAGCATTTAATTTCAGAAAGGGGAACTACACAAAAATGAGGACGTTAGTTAAACAGAAATTAAAAGGTACAGCGCCAAAAGTGAAATTCCTGCAAGCTGCATGGAAACCTTTTTAAAGACACCATAATAGAGGCTCAACTTAAATGTATACACCAAATTAAAAAACAGAGAGTGTGACAGGTTGGACTCCACATCCAGGATGCCACCTGATGTGCTGGGGTCCCACTGCGTCTGCCCATTCCCCCAGCCTGGGCTTCCTCGCTTTGTCCTTGCTGTGCCAGGCCCTCAAGCCTTCTCTAGCCACACACGCAGGTGAAGCCACATTCAGCTTCAGATGGACACAGACATTGAGATCAGCTCTGTGTGGGAAGATTCAGCTCAGGGATTTATCCAGCACTCACGTGCACATCTCCTTTGGGATGTAAACCCAAAATAATATCTTTCTCTGTATAGAAAGAGCTGCACAATGCATGCCCATAAAAATAGACCCCTCCCTCAAGGTGGAGAAAGTTATGCACAGCTTTTTGCTCCCAACCCCCGCAGATATGAACTGCACAAACTGGGTTTTGAAATGAACAAGAAATACCTTTTGTAGTTAATAAAAGTAAATTAAGTGATTATAAGGGATAGCAAACAGAACAAAGCAGATTACTGAGCAAATAAAACAAAACACAAAAATTAAGCTTAATACGCTCAAGAAACAGGTTACAAAATGTAATTTCTCACCCTCTGTTTTAGGCAAGTTGCAGAGTTTCTATAGCTTAGAGTTCCAGTTATTTTTCTTTACAGACTGGACCCCTGTCTCAGCCTGGACTCAACCCTGCCTTCCCTTCAGGTGTTTTTAGCAGTCTTCCTTCTTGGACAGGCAAATAGAGGAGAGCCCTGAATCCCTTCCTTCCCAGCCTTAAATAGAATTTACTTAAGGTGGGAAGTCTTTGTTTCCAGTGGAAAAGTACCAGCAGAGTCCAAGGTGGTATTTGTACCAGGTGACCTTATCACCTGACCTTGCAGTGTCAAAGCAACCAAGAAACAAGGTTTATTTGCAATGTCCACAGGAAGGAACTCCAGGGAAGATGGGAGATCCACATCTTTGAAGACTCATTGTTTTTTCCTAATGGCCCATTAAAACTGATTGCTTACTGTCTGGTGAGCATTTTCCAAGTATACACACAGTTGTAGTTGTTACATAGACAATATTCCTAACTTCAGATACAGAAGTGATATATGCATACAGATTGGATAAACGCATTCAGTAAATCACAAGCTTTCCAATGATACCTCACATGATTCATCTTTGCATAACGCATATCTTAGTTATGCCATATTCATATCATAACAATATTTCTATGAAGAATATGGGGTGTAACATTACAAAGAGAACCAAAAGAGTCCCACCATGGCTAAATAACAAAGTGAAATAAGCAGTGAGAGGCAAAAAGGCACAACAGCAGGACCAACAGAAAAAAAGCCCTGTGATCCGGAAGTCAGAGCCTGGACCTCCCGAGCTGGGACAGTTGGTTCTGGGACCAACCAGAATCCTGGACAGTTGGGAGGGATGTGATTGTTTCAGAAAAGCTATTTTGAAAAAGCTCTTCCAAATACAGTTACTTACACTTGAAGTACATTTAAAATGTATTTGGATACAAGTACTAAGTACAGAATATTTAAAATACTTCGATACAGGTAAGTGGGTATTTCAAAATCCATATATACAAATGTACTTAAGTACACGGGAACACTGCATCTCTTCAAGGAATAGTTTAACAGAATTTAGACTCCTTCAGAGACCAGAGACTAACTCCAAAGCCCCTTCTATCTGATGATGGGATTTTAACAAGAGGCTCCTGTGAGCCTCCAAGAGTCCCCTCCACCACAGCACTGATTGAAATATGTGTGTTAAATTTCAGTGTTACAAAGGCTGTAAGAGTGTTCTGCAATCTTGGGCTTCAAGTTGTCCTTATTTTTTTACAGCAGTGAGGCCAGGCATCTTTCTTGTACGACTAGCATTGCTGCCATAATGACAACCCAGTAAATCAAATACCTAATTAAAATGTACAGCTGTTCTGGATAGGAAGTGCCACGTGGCAGTATTAATTCACACAACACGAAAAAATCTCAGCCTCTAGACTCTTAGAGAAAGAAACCCAAAAGCTTAGTAAAAAAGTAGGTGAAGTTTTCTCTTAAAGTAGAGATGGTTCTGAGCTATACATCTGAAGCCTGAATTTCCCCAAGTTCAGCATTATTAAGCATCAGAGTTTGTCTGGTAGCTATTCTAAAGGACTGCTAATACTGAACTCTGAAGTCTTTTATTTATGTGCTGTCAAGAGCAATGTGCATGGGCTACACATCACACTGGACCAAATTACAGACCAAAGCTTGAGTGTTGCCCCAGAATTACCTTTGAGTGCCAAGTAAATGACCTAGTTTCTTACTTTGAGGCTCTTCCTTCTGTATCTGGCAGAGACAAGGAGCATCATGGATCTGGCATATGTTCAGGAAGATAATTCGTTTTGTATCGCTCTGTAGCGGCTGATAAAATGCAGAAGTTCCTGAACAGAAGAGCTACATAGGAAGAATGAAGTAGCTACAATCATGAAAAACAATCAGATCCCCCAAGCTAATTGGTTCCTAGAAGCACACGTAGAAGGAAAATAATGATTATACAAGGTGGACAAGAAGACCTTCCTGAAGATCGTATACAGTTATAGCGTTTAAGGCCAGAAGTGACCACCAGATCATCTTATCTGACCTCCAGTATATCACAGGTCACCAGCACCTGCATGCTAAACCCAACAACTGAAACTAGACCATAGGAGGCCATTATGTGCCACAGTCATAGAAGGCCAAGGTGCATCAGTGTCTAAGGTGCCTCAATAGCAGGGAAATGATTACGTGAGATATAGCCAGATAATCTTGGCAAGTGACCCACATGCTGCAGAAGAAGGCAAAAAACCCTCCAGTGTCACTTCCTTCCTGACACCACATATGGTGATTCTGAGCATGTGAGCAAGAACCAGCCAGCCAAGCACCTGAGAGGGAAACCAATTCAGAGTCCTGGTCCTCAGCCTCCACTGTCCCATCTCCAGGGATGGCCATCTCTGATGCTTCAGAGAAGGGAGCTGAGAAACAACCCCAGAATACATTTTTTGTGTGTGTGAGAATCCCTTCCTGACCTCTGCAGATGGCCAGCTGAAACCTTGAAGCATGTAGTTTTAGGAACATAAGACATTAAACTGGAAGTGAGCTCCAGGGCTGTTGAGCCCTGTCTCCTACCATCACAAGCAACTCTATCACAAAATTGCACTCGTAAATTTGTCCAGCTCTCTCTGAAAACTAAGGTGTTTCCCCCCACAATACCAATATGGAGGTTGTTCCAGAACCTCATCCCCTCTGATGGTTAGAAACTTCCTTCTTATTTCCAGCCTGAATTTGTTCATGGCCAGTTTATATCCATTTGTTCTTGTGCCAGCATTGTCCTTTGGCTGAAATAGCTCTTCATCCTCCCTGGTATTTACCCCCTAATGCATTTATAGAGAGCAATCATTGCCCCTCTCAGTCTTCTTTTTTTTTTTTTTTTTTTTTGTGAGACTAAACAAGCCAAGCTCTTCCAGTCTCCTCTCAAGCTAAGTCCTCTATTCCTCTGATCATCCAGCAGCTCTTTATTCAATCTGTTTCAGTTTAAATCTTTCTTGGCCATGGGTGATTAGAATTGTATGTAGTATTCCAAATGAGGGCGTATCGGTCCCTTGTCCAATGTCATTAATACTTCTCTATCTCTACAGCAAATGGTTCGCCTGATATAGCCTATGATGGCATTTGCCTTTTTCATGCCCCCCTCACATTGGTGGCTTCATAGTCATCCTGTGATCGACCCACACACCCAGTCTGCTAACTGCTGAGCCTCAGACTTGTCGCAGAAATTGTTATTAGCTCTCAGCTGCATGATCTTGCACTTGGTACTATTGAATTTCATCCCATTTCTGTCACTCCAGTCTTCAAGGGCATCCAGATCTTCCTGTATAACATTCCCACCCTCCTCTGTATTGATGCTTACCAACTTCGTATCATCAGCAAATTTCATTAGCGCACTGCTGCTTTTTGTGTCAAGGTCATTAATAAAAATATTGAATAAAATTGGTTCCAAGACCAATCCTTGAGGAACTCCACTAATACCATCTATCCAGTCCAATGATTCATCTTACATGATAATTCATTGCCTTCTCCCTGTTAGCCAGTTCCTGCTCCCTAAATATTACTATTCAGTCTGGTTGCTCCTGGTATGTGAAGAGTTGTACAAAAGGGTTTCCAGCCTCTAAAGATGACTCGTGCTGACATCTTTTCTCTTCATATAACACATTCGGTTTGCCTCTCATTACAGAGTTTGTCACTGTGACACTTCTCCTCTGGAAAGGAGGAATAGCTGGGTACCATCTTTCTGGGCAGCTGTCACTACTGTTTACATAGGACCTTTGTTCAATGTAGAATCATACCTTACCTACACATGGTACAGTTTTATAAACTGCACACTAAGTCAAAATCATAATGATCAACTACTTTGGTATTCAAATACAGTCATATAAAATGTGTACTGAGCCTAGTCATACATCAGAAATCTGGAGGTGCCATACCTATTTATAACTGTATTTAAATAGTCTCCTCAAAGCTTCTCATCTGCCAGCCTGATGAATCCAGGGGAGCTTTTCACAGGCACGGAGAAAGGCAATAGGAGTTGGTTGTCTAACTGCCTTTTAATGCCTTTGAAAATCTCTCCCTAAACTCGCCGAGGCCCCAGTCCTGCCAAAGGATCTGCACTGCTGGTAATTTCCAGCACACACAGTTTGCAGCTCACCCACACGTCTTCAGTGGGCCAGCCTGCTGGCTTACAGTTCCACCTGTGCAAATCGCTTTGCAGAATAGAGGCCTGACACCAGAATGATCCTTTCCTGCTCTGTTAGCTACTAGTCTAACTTTCTACTTCAAGAGACAGAATTTTCCTGAGGAAAATTTAAATGCAAAGCTTAAAGGGAAAGGTATACTTTAATTCTGAGACTCAGGGGATCTCAGTCAAAACAGAGGAACATCAAAGCAGAAGCTTCACTAATGTCTTTTTAAAAGTGCTGATTTCTCCCTTTGTGCAAATTTTATTAACTATATTTTTATTTCCCATATCTCAGATTAAATTGCCCATTGTCACTGAAATATGATGATGCTTTGATCTTGAATTTGCTAGTATAATGGAACACCAGGCTGAAATTTTAAGGAATCTTATTTTCTATATTTCTCTGTAGGACAAAAAATAATGCTCTGTAATACTCTTCTTTCACTAATCTGAGAGAGAGTCTTTCAGCTCCAAACAAACACACCCCAGAGTTTAAAAAATATCAAAGGCAAATAGGCTATATTATAAAATATTGAGAGGGCTACTCTGAAGCAAACTTGTCTTAAGATCACGGTACTTCAGAGAGAGCTATCAGATAAGAGGTGATTCTCTTTTAAAAAGATTTTTGTTTTGCTTTATATTTTGCAGTTTAATGAATTCCCCTTTAAATATGCTTAAGTGATGGTCCCCACTTCCTGTAATATAAATTAGTTTTAGATAAAGTGGCTCTGAAACACAGTAGAAGGTGCAGAATAGACAAAAGTTCAATTTGTTGCTTTGCCAAGTGGCCTCCCAAGAAAGAAGTCTATGTAGTGGAGAAGTCTGTAATTTAATATATTCTGTATCTTTTTTTATTCATTACTAGGTAGCTTCCAAAAATGATGGACGCATGGGCTGCCGCTGACTGACTGCAGCATAAAGAATATTGGAAAATGTATGCCAAGCCTGTGCAGAAAGTTAAATAAGGTTTCTTCACCTCTACTGAAACATCACCAAAGTCAGAAAAATTGCTCTGTGGGGTGAATTACTTTGTTAATCTGTGTTTGCATCTGGTATGAGTCAAGCTTTTCTCCCTATGAGGAACGCCCATATCATTTGGTAAATAGTTGTTTGGATCTAGACCAAGCAGGACCTGCAAATCCACCACCATTTCTTTAGACTTAATCGCTGCTGCAAAAGCCAGACCTGGAAACTGAGAATGGAGGAATTATGTCCAGACTACTTTGTCCTACCAGGAATAATTTGGCTTAACCCTCCTGTCTCACCCCCAATGTGCACAACAAAGTAACTACAGCAAAGAATCTAACCCCTCAGACAGAGATCAACACCTACAAAATCTCCACCAAGCATTCTCAAAACTACAATACCCGCATGAGTAAATAAGGAGACAGATCAACAGAGCCAGACATGTACCCAGAAGCCTCCTACTGCAAGACAAACCCAAGAAAGAAACCAACAGGACTCCACTGGCCATCACATACAGTCCCCAGCTAAAACCCCTCCAACACATCATCAGGGACCTACAACCCATCCTGGACAATGACTCCGATATAACTCTACGGCAGGAACCAATCCAAAGATGCAAACTCTGCCACAATCTACACCCGAGCGCACGCCATCTAACACAGACCTAACCAGATCAGCCGCAACAGCATCACCGGTTCATTCACCTGCATGTCCAAATGTAAATACAGCCAATCATATATGCCATGCCTTAACTAATGAATAAGGACAGAGTCCTACAGAAAAGGAATAAATTGGACCACAAATCAGATATAGGAATGGGCAATAACAAAAAACCTATAGGAGATGCACTTCAACCTCCTGGTCCACACTATAAGCACGACCTTAAGGTGGCCATCCCAGCTCGCAGAGGTGGTTGTTTATTGTTTGCATCAGCCTCAGGATTGAACAAGACTGTGAATCTTGCACCCAACTAACAAAAGCATTTTCCTCCTTGGTTTTCGACACTCAACTGCTAAAAGAGGGCCTGCATCCTCCCTATCGACTGCTTGCTTGCATATATAACATGCATCTGATGAAGTGGGTATTCACCCACGAAAGCTCATGCTCCAAAACGTCTGTTAGTCTATAAGGTGCCACAGGATTCTTTGCTGCTTTTACAGATCCAGACTAACATGGCTACCCCTCTGATACTTAACAAAGTAACTACAATTTTTCATGCCAAACCTGTTCCTCCTCATACATTAAGTGTTCTCAAACTAGGATGAGGTCAATCTTTCTGCAGTGGTTTTATCATTCCACATGTTGTGGTTTTTGTATAGCAAAAAAGTCACTAAAAAGGTAATGGGCTCAGTAGACACTTCAATGTTAGTCAGTGCGGAAAAAGAAAGTCTTACATTTCCAAGGTGTTTGGGGGTCTCTTGGACCCCTAACTTATATAAAAATGTAAATAAAACATTATAGGCAAACCATTGCTCCTTCTTCCTTTAAGTCTTCTCAAACTATGAAGAGGACAACTTGTTAGCATTGGTTTTGTCTGCATACCTGTTGTGGTTTTGGTATAACAAAAAAGTCACTCAAAAGGTATTGGGCTCAGTTAGACCCCAAATTAATGATGCAGGCATTCCAGCATCAGACTGGTTTTATTTTGAGGCAGTAATTGTCCAGCAGATTGACTTTCTCTGAAGCTAACACTGTGGAATTGATTTTTTTATTTTTCTGGGAAGCCTGCACATGCTAGGAAGAGTTTCTGGGAAGGCCACAGTTCTCAGCCTCAGTTTCTGGGAAGCTCACACTTGACCGATTCTGTTGCTGGGGAAAAGACTCACTGGCATATTGCACATGCCCATTGCATGTCTGAGGGCCTGGATTGTCTGAGTTTTGTTGACTCACACCTGGAGTAATAAATCTTTGAGTAAGAGATGGATATTTCTCAGGGACCTGGTTGTAGAAATAGTGAAACCCCTGGCACAGGAAAGGAACACTACAGCCTTTCCTCAGGCTTCTAGGTAAGCAGTATCTAGTGTGCTGGGCACTGATCTATAGCCTAATGAACAGGGAAGATGTTATGTTTATTCCAAAGAACAAGACAGAAAAACACATAAAAATGTGCAAAGTGTAAAAACTTTGTATGTTCAGAACATATGTCACTTACCTGCTCCATTTTTATCAAAGTATTAGGCCATTTACTGCCACTTTGCTGTGTTTTGTGTCTTTTATATTGTTTTTGTTGCTATCTATTTTCATTTTCTAAACTTTGGGACACTTGAACGCTGACACCTGCATAGTGTGTAACTTTTTAAAAAGCTATGTTTGATCATGGGGTCAGTTAACCCCCCCATCTCAAGTACTGTGTAGCATGCTTCTGAATCCAGGAATGTTTTAACTTGTTATTGTAACCAGTGAATTATAAAACTATGAACATCAGTTTTAAATGCATCCAATTTGTTTTTTCCTGATTTTTAAATGCTAGGAGTCTCCAAGAGCCCCATACCAAAATAGTTGGGTGATTTTTGATCCAATATGAGGTTAATTCACATTTACTGCATTGAGCAACCTTTGCAAATAAAGTTTAACAAATTTTTACAAAAATATTTTCTTTTCATCTGCTGCTAGTGATCTAAGCAAGATTTTGACTTTCACTAGAGTGTATTGGCATTCAGTAGCAGAAAGTCATGTGGACTGTAATGGCATTCCTACACAGACACAAGTTTAGAGTTACATCAACATTTTTCTCACCTGTATAGAAAAACATTCCCAAGGTGTTTGGTTTGGCTAACATTCTGGCTCTAAGCATTAGTGGACGTAAAAATGTAGTAGATGTAAAAATTAAGGGCAAGTCTCTCAGATTATTAATTAGAAACTCATTTCATCAAGTTATATAATTTAGCCTTAAGTTTTTAGCTGAAATTTAGCATATAAGGTCAGCATTTTAAAAGATCAGTAAACTATGTGTTAAGTTAAGCAAGTGAAAAAGAGAGAAAGGATTACCAGTTTTAGATGCTTTTTTTTTTTTTGTACTTCAAGAATTCAAGTGTCTGTGTGAATCCTATAGCTGAGGTTTTCAAACCACCTCAGTTCCCAGCAATTGAAATGGGAATGGGGTGTCCAATTCTCTTAGGCTGATATTTTTAAAGCCATTTTTCTCCTGCATAGAGGTGATATCTACGTGATAAATTGCAGAGCAAGGTGGTAAATGATGTTATCATGCACCTTTGATCACCGCACTTCTTCTTTGCCCACTAATCCATCTCACCCAGTATTTAACAGACAAACATTGTTGGTAGTGTAAACAGCTAGTCTTGGGGGTTGGGGAAAAATCAACCTTCTGCAGAAATTACACTTGTTCAAGACTGAAGCCTTTATATTATAGATGGGCTGATATTACCAGTGGTATCTTAAACCACAGTAACCTGGGTCAAAACTTCAGGCTCGCTAAAGGCTACAGTATTAGTTTTATCAAAGTGAGAACTCCCACTAGAAATGTGATTTGGGCTGGATATTCTAGGAGCATATGAGGAATGACAGCAGAGACCGCAACAGCATTCACACGTTATCAAACTCTCCTTTGTTAAAAAACTTTATACGCAGATAATCAATGCCACAGTTACAGAGATATAAATGAAGAAGGAGCAATACCATAAGATGTCCAGCATCACTGTTCTCATACCCACACCACCATCACTATGGGCAGCTCACTCAATAGGTAGTTATCTGTGGAGGGTCTCTTGATGGATTCTTCTTCTCTGTTCATGCTGGGGTACACCTTGATGCTGTAGTACTTACACGCATAATCTGTGTTCATTTGCCTGAAGGTTCCAACCTGTTTCCCCTTATTGGGTCTTCTACATCCCATAAAATTTGGGGTGCCCCATGTGACCAGGTACCTGGGATGGGCCATACTGAGACTGCCACATTCAGGGCAGCCTTCAAGAAACAGGCAATCCCCCAAAACAGGTGGGGTTTATTCTATAATTAGATTTACCAAGCCAGTAACAAAAGAGCTTCTGCAGTACCACTCTGGTTAACAAAAGCCAGAGGCAGTCCCACTTATGCATTCCAGCCCTTGGCTCCCATCCAGACAAACAGGCCTAATATAGTCACAGGTTACTGAAAACCCAATTTACCATATGTGAAATTCTACTAATCCCCAAGGATCAGACCAGCAGTTCTCAGTCAGCAGCCCAATTAGCACACAACTGCAGCCCAGATCAACTGTGTGCTAAAGGCCAGCCAGTGTGCCCAGAGTCTGCCAGGTTCACAGCTGTCCAGCGCAGAGGGGTCTGAACTGCCTCGCTCCCAGGTGCTGAGGTGGTCCGGCCGGGCTGCCCTGCTGCCAGCATGGTGGGATCAGGGCTGCTGGGTCGCTCTGTATAGTGGGAGTCCGGGGTTCAGGCTGCCAGCGGGTCCCACAAGGTCAGGAGTCCAGGCTGCTGGCAGGCCCTGTGGGGGTTGGGGCAGCTACCCGGCCCCATAAGCTCCAGGGTCTGTGTCTGGGGCAGCCGGCCCACGATAGGTAATCAGTTGAGAAACATTGATCAGACACTTACCTCCAGGTCAATATGTATCTCAGATCTTACCAAATATCACGCTGTCAGCCAATCCTTAGTAAACTAGCTAAAGATTTATTAATAAAAGAAGAGTTATAAATGGTTAATAGATCATATACATACAAATGATTGTGAAGTCCTTATATTGGGCTTGTAGCAATGATGGAATAGGCTGCTGACTTGCAAAAGTCTCTCTGGTAACTTCCAAAAGATTGGAAGGTGCTCAGTTCATTGTTCAAAATACTCCTTTTAGTTGTAAATCCACAGTCCAGAGACTTGGAGCAGGAAAGAGGCAAAGCAGAAATGTCACAGCTTGAAATTTATATCCTCTGCCATGTGCATGGAAAGTTACTGGCCCAAGATGGAGTCCAGTGTCACATGAGCATGGAAAGTTACTGGTAAAAGAGGGAGACTTAGGTCACATGTCATAATCACATGTCCTTACATGATTTGCTGAATCACAGAGTGGCCATTGGAGCCTTGCCATCTGAACCATCTGCAGGAAGGGCCTGCTGTGAGAATGGAGTATCCTTAATGGGTCATGAACCCATAGTTGTCTAATCCTGATGTAAATCTATCTGAAGGGTGTCACCCAGGGATACAACACATGTTTGAGATACAGGTACATAACCAATATTCATAACTTCAGATACAAATATTATACATGCATATAAAAAGAATAATTATGCTTAGCAATTCATAACTTTTCTATTAATGCTTTACATCACATACTTTGTAAAAGATTTATGGTCATTGTGTAACAGTGGTAACAATAGTAATATAAATTGTCATTTTTCTTACATGCAGCATCACACTCCGCTTTTCATAGGTTAGCCTCTTAGTTCCCCTTATTTTCATTAGCATTTAAATCAGCAAGTCTCCATGGTAACATATGGTTGCTGCAGAATTTGCCATGACAATCGGGTGTCTCGTAGTCTAAACAGTTACATAATGGCATGTTATCCCAAACATTACTCACTGGCACATTCTTTACAGTAATCTTGTAACTTTACTGGTACAAGGTTATTCCTGGGTCACCTACCTATCTCAACCCTTTTTTAGGCCTAAGGCCCAATGTGGCTAAGCTAAAATCTTATAGGCCTCATCTGGTAGGCATTTCATTACAGCCTTACTTTGCGTATATACTTAATACACATTCATCACTCATAAATGCTTGTCAACCTTATACCCATAATACCATCCTACTTATTCCTGTACCTGCAACTGAAATCTGTTCATCACACATAAATTACATATGAATTACCCACAACAACAGAGAATACACTTAAATGATTATCTAAAATGACTAGCTACAAGACCAACAATGGGTAAAATTGAGCCCTGCACCAGTAATAGCTTTTCTATATATTATTTTTGGTGATGTTTATTGCTTTTGCTAAGTTCAGTACATTTGGATTCATAGTAATTAAAGCACCAGGCTTTACTAGCAGAGTGATCAGTTATGATGTGGCACAAAGCTGCCCTAAAGGAGCAGATGGGGATTCCTCTGATGAAGAGGATTCCCACAGTGTCATGAAGCCAGCATAACTGACTTTATGGCACCTTCTCCTTCCCCTTCTTCATAGGGGATGATCTGGGCTGAGACAAGGGGACAGGTCATTACAGGGTCTTGAGGGAGTGTGACTGAAGTGCATTGCATGCTGGTGATCCTGGGCTAGTGAAATATTGCTAGGAGATCATTCTAGTCCGCACAAGTTAAAGTAGCGCTGCAGTTGCTCTCACTTATACTGGGGACTGGTTCAGTCCTGGGCCAACTACAGAATCAGGAGAGGCAGCGAAGTGGCTTAGTATAACTCCTTTTGATTCCCCCTCCTCAGCTGTATTGAGTGTGAGCTGGACTCAAGTGAGGATTAAATGTGCTGTATCCAAATTCTTCACTGCATGTGTGAAGCCCCACACTGAAAGCAGAGATTTAACTGAGAAGAGAATTGGAAGACAGAGGAGTTGCATGAAATGAGGACAAAGTTGGGTCTTGGCATCTTTATTTACTGGGATGATGCATGAATCAGAAATAAGACATACTGACTTCAGAGCTCAGACTGAGTTTGCAGGGTGGACATTGAGAAAAACGTCTCTTCCATTGTCAACTGAGCAAATGTGATTCAGATGTTAACAAGCTGTAACAAACAGGAAACCTAGTGATGGTCTTTCTACTTTTCAGGGTAGCATGGCACTTCACCCAGCCGATTTAAACAGTCAGATACTAAGAAACAAAATGATGAGGTTGAAACTTCACTCTGCACTCACCTTGTGCATTGCTGTTACAGGGGTTGGCAGACAGTGGATGCTCTTACTACACACAATATGCTAATTTTGGCTGCTGATGAGACTAGGCACGCTGCCAGTAGAATGATGTTTCTGTAGGAGCCCTGTAATGTGCATCACAAGGGAAGATAAAGGGTACATAGTATTGGGAGAACGGGCAATGTAGTTTATGTTTATACACATATGCTCCCTATATTGGTATTGGCCCATATTTACACCCCTCCCTCCAGGCCAAGCATTCCTGTCTTTATTAAGAATAAAGGGACAGATCCTCAGCTGTTGTAAATTGGCATAACCTCATTGACTTCAGCAGTTATGCCAATTTACACCAGCAAAGGATTTGACTCAGAGTATGCAAGAGAGCTGCATTGGGCAGATCTCAGCAAAAATGCACATACAAGTTAGCACTGCTTTGTTTCACGTATGTGCATTCATGTGTTAGAATTTGGCTCCACATATGTTGCAGTTAAACCTGTTCAAATCAGCTATTCAGTGTTATTCAAGTACCTTTTCTCTGTAGTTTCTAATAGGCACAATTTTAAAAAAATCAGTTAAAGTTTGCCGCTATGATACATCTCTCATCTGAGCTTTTGACATTAACACATTTTGATGTTAAGAACAAGAGACTGCTTTTCTTTGCCAGAGAGAGAATTTCACAACAGGACATTGCTATTACTTTACTCCCTTGTGGCTTGTTGGCCAATTTACAAATGAAAACATTTGTTGTTGTTCAAGAAGAGAGGTTCAAAAGAACAACATTTATGAAATTATTGTATTATTTCTGCTTTCTATATAATTGTGAGCAATAATTCTGCATTCAAAAGCTAGAGCCAATGGGAGGAAAATACTTCAGGGAATAGTATGTAGCCTTGTACAGTGGAGTATGAAACAAAAGTTTTGTCCTCTCAAACTTATCACCAGATATATAAAGATTTGAGATAAGCAAAGAATTCAGTCAGATAAGCAAAAATTTCAGCATGTATGTCTTGTAAGACTAGAAGGCAAACATATATAGGGCAAAATCCTGTACTCTGTTAAGAAAGGGAGGAAGGAGCCCCTGGAGACAGTAGTGCAGAACTACTTCTTTATGTTAGTTTTAAATCTACTGCCTATTAATTTCCTTGGGTGACCCCTGGTTCATGTGTTGTGTGAAGGGGTAAATAACACTTCCTTGTTCATTTTCCTCATACCATTCACTATCACATTCCTAAGTCCTCTCTCTTCCAGGCTGAACAGTCCAAGTCTTATTAATCTCTCCTCATATGGAAGCTGTTCCAATCATTTTTGTTCCCCTTCTCTGTACTTTTTCCAATTCTAATATATCTTTTTTTTTTTGAGATGGGGCAACCAGAACAGCATACAATATTCAAGGTATGGGCAAACCATGGATTTATATAGTGGGATTATTATATTTCCTGTCTTTTTATCTATCCCTTTCCTAATGGTTCCTAACATTCTGTTTGCTTTTTTGACTGCTGCTGTGCATTGAACAGATGTGTTCAGAGGACTATCCACGATGACACCAAGATGTCTTTCCTGAGTGCCTTGGCTGGCAGGATCCCTAATGCAGAGGATGAACTAGCATGTCTGCTTCCCCTTCACTATGCTGGCCAGGGCAGGATTTAGCTCTCAGTTTGGAACAAAGGGGGAACTTTAAGGAATGATGTTTTAAACCAAACTGTAAAGACTAATAATAATTTGCACATATGTAGTATCTTTCATTCAAGTATCTCAAAGTGGTTTACCAATGTTAGTGAGGCCTCACAACCTATGAAATAAATATTATAACCATTTCATGGATGGGTAAACTGAATTATTGTGCTGCTCTACTTACAATAGAAGGCAACTGTTATATTAATTCCTTGATATATTATTCCTTAACAGTCTGAATTTAAGTTTTTCTAGCTTCCTGTTGCATAATATAATCAAGTTCTTAGAATGTATGCTACATACATTTTATATTCATGCCATTATGTTTTGTATTCTTTCCAAGCACATTGTTATAAAAGTGACTCGAATTTGTATCTGAATAAAAACTTTGTAAGATACCAAATTAATAGAAGAGAGGTTTATTGTTAGTTAGAAATGTAACAATATCTGTCAATCAAATCCTCTGTTACTTTTTTCCAATACTCAAGTTGAGGATTCTGCGTTTTAGTTGAAATCTTTGATAGACTAATACTGAAACTTGGCCAGGGTGTGCAGGAAAATACTCATATGTATTTATAAATGAAACAAATATCTCTAGGGAGACGATAAAAAGGGATCTCCTTTTTTATCTACATGTGGTTCTGCTTCCATGTCTGCTCCAAGTTGACAATATAAGGGCATTTGAAAACTAACAGGGAAACGGTGTCTTACTAATATTAACCTCAGTATTTTCACTGAATGGCTGTGACAGGATGCAGTCTTTAGTTAAAACATTGCTAACAAGTACATGGTGTCATTTGATCCTTGAGAATTAAGGCTGTCACCATCCGAGGAAAGGATATGTATTCAATTTGCTGGTGGTTGGAGCAACACTCTAGCCTTATGAGACTTGCATGCAAGAGGCAAA
Organism: Chelonoidis abingdonii; assembly: GCF_003597395.2. Lineage (NCBI taxonomy): Eukaryota > Metazoa > Chordata > Testudines > Testudinidae > Chelonoidis > Chelonoidis abingdonii. The sequence continues at coordinate 231,320,618 of NC_133769.1, forward strand.
GTGGATTATGGAGAACAGTTTGCTATATAAAGAGACTATCAGCATCAACTAAAATGTATCCTGAAGGTGGCATAGCACCTAAATTGAATCAAATGTCTCTCTTTACACCAAAAGCATGGTGAGGTATTTTATCCTCTGAGGAATGAAACAAAAGGTAAGCCCATATACACAATTTTATTCATATTGTTCATCAGACCCTTGCACTATCCGTACTTCCTAAATATATTCTAAAACCAATGTTTGTTATAAAGAACAGCTCTAACCTTTTCTAAGACACAATGCCTGTCACTGTTCGGGGAGCAATTCAGACCAGCAAAGGATTGTGTCACCACTTGCCCTGGAATCCTGGGTGTCTTACAATGCTTTGCTGCTGTAGCTCCCAGTCTGGGATGCTCACAGCCAGCCTACCATTTGACTCTTCCTCTCTTCACCGTATAATAGAAGAGCTAATTTACTTAATTGAGAGTCTTGTTATATGCTGAAGAGCTGAAATCGCTGATACCTAGGTCTAAGTATTAGCCCTTCTTTGGGACAAAAAAAATGAGGAGTCCTTGTGGCACCTTAGAGACTAACAAATTTATTTGGGCATAAGCTTTCATGGGCTAGAACTCACTTTATCAGACATATGAGGTAAAAAATACAGGAGCAGGTATAAATACGTGAAAGGATGGGGGTGCTTTACCAAGTGTTAGGTCAGTGTAACTAGATAAATCAATTAACAGCAGGATACTAAAGGAGGAAAAATAACTTCTGAAGTGGTAAGAGAGTGGCCCATTAGAGACAGTTGACTACAAGGTGCAAGTAATAGTAGGGAGCAATTAGCAGTGAGGCTTCCTCACTTACAGCTGAAATCACTGAGAGTTGTGTTAAGTTGTGAGCCCTGAAGGCATCTTGGCAAGCGGCTGGTTAGCAGAGGGGCATGGTGAGCAAGGCGGCTGGTGGAGGAGTGTGGCCAGCAGGGGGGCTGGCGGAGAGGCATGCTGAGCGACCAGCAGGACAGCTGGAAGAGAGAGCCAGAAGCAGAGCCCCACAGAGAGGCACAGCAAACAGCCAGATGGGTGGTGAGCGAGTGCTGAGCAGCAGAGCATGTAAGGTGTCTCCTTCCCCCTTCCCCCTATTTCCACCCAGGATGGGAGGTGAACTCTACCAATGAACCTCTGACCTCTGGGGCTGCACTGACCAAGGACAGCAACTGTGAGTGGTGTGCAGAGAAGATATGGGCATGTTAAAGGGACTTTTGGGTTGCTGGACTTAAGACCCTGAAGGGAAAAGGACACTGCCCAACTTACTTGGGGGTGAGTCTTTTGCTCATGGTTTATGTTTATGAACCCTGTTTGCAGTGTTTTCCCAAATTAACACTGCGTTACTTCCCTCCTTTTATTAAAAGTTTCTTTTCTACACTCAGACTCTGTGCTTGCGAGTGAGGAAGTATTGCCTCTCAGAGCTGCCCAGGGGCGATGTGTAATTGTCCCAGGTTACTGCGTGGGGGGTCAAGCCAGTTTTGTGTTGTATTGTTGAAAAGGAACCCCTAGGTACTGATAGATTGCTAGATACTGGCCCTTGTTGCTGCCACCTCTGACTGGCAGAAGGATACACTAGTATCAATGAGCATCCATATTTCCTTATTCAGTGTTAATACATACATATATTTTATTAACTACCAGTGTGTCATAAGCTTTCATAAAACACCTCACTTTGTACACTACTATAATGAAGTAATATCATATAGAGTCTGTTGATTCAATTGCTTATCACTTGAAGTTTAGCCCTCCTGTCTTTATAGACTAATGAACCTTTGCAATGAATTCTTTGAAGAGTAAAACCCTGACCAACCTTCTCTCTCCTTTTGGGGCAAAGACCCCAAGCTGTCTCTTCCCCCACTTGTTAGCTTGATAGCTTTGTTCACCTGATCTGTAAATGTACCTTCATTGTCTCTGCTTGAGGACTCTGCTTCCTGTTGGAGTTATTAATAATATTTGAAATTATTAATATCAATATGGGAAACCACCAAACACTAATTAGCCATAAATTCCTTTATTAAATCCTAATGCTAAATGGTACTTATACAATTGCTCTAAACATTCCTAAAAAGCCTAATTAATAAACAATTTACTACATCGAAATAGTAAAATATTTTTAAGCATTTGACCAAGATTCTTACAAAGTGCTAAAGCCAGGGTGCTTAGACTCATGTTGGATGGCACCAATGTGGTCAGGCAGGCATTAGTAATGAACCCTTTAAGAATTTACTTTCTATATACCCTTTAAGAAACAAGTGCTGTCACTGTGAATTACTAACTTCATCTAAAACCCAATTTGAGACAGTTTGCGCTAATTTCCAGTATTAGTCCAGATAAGATTTACAGCATCCTTTCTTCCCAAGGCCTTTCCTTTCTTATCTTCTCCCCACTACTCCTTGCTTACTAGAAGAACAGAGGGAAGATTTGGGATTGTTTCTTTTACAACAGTTTTTCCTTGTCTTGTTACTGCAACTCTTTATTTTATTAGTTATTTTTGGAACCATACATCCTTCCAACGCTATAAGTAATACTACTTATTTTTCTCATGGCCTTTTTTTATTTTCTGATTGGGGTCTTCTCCCTACTGATAACAAATTATAAAGCAAATGTTATTTTCTTAACCAAATTTAAGCCAACACTAATTCTTTATTTTTATACTCATCCTATAAGACCTATTTACCAACTCCCCCTACATGCCTGCTTTAAGCACACATTAGTCATAATTCTAGGAGGGGTAAGCAGAAACTTTCCCTGTAAGCAAATTTTCCCCTCATTGCCCACTTCAAGATTTCTTGTATCTTCCTCTGAGGTAACAAGTATTATCTGGCAGTAGCCACTGTCAGAATAGAGACTGAGACTAGATTAGCCAGGGCTCTGACCTGATATGGCAATTCCTATGTTCCTGTGGTATAAAGTGATTAGATTACAGAGTACAGTTTATCTTTTTCATCAGGACAAAGAAAAGTGAAACCTACCCATCCACTTACAAGCTTTTCTTAAAATATACTTAATACAAGGTATATTTCTGGGCTAAGCAGTAAATATACCTTGGCAACTGATAACTTCATAAAACACTCTGAGCAAGTAAAATTATGGAGTCAATTTGATTTAAACGTGGACAGAACTTTAGATGGTCAGTACTCGGAATGTCCTACATTTTTTGTCTCTGTGGTAGTACTATACCTGATGATGAAAAACTACCTTTTCTCAGCTCCCTGACACAAGAAGAACTAAATTTTCAAAGCATCTCTATCTAATGCCTGTACTCTAGCATTTCTATGAATTTCTAGCACACTGAAAATCATGGCATATATGTATGAACAATGTTACTTGATGTGAAAATTTGTCTAGTTTCTTCTTTCTTAAATTATCTTCCGTCTTTGAAATATCTGGAATTTAAGTGTTGAAGAATTGGAATATCTTGTGAACCCCCATGTTTCTATTTACTTTAAAATTATAGGCTTTTCTTTTCCATTGTAATCTAAGTTGCCAAGAAACAGAAAGATATATCAGCGAGAAATGCAGTGTACATATATGCGATGTCTCAATAATACAACACGATGCTGTTATACCAAAATGAAAGTAAAAGGGGTCAGTCGCAAGGAACATGAATGAAATGATATTTACAAAAACATCCTCTCATGGCCACTCTTTCTCTCCACCAACAAATTGAAAAAAATGTAACCAAGGAGGAGCTCACTCAAGGAAGGAAAACACTCACCGAAGAGCCCTGGAGCAGGTTAAAAAGATATTGAAATTCTGGGAACATTTTATTAACTTTATCTTCTTCTGATATAAACAGACTACAAGAGATATGTCTAAAAGAAACAATAGTTTTTTCATCAAAACAGTATTTTACTGTTACCACCAGCTGGCACTGTAGCAGGCAGTTTTGCCTGCCAGTGAAAGGACGCCAGCTCGGAAAATAAGATGTTGCCGTCTTTCTTTCTAAACTGATATTATTGCTGAAACATTCCTTTTAAAGGAAAAGTATTTATTTTCAGTGTGACAGCCACACAGCTGGTATTGTGGTATTATGTAGAGAATAAAACACTTTTCCTCCCCAGGTTAGGGTTAGTTGCTGAAACTTATCAGGTATTTACTTTGCTGGGATTTTCAGAGATGGTTGGAGCCTTAATCTCTTCGAAAATTCCAGTCTTTATTTATATCCAACAACAAACTGATGGTTGTCTACTAGACTATACAGGGGACTGTGGCATTGTCCAAACTCGCCTTGAAGTCAATTGAAAGATGCCCACTGAGTTCAGTGGGAGCTGGTTCAGACCCTGTAGACTACAACGTATGAGTATTAACTGTGATAAACAGGGAGGACGGTCCAATGTGAGAGTACTGTGGGTCATGATATGTCTTATCTCTTACTCTAATAATTGTTTCATTACCTATAGAAAAAAGGCACTCATTAGTTACTTTTAATATACAACTCCCTCTGTTAATTTCTCACTCCTTAATTTCTAAGTATCATGACAAGTATTCATTCAATTAAAATCACTATTTAACATTTAGAAATCAGCTGAGATCTGTCTAAACGGTTGTGTTGTCAATACCATATTCATATTACCATTCTCAGAATGATTTGTTTTTGTGTCTGTGTTCTTAATCTGCATAGGATATTTTCTGCCTCTGTGCAGAAAGCAGGTCTAATGAGTTACCTCTTTGATGTTAGACAAAAACAAAAGTTCTGGACATATGTGAATGGTCTTGTACTGAAGGCTGAAATTCAGCTAATTAGAACAACTTTTAGAGAGCGTAAGTTGCACTTTAGGGGTTTGAATACAGTAGCAAATTAATCTCTGGGGTAACTGCTCTGAAACTAGTGGAGTTACTGCAAGGATTAAATTCATCCCATCTATCTGCTCATCAGCAATGCTACTCAGGATAGATTTAAGAAATTTGCATTCTGTGGCCTGCTAGTAGTTTCATAATTGATTAAATACTCTCCAGTGCTGGAACACAACTGTAAATCAGATCCAAGTTTATGAGACATGGGTGACCCAGTTCCATATAAGGTGTCCCATGGCCAGCCTATGAATTCTTTGTAATGAGAGGAAAAACTCTGAAGCTGATGTTTTGACCACCTATGGAATTTGTAAAATGCTTCCACAGCCCAAGCAGGATGACACATTGGAAAGAAAAAGTAGAGTTTTAACGTCAACATGATGAAATGGCTGTATAAATGCAGAGCTATTTATTACTAATCATTACTATTATTTAATAAACTCATGGTCTACATTAGATGTTTGGTGTCAGTTGAGTGGTCAGTGATACTCTAAATATTTTATTAGCTCATATATTAAAAAAAAACCCCTCAACACTCTCCTTCCCTTTCTGTGATAAAAGTAGGGATGCAAAAGTTACAGCTTTTTTGGGGAGTTTCTTACTTGCAAGTGGAGTTCAACTGCACACCTATCTTCTGCTTTGGTTTCCTGCAGACTGTTTTTAGTGCTTTGGTACTATTTCAGAAAAAAAATCATTCATTATCTCTGTACATCACATAACTTTCATGTCTATCCAAAATGCCATTCACAATTAAGCAGCAAGGTTTTTAAAGTTAAAAGCTCTTTCTTTCACAGTTCATTTTCCCTGTGTATCCAGAGTACTATTTCTAGCTGACCTTTTCAGATTTCCTCATGGATAAGAGCCAATTCTCTGAAACTTAATATGATCAAAACAGAAGTTTCCCTCTCCTCACTTCTTTCAATCCAATTTTTTACCAGCAAGTGCATTTTCCTTATGCTGCTTTTCAGGAACCTTGGCAATTTCTTCAACCAGCAGCTTTGTTCATATATTTTTCATGTTGCTAAACCCCACAAGTATCTTCTAAACTAATTTATTTTCAAATTGCTCATTCACAACACAGAAAAATTGAACCAGGGCTGTGACCTTTTGATCTTATGCCTTGACTTGAAGATTGCCAGTTTATTGATTTCTTCAATGATGTCTATTCCTGTCTTCTAAAATCTTCTCTTCAATTAGTTTGCTTGGTTGAAAACCAAGCCAAATTTGTTCAAAACCTTTGCCTCATTGGTCACATCTCCCTGTTCTCTTCATTGGCTTCTCATCCATCTATGCTGTCATCCTAAAAATCTCTTTCTAACATTTAAACCATCACCTGACCTGGCCCTTCTTATCTTTCTCCTCTTATTTCCTACCATCCCATTAACCTTAGCTTTTTCATTTAACTTCTCATTATCTTACTGTAATTCATTCTTCTGTTGCCAATTTAAAATATGTTTTTCCTCTGCTAGCCTCAGCTCCTGGGAACTATCTTCATCTCCCTGTTTTTGTTCTCCTTCTCAGTATGCCATTTTAAAGACCAACCCAGAACCTCCACTTGACTGAATTTTTATCTTTTCTCTTTGTTGTCTTCTAAGTATGTTGTTTTTACTTGTGACCACCAGTTGTTGGCTATTGCTATTTTAATGCAATTGTGTCCTTCTGTTACCTCTACCTAGCACTTTGAATAAGAGGTGTTATGCCGAAGCCTGCCCCTGCTCCCATTGAAATCAATGGCAAAGCTGCCATTGATTTCAATATGGCCAGGATTTCACCCATAAAATATAAGGTAAACATTTTTTGAAAACCTCACCCTTGTAGCACTGAGCACAGGAATACTAACACTCTTTGGAGCGAGGACAATCTTTTTTGTTCTGTGTTGGTATAACACCAAGCTCAGTGGGATCCTGATCTATGACTGGTTCATAGCTGCCACTGCCATAGAAAGAAATAAGAACAACAACAACATATAACTCATTTTAGCATGAACTTTTCTTACTTTATACTTTGAAATGTCTCTTAATTAAAAGCCAACTAATAAGCAACTTTCTTTTGCATTCAAATATAAATCAATTACTTCATCACTTTTCCTGTGTTATCCAAGATATACAACCTTAACAAGATAAAGTTACAGGAAAAGCAACAAATCCACACTATGTGTCCCTTCAGAGTAATAATAGTTTATTGGTGCATTCTCCCCATGTTAGTGGCCCAAAGTTATTGCAACGGTTGTATACTGATCAAATCATTTTCTGTTACTGCTCGGGTGACCAGATATCCCTATTTAATATGGACAGTCCCGATATTTGCGGCTTTTTCTTATATAGCTGCCCATTACCCTTCACCTCATTCTGATTTTTCACACTTGCTGTCTGGTCACCCTAGGTACCGCTCTAACCGGAACACTCCTGTCAACTGCTACAGGGTAGCTGTCTCCGAAAAAGAATATCGGTCTTGCTGGTGATGTACTGTAACCTTAGATTCTGTGTCAAGAATGATAAGAAGGAATGCAGTCTGCAATAGGATTTATGATATTCCACATATTTTAAGCAACAATCAGTCCTGTGGCGCCTTAAAGACTAACAGATGTATTGGAGCTTATGTTAAGCATAAGTCTGACAAAATGGGTATTCACCCACGAAAGCTCATGTTCCAATACATCTGTTAGTCTTTAAGGTGCCACAGGACTCACTGTTGATTTTTAAGCTCCAGACTAACATGGCTACCCCTCTGAGACTTGACACATATTTTAAAGTAATTTACTTCAATTATGTCCAACTGAGGTGTTGTTTTTTTTTAAACTAAGCGACGTTTCAGGCTTGTGAAAGGTGCTGAACTGATGTTTCCAGTAAATGAAGTCCTTGAATTATCCACAGAACAAGTATAGTGTGGACAGTGGCAGTTTGGCCTGTCTGATGGGAGGGGGAACAAGACAGGAACTAGGAGCAAAGGGGAAAATACGTAGTTACAACAGAGGTAAGCACTTTATTAATAACAACTTGGAATTGATACCAATAGTCAGCACTGCTTCTGGTTGTGGTAAGATCTGCTGTATTAACTCTTTAAGTGCCTTCCAGCACTCAAGTTTCCATACACTGATCTCACCAGTATTCCCCAACCATGCCATAGGGTGGTACGCACTGGCTGGGTTCCAACAAACAGGTGGGCAAGGGTGATCCACTGTTTAAATGCTGTACTGAAAGCTCTGAGAAAGTATGAAACAGTTTGAGCAAGTGAATGGAACAAATGAGAGCAGCAGGTGAAATGGGCTGAGAGAAAGAATAAACCATGCTGTTGCTTTTAGTTCATCCTTGTTTGGGTTTGGAACTGATTAGAACTATTCTCATCCCAGTCATATTCTTCACCTCAACGCTATTTGGTTCCAGAGAAGACTAAAACGGTACATTTTGATACACTGCAGGAAAAACTGTTTTCGTGGTATTCTCAAACCATATGGAAATGGGAAATACTGGAAATCTTGCAAGGAAAGTTAATTCCCATAAGATTTCCAGCTGAATTATAATGAACCAAAAGACTTGGATTCTTCAGAGTATGTTAGGAATTAAATATTTTAACTGTGGTTGGAGGGATAATTTATGCGTGTGTCTGAGGAGAACTTAAAGTGGCTCCCTAGTATATGACACTGGACTCATTCTGAAATAGATCTGTTCTTTACCAAGCTAAAGCTCCTTTTGACATGCTTGAGAGAGCACACATAATCATATCTTTAAGTTTGCAAAGTGTATGCGCTTTACAGGATAACAATGAAATGTAAACCATTAACAAAGGAATCTGAGCAAATTAGATTTTATACTTAACTATAGAAGCATCTGACTTTATTTGAGTATTAAATTGGGATTTATTGAGTGTGTTGGACAAAGCTAATATCACAAGCTATGAACTTAATTTTCCCACGGAACTATTTCATTAGAAGGGCAAAAAGGAGCTTAAACTGAAACACTATCAAATCCACTGCAGGGCAAGATGTATTAAAGAAAAATATCAGTGTAATTTAGCAATAAAGCAGCTTAATAGATTTTGCCCATTATTAGTCCACCTGAGTTACATTTGTTTAATAGCACACTGCTCTTTTCCTTTGCTAATAAATATTCATTCTATTTGCTGCATAATGAAATAACTTGAATTTTCCCCACTACCTACTCTCATTTATTTTGAGTTAAATGACGAATTCATGTTTTTACTCCATACAGTTCACTTCCACGCCTATCTTTAACTGAATGTTCTTATCATGCCCTAGATTTGGCTTTTTAAAATACTGACAGTCTTGAATATGTCAAAAATGATTTTTTCTATTAGGCAGGTAACTTGTGATGCATTATTTGATCAATTATATAGGGCTCAGTTGTGCCTGGAGCTGCCTCATCCTAAGGGGAGTATAGAGAGGCATGTGGTGCTGAGAGCAGGTCTCTCTGATTTCCCCCAGGGGAGTATGCCTGTTACTGTCCCCTTTAACTGGGTGCAGTATGCTCTTCTCTGCTGAGGGTCTTGCTCAATTTACTAGTGCAATTGAGCAGGACCGTCACACAAAGAGGAGTATAATTGGGAGTACAATGGAGGGGGCAGGCTATGACCCTGCCACTATGTTGACTATTAGAAACTTGGATTGTTCTGAAGTAAAGTCACTGGGATGTTTTCTTGGAAACAACATTTTGACCCCTTGTAAGAGGCAATTGGGGAGGAAATTACAGCTACTCTGAGACACGAGAGAGGCCACCCCCTCAGAAGTGACGATGGCCCTAGGGCAGAGAGAAATCACATTGGCTATGAAGTCTGACAGAAATAGGGAACTAACAGCTATGGTATGATTGGCTTTGGGGAACCAGCCTCCCCAAAGACCTATCAGATTTGTCTAATGAGGTTTGTTTCTTATATAGTCACCTTGATTTGTGTTCTTCTCTACTTGCTTTTATTTCGGATCTCTTACTCTTTAAACCCCCAGGTATCACCAGAAACCACTCCCAGAAGTAATGAACACAATGCAGCCTTCAGAGGAGTTACAGGGATTCACATCAATGTAACTGAGCACAGTTTTGCCCTCTGTCTACAGATTTGTTCTGTCTTTAAGCATTTGTTATTTAGCAATAGAAATTCATTAACAATCCTGAAATCCCAGCACTGTTTGCAAAGAGCCCCAAAGGTGTGCAGGGACTGGAAAGGTCACTGTGGCAGAGTTTTTATTTTCAATCTTATTTTAGACATTAGCGGTGACAAACACTGTGGTTCTCTTAGTGTCTCCTGAATGTATGTTACAGGTGCAGGGAAAAGTTACTGACATGGAAAAGCTTGAAAAACAAATCAGTCCAATTGCCAGCATGCCCAGGTGTTCGTGTCACTAAAGCTGTCACCGCAATTGGTGCTAATTCACATCCTCATTGCATGTCTGAGCAGGGAGGTCTAAGGTGGAATGGACTTGAAGATGAGAGCTGGTGAGAAAATTGTGATATTTTTGCAAAAAACCGCTGTTGACAAACTCTAATAGCATGTGACCTGTGACCTCAAAGGGACTTCTAATCCAGGTCAGGGCTCTGGCATACTGGTAGGGCTGCACCTATCTATCTAGGCCTATACTGCCACAGTCCAAGTATCTCACAAACAGTATTGAATGTATCATCGCAGCACCCCTGGCAGGTAGGTTGGGATTGTATCTCCATTTCAGAGATGGGGATCTGAAGCATGAGCAGATTAGGTGTTTTTTGTTTTCATGGTCATACAAGTAGAGCGAGGAACTGAACCCTGATCTCCTGAGAGACGCACTCTATTGCTTTACCCACATGCTGCAATCTCCAGACCAGAGAACTGGCAAACTTCCCAAGAAGTAAATTCACACACAAAATTGGAAAGAAAAGAATGAAAAACAACAAGAAGAACATCACATTAACAAATTAGCCTCTTTAAGGAGCTTGCACCTGTCATGGTATATTTGCATGTGGATTTTCCCACTGAGAACAGCAAGTGTTCCGTGCACAAAAAGAGTGCAGACTAGGCAATAGAGATTTGCAGAATAATGTGTGATTGTACATTGTAGTCATATGTCATTACCATATTAATTAACACTCATTAGCAAATTGCATGCCCTGTTAATGCTACCCTAGAAAATATTCATTTAATTTTTAATGCTATTACCATCATTTATTATCCATTTATTGTAAACGGATGCTGCCTGCTCCATAACTGTGTTAAAGTTCTTATTTAATTAAGATTCTAAGGGCAGGGATTAGCTTTAAGAGTGTTGCCCCCATCCTTCCCTGTGAAGAGTGAGAGAGTGCTAGCATGCACAGTAGCGGAGACACCAGACACTGGGAATGCCCTTACTGTCATAAACAAATACGTAAGAGTTAATAGCACAGAAGTAATTCATGTCTCTTTTGCCTGTAAAGAGTTAACAAGATCAGTGAGCCTGGCTGTCACCTGACCAGAGGACCAATCAGGGGACAGGATACTTTCAAATCTTGAGGGAGGGAAGTTTCTGTGTGTGCTGTTAGAATTTGGTGGTTGTTCTCTCTGGGTTCTGAGAGTGACCGGACGTGCAACCAGGTTTCTCTCCAATCTCTCCAATACAGGCTCTTATCAGTTCAAAATAGTGAGTACTAGGTAGATAAGGCGAGTTAGGCTTATGTTTGTTTTCTTTATTTGCAAATGTGCATTTGGCTGGAAGGAGTTCAAATTTGATTTTTGTTGAAAGGATTTTAATTTGTATTTGAATACTTAGGCTGGGAGGGTATTCCCAGTGCCTATAGCTAAAAAACCCTGTACCTATTCCATTTTAAATTTACAAAGATAATTTTTACTGTTTTTCTCTCTTTAATTAAAAGTTTCTTGTTTAAGAACCTGATTATTTTTTTATTCTGGTGTGAGACCCCAGGGGACAGGGTCTGGATTCACCAGGGAATTGGTGAGGAGAAAGGAGGGAAGGGGGAGAGAAAGGCTAATTTCTCTCTGTGTCAGGATTACTGTCTCTCTCAGGGAGAGTCTGGGAGGGGGAGAGAGAAGGAGGGGGGAAGGTGCATTTTCCTCTCTGTTTAAGATTCAAGGAGTTTGAATCACAGTGATCTTCCAGGGTAACCCAGGGAGGGGAAGCCTGGGAGAGGCAACGGTGGGGGAAAGGGTTTACTTTCCTTGTGTTAAGATCCAGAGGGTCTGGGCCTTGGGGGTCCCTGGGCAAGGTTTTGGGGGGACCAGAGTGTACCAGGCACTGGAATTCCTGGTTGGTGGCAGCGTTACAGGTTCTAAGCTGGTAATTAAGCTTAGAGGAATTCATGCTGGTACCCCATCTTTTGGACGCTAAGGTTCAGAGTGGGGAATTATACCATGACACTGGCATAGCCCTAATGGAAGCAAAAGGACCTCATCTCTCTTCCTCGATGGCAGGGATAGGAACAAGAGAGAGAGCAGCAGGAGCTGCACTATATGGTCAGAGGAAGTATCAGCCTCCCGTCCTGTAGACACACTGCTTCTCTGTCACTATTTGACTGCCTGGAAGGTTTTTTCCTTTCCTGTACAGTGCCTGATTTGACTCTGCTGGAAAGGCAGGATGGAAGAGACACTTGAGGGCAGCTGTGCCAGAAAAACTGACTGTGGCATCAGGGAAGACTGAAATGATGGCGGTGGTGGGGATGATTTGGGGAAAGTAAAAAAAAAACCCCAAACCCAACACCTAAATTAATGAGGTTACCTTTGGGATTTTGTTCTATATTACCTTTCTCTTGCTGTTTGTCTTCCCCAGCAAGCAGATCCAAATAAACAGATCCCTGTGCCCACATACAGCCCCGTTGTCAGCTAGTAGGACCAGGGCCTTAGATTTTAAGTATTCCTAGATTGTAAACACTCCTGGGGGCTCAGTACTGTGTACAATGGGGCTTTGTTCCTGACTGGAGCCTCTGGGTGCTATTGCAGTGTCAAAGTTAAATAATTTCAAGTCATATGCACAGTAACATTTTAATATTCTACTAACTCTGTAGCATTTTAAAATTTATTGTTCTATAGTGAAGCTTCATCAAAATATTGACAGTAAGTTCATATTCCATGTAACTTCAATATGTGAAACAATTAAACATTTGAGGAACCAAACACATATGTACATTTTACTGCCTACTTTTTACTGTCCTCCTAAAAAATATTGTTCTTCAAATAGTCCATTCTTGTGGCAAAGATGGCTGAAATCAGAAATGGGTAAATTTAATTATAAACGTCTAATGTTAACGTTCTGGTGTCTGCTTTTGTTACCTTATAATGCCCATACTTATTAAGAGTTAAGTATTTTTAACTCTCATATTCCTGGTATTTGCCTAATCTTTGTTAACTACTATAACAACCATACTGTGCAGATCTCTCTAATGAGGTCAATGGGGTTGCTTTAAAAAAAATGGATGGCATGATAGGGCTGCTTAACTTTAAGTTAATGGCATTTTTTCTTGGAACTAATATCAAGTGAAATATTGATTAGCCTCTTATAAAAATGTCTTAGTGTGAGACAGAAGCACCTTTGGGACATTCCAGGAATGATTAAGGACCAGAAAAATCCTGAAACACTGGAGTTCTCAATCATTATATTCACCTCAGCGGACTGTCAAGGGGAAGAAAGCTTATATAACAGTACTAAGGTGAGCTCAATTCTTGATAGGGCCATTTAGGGATCTGGGGCAAAAAACTGTCTGGGGATTGGTCCTGCTTTGAGCAGGAGGTTAGACTGGATGACCTCCTGAGGTCCCTTCCAACCCTGATATTTTATGACTTGATCCTCTAGCTCAAGCAGTAGATACTAATACATGGAAAGGGAAAATACAGAAATCAACTCCCTGGTCGAGCCTTAAAGGAAACACCTCTCATGTGTTGCTTACTCTCAAGCAAATGTGTGAGTGAAGAGATAGGCTGGTGATTCAATTAAACTCACCCTCTTGCAAATTAATAACCTCCTGGCCCACAACCAAATTGAGTTTGCATTCTGGCTACTTATAGGCCAACGTGGAGACTAGTTGCACACAATGCACAGAGGGTGCTTTACTGCTGGGTAATCTCTCTGCACAATCTCTGTTCTGGGGTTAAGTATTGTAGAGGGCCCTGCGCAAGCCTACACCACCAGGAGTCAATTTGTTCCTGAAACCATATGTCATCTAGCCTTTGATGCCAGGGTACAGGGCCGGCTCCAGGCACCAGCCGAGCAAGCAGCTACTTGGGATGACCAACGGTGAGGGGTGGCACGTCTGGGTCTTTGGCGGCGGGTCCCTCACTCCCTGCCGCCAAAGAATGAAGCGAAGGTGGTAGAGGTGCAGATCACAATTGTGGCTTTTTTTTTTTTCCTTGCTTGGGGTGGCAAAAACCCTGGAGCCGGGCCTGACAGGGTAATGTGGAAGGATGCATTCTTTGCAATAAAACCCTTAAGTGCACTTTCATAGCTGCCTCCTCCTCCAAAATGAATAAATCATGACTACTGAGTGCTTTTCAAGTGCAGGATATCAGCACTGATCGGGGCAAGTCTAATTTGAAAGGGACTCAGTGCTGAAATAGTAAAGGGAATTCAGTTATTCCTAAACATAATGGAATTGATTTAAATGAGAATTAAATACTAGAGTTGACATAAACTGCTTGCATTTGACTTACAGTTCGTTAAATGGAATTTGTTTGTTTCTCTAGTTCTTTAGACAAGGTGAAAAAAGTATAATATGAAGGTTTATTTTTAAAGGGTCATGGCAGATGTGGAGACTACTTGGCAAAAGTTTTTTTGGAAGAGAGTTACCCAAACTGCCTGACACTCAGAGAATGTATTCTGTGTGTGAGCGAAAGGGTCTAAAATGCTGGCAGGAAGAAATCATTCAAGTTGTCCTGGACTCTGCTGTTTTATGTTTCAATCCTTTTATCTTATTCTGTAGCCTTATACTTTCCTCTCTCCTTGTGAACAATACTTAGTCTGCCAACAATACCAGGTCCCAGTGTGTCTTATACTACTGTAGGGTATATCACTTACTCTCACTTTAAGACTGCTTTGCACTAGAAAAGTGGTAGAAAAATGGGGCTGTAGTATACATGAGAATCAGGCCCTAGAACATGAAAAAAGACTTATGGCATTACAAAAGAACATTATAGAGTTTATCTGGCAACCTACTTGGATAAGGAATGAATTCTGAGCAGTTTGAAATTGGGCTGGTTGTCACAAGATTTCTACGTTAATTTGACTTGTTTGAATTACTTTTTATTATTTAAAGAGGGTTGAATAACTTATTTGGTTTGTTAGTAATGTCAGGAAACAGCATAATACAATCAATAAAATAAGTTTATTTGCCCAAAGTGAGGGAGTAGACTTTTGTAGGTGTAATATAAATCCTTCTTTCACGACGTTAGTGTTCATTAATGAAGTCCTGCAATCTTTCTTCTGTTCTGTATCAGCAATAAAATACGTCTAACTCTGTACTTATGCCAACCTGACAATTCCTCTTTAACTTGTCATATTTATAATTAAATAATCACACTAAATACTTATTCAATCCCTCAGCATCAGTTAAGAAACATTTTTGCAGATGAATTTGGGCTCAATGGGGAGTAAACAAATGAAGTGACTTTTTCTGTTCTGATAGGTTTCAGTCTCTTGATGAATTCACAGGTGAAATTCCCACTGAATTTGATGGGTCCCACATTTCGCCCCAAGTGCTTAAAACTTTGGGCCTGATTCTTTTACCTAGATTCATATAGAGTCAATTTTTTCTGCAAGTAGCTCCAGGGGGAGAAACTGAAAATTTAGATGATAACTTTTATATGAAAGGCCTGTCAACATCTAGGTTTTAATTTAATCTTCAAGAGCTGGTTTCTAGGTTTACGGGTGTTGAGAAAAATATTCTAGGAAGCAGTCCTGAAACCGATTTGTCACAAAAGCAGTGGGATTATAGTCCAGGAATTTTTCCTCCCCACAGACCTATTAGGATCAGAGTATGAATATCAAAAGAACCGTGTACATGAGAGAACAAATTTTGGATGTACAGAAACAATGGGATTAGACTCACTCACCTGTTATATCAGTGACCTCACCATCAATTTGCCCATTCTTGCTCCCACTGAATTCAATGACAGAAATCCCATTTCCTGCTCTGATCAAAGACAACTGCAAAGCTTTCACTGATTTCACTGTTTTCAAGGAAAGCAGAACCAGGCCCCCAGGAAGTAGCTAAAACCCAGATTTTAAAAATTAGCACTGATACATCCCATTTTGACTGGAACTGTCCATTTTTTAAGCCCTCTTCCTGCTGTTTCGATTTTTTTGGCAAAAGCAAACAGGACAAATGCCCACTTTTGTCAAAACAGTTATGCGTGGAGGAATGTGCAGAAGGGTGAGTGGCATTCCAGCCCCACATGGAGGGGATGGGGGATAGGCAGGGCTCGTGCAAGCAGCGACGCCAGCCCCAGCCTTTGGGAAATATGGTCACCCTATTTAGTATGTGAATTGCTGCTCACCCAAGCCCTGCCTGCCCCCTGTGCTGGGGTGGGAGGATGGTGGGTGTCCCATTTTCCCTATGGGAAGTATGGTCACCCTATCTAGTATGTGAGTCGCTGCTCAATCAACCCTTGCCTACCTCCCTCCAGGGGGCTTAGGCAGGGCCGTCCTTAGGATTTATGGGGCCGTATGCAGTATTATTAAACTGGTGCCCCTATGCCGGATGGCAGCCCAAGCTCACAGCCTGGTGGGGGAGGGGTAGGAGGGACGAGACAGCAAAGGATAATGAGAAGCCCGGCCTGCCTTATGGTGGCGGAGAGTCACAGTTCCCCGCAGAGACTCCCATACCCTCTCCCTCATGCAGAATGGACATGAAGAAAGTACCTAATTAAAAGCACTAAAATTTGGGAATAAAAAATGTCAGTCACAGGTTTTTTGATATGCCCTGAAGTTTGTCAGAGATTTATTTGCAAAAACTTCGTAGTAAGGGTGAGTCAGCTGTCCGCTGAGTACAACATTACATAATAGGAATACATGATGCAGCTCTTCTCTGTTTACATTCTTAATCAGTATTTCTAAGTGAATTTATATTTAAATGTACTCAAACCTAAGCCAGCATTCCAGATACTACATATTTAACTCACTGAAACAAAGACATTATTTTAAATTAATCAGAGAATTTAGTGTGTTCATAACAATGTTCATTGTTTTAGAAAAAAGGGAACAGTAATTTACTTTATGTGATCTCCATACACAAGAGACATGGTTATGAAATTTCACCAACTTAAAAAAATATGTTTCCAAAGATTTTAGGTATACCAAGGATTTGATGTCTTACTAAGGTACTGATTTTGTGGAGGGTTCTTTAAAACTAGTCATCCTTAAGTCAGAAGTAAAGAAGAGGAAACTCTTTTGTCAGGTATCTGGAAGGGAAGGATGTTGTCCCTTAGGGTCTCTTCAGTGGGGAGTTGGGGGAGAGGTGGTGAACAGGATGGACAGAAAGGACAGGAAGACTTGGAAGCACTTTTTTTTAACTAAGTAATTAAAATGTGTATTTAGATTAAGGGAGTATTTTTGAAGATTTATTTAAAAAACTGTATGAAGATCCATGCATTTAAGGCTAAAGACGATTGTGCATCTAAACTCTATGCAAGCATTTTTAGAAATGTGATTTTATAATCTTCACCAGCTCACTAATGAATATATTTTAAAGCAAAATTTGAAACTAAGGTCTGTAGACTGACATGTTCTGTGTACATATTACATTAATGCACAACTGTTTTTGTCAGTAAAGTCAGAAACTGACAGTATAAAAATTTATTTGGGCATAAACTTTCGTTGAACAGCTGTATGAAATGGGTTCTAGGCCCACAAATGCTTATGCCCAAATAATTTGTTAGTCTCTGAGGTGCCACAAGGACTCAGTCTGTATCAGCAAAAACAAGGACAACAGGACTACACTCTGAAACCTGTCAGTATATACCTTGGGTTGGCAAATGCCTGTTAAATGGCTTTATTACCCCTTGAATCTACTCTTTAACAGTTTCAATGTTGTGCTAATAGGTCTGGCAGGCTGGAGATTTTTCACTTTTAACTACTAGATCCCTCCCAAGAGAACTCACCAGGCTAGAGCACCATCTGTGAGAGCTGCAGGAAAGTGTCAAACAGGGATAGGAAAAGAAGAGGGTGGACACTAAGACCCAGTGGTGCCCCAAATTTTCAGGTGCCCTACGCAGCTGCCTATGTTGCCTATGCCTAAAGACGGCCCTGGGCTCAGGCTAGCCCCATGAGGTGTCCTGTTTTTCCTTTGGGATATATAGTCACTCTAAAGATGGAGGTCTCTGGGAAATGAATTTCTCAACTGATTCACAAGGACATCAGTCCTGCAAAGTGCTGAGCATGCTGACTATGATCCAGCAAAGCATCTAAGCATGTGCTTAACTTTATGCCCATGAGTTGTCCCATTGCTTCCAATAGAACTGTTCTCCAGCTTAAAGCTAAACATATACTTAAATGCTGTGTTGGATCAGTGCCAAAGTACTCAGCACCTTGAAGGCTGGAGCTCAGAGCTGGTACAGGACAGTAGCCGCAGTGCTGCCTTACCCAGTATGCCCTGCCAGCATGCTTCAGCTTGAGCTAATATCTTTTATTGGACCAACTTCTGTTGGTGAACGAGACAAGCTTTCAGGGCACACAGAGCTCTTTTCTATGTCTGAGAAAGGTAGGCCCCGCTGTATAGCAAAATGTAAGGTGGAAGATAGTTTAGCATAAATATTTAGCACATATTGTAAGGGACCATTCAAGGTAGAGTTTTGGCCAATGGAAAACATCTATAACAATTGTGATATTTTCAATAATGTCCTTGAGACAATTGTTTTACACTGATAAAATATCAAAAAAGCCTGGTATTTTGCAGTAAGAACAATAAAGCAAGCAGAGCACCCAGCTGGAACAAACTGAAACCAACATGAAAGTGAGGCTCTGCACTGGGGACAGGAGAGTGCTCAAACAATTACAGGGAAAAGGCATCACTCACATAATGACTTTTCAGTAAACGTCTGGGCACTATGCTCAAACAACCCTCCATCACAACAATGACCTCTTCTCTGATATATGAACTGAGGCCCTGGTTCATCAAAGTATTTTAATTCCTGCTTGACTTCAAGCTAAGTTCAATGGGTATTAAGCATGTTCATAAAGTTAGGCTTGTGCATAACTATGATCATACAATATAAGTTCATTCACATCCTGTTGAGTCAATAACATCCTTGCCAATGAAATGGGATTCGTGAATAAATGCACTATGTTGTTTAGATAGGCAGAGGAGAAATGTACTTATTTGACTAAGATTCCAAAGCATTTCCAAGACATTAATTTGAAGGAAGCAGTGTTATCCATGGGAAACTTCATAAATAAATTACCATATATGAATAGGTAGCAATTCTTGTTCACAATGTAACTTTAAGTACATTAGGAAAAGAAAACTATATCACCAGAGGCAAACATCACACCGATATGAGCCGAGAAAAGATTTGAAAAACATTTGCTAGAAAGATGGCATGAGCTAAAAACTTACAAAAGAAAGCTGCTCCATCCCTTGCAAAACTCAATTCTCAGTCTACAGCATGAAGCAAATTCCATTTGAAATAATATTGAAAAAGAACAAGAACTATCACAGGCCAAATGCACTGCCTTCCTCCCTGGTATACATTAGAGGAAAAAGAAGCAGCTAGGAAAATTGTGGTGCATACTTCTATCCTACTGCTGCTCCCCCAGCCCCCCCCCCCCCCCCCCCCCCCCCCCCCCCCCCCCCCCCAAGTCTGCTGTGTGCCAAGCCCTCAGGCTCTCTGCGTCTGCAGCCAGGGAAGTGTACTGTTTTACACAGATTGCTCCTGTTCCTGCCGATAACCATATGTATGGGTGAGAGGACAGATAAGCAATGGATAGCTCTGCACACAGCTGAGAAACAAAGGAATGTAAAACTCAAAGGTGTGTGTGTGGGGGATATGATGGAAGGCTAAAGTCTATTATAACGTTCAGCAACAAGGTGGCAGTGTGTGTAACATATTTTACCTGAGCAGGTAAGTACTATACCTGGCAGTGTATTAAAGTATCTTAAAGAGAACACATCTTTTGTATCTCTCACCATAATGAAAGATTTGTAGCCAGTTCAAATCTGGTACAGAACTCAAGCTGCTTGTAGCAGCTCTGCAATCTACCTTGTTCAAGGAGTACATAACAACGATGCTTTAACAACACTGATTGTGGGTGTGTTTGAGTGGAAATTGGTGGCAGGCCTGGATAAGACCATAAAACTCTAAAAACACAGGAGTCCTGATGCTCAACACTTGAATAGCCTAGCAACTAAAAATAATTAAAAAAAAAAAGATAATGGTATCAGGGTGTAAATATTGTCAAAACTGAAAAAAACTTGACTCACCTTTTAATATTTACACCATTTAGTATTTATACATAATTAATGTGATTGCAAAATCCTTTATACAAGAGGATCACGAAAAGAAACTTTTGGGCCCGAGCCAGTGCTCACTGAAATCAGTGCCAGTCTTTCTATTGACTTCACTGGACTTTTGATCAGAACCTTAGTGAACAAAAGAAATGAACCAAATCATAGAATCATAGAATATCTTGGTTGGAAGAGACCTGAGGAGGATATCTAGTCCAACCCCCTGCTCAAAGCAGGACCAATTCCCAAATAAATCATCCCAGCCAGGACTTTGTCAAGCTGGGGCTTAAAATCCTCTAAGGATGGAGATTCCACCACCTCCCCAGGTAACACATTCCAGTGCTTCACCACCATCCTAGTGAAATAGTGTTTCCTAATATCCAATCTAGACTTTCCCCACTGCAACTTGAGACCATTGCTCCTTGTTCTGTCATCTGCTACCACTGAGAACAGCCTAGCTCCATCCTCTTTGGAACCTCCCTTCAGGTAGCTGAAGGCTGCTATCAAATCCCTCCTCACTCTTCTCTTCTGCAGACTAAACAATCCCAGTTCCCTCCATCTCTCCTCATAAGTCATGTGCCCCAGCCCCCTAAACATTTTTGTTGCCCTCCACTGGACTATCTCCAATTTGTCCACATCCCTTCAGTAGTGGGGGGACCAAAACTGGACACAATCTCCAGGCGTGGTCTCACCAGTGCTTAATAGAGGGGAATAATCACTTCCCTCAACCTGCTGGCAATTCTCCTTCTAATACAGCCTAAAATGCTGTTAGCCTTCTTGGCAACAAGGGCACACTGCCGACACACATATCCAGCTTCTTGTCCACTGTAATCCCCACGTCCTTTTCTGCAGAACTGCTGCTTAGGCAGTTGGACCCCAGCCTGTATCGGTGCATGAGATTCTTCCTTCCTAAGTACAGGACTCTGCACTTGTCTTTGTTGAACCTCATCAGATTTATTTTGGTCCAATCCTCCAATTTGTCTAGGTCACTCTGGACCCTATCCCTACCCTTCAGTATATGTGCCTCTCCCCCCAGTTTAGTGTCATCTGCAAACTTGCTGAGGGTGCAATCCATCCCGTCATCCAGATCATTAATAAAGATGTTGTACAAAACCAGCCCCAGTTCTTCTCCTCCTCAGATATTTCCTGTATAAAAATTCTATATGGTCAAAGTAAGAAAAACCTTTCCTAAAAGATCTCATTTGATTAGAATAGGAATAAAAGAAACTTAAGGCTCCAGTCCTGCAAATTACTTCTCATGAGCTGCCCTTGCGCCAGTACAAAGCTAGTTGCAGAAGTCAGGCCATTAATGTTAAAAGCATAGTACCCTCAAATTGTCCTCTCTTTTAAAAAAGCAAATTAATTAAATTAGTAAGAACTTCAGGGCAGGAACCTTGTTTCCTATCTAAAAAGCCTACTCAAACTATACAAATAAGTATCTAAATTTTCAGCGCCAAATCCTCAGTTGGTGAAAGTCGCCCTTAGTGCCATTGACAGAGACAGAAAGAGATGCCAAAAAGTGCATGAAAGGAAATTCA
The DNA here is from genome assembly GCF_003597395.2 of Chelonoidis abingdonii. Lineage (NCBI taxonomy): Eukaryota > Metazoa > Chordata > Testudines > Testudinidae > Chelonoidis > Chelonoidis abingdonii. The sequence continues at coordinate 231,342,374 of NC_133769.1, forward strand.
AACAAACAAACAAACAAACAAAAAGAGTAAGAGGGCAAAGTCTTTGTATAATAACGTTTAGCCTTCCTATATCTCTGAAGATACAGACAATTGTGGGGTAAATACTAGTAGCAAGAGTTGATAAGTACATAAGGCTTGATTAGTACATAAGAGCTGATAAGTACATAAGAAGTGGAACTATTAACTATGGTTTGTAACCTTTCATTTAAATCAGCTTCTCTACCCAATGACTGGAAGTTAGCTAATGTGATGCCAATATTTAAAAAGGGCTCTAGAGGTGATTCCGGCAATTACAAACCAGTAAGTCTAACGTCAATACTGGACAAAGTAGGTGAAACAATAGAAAAGAATAAAATTGTCAGACACATAGAAGAACATAAATTGTTGGGCAAAAGTCAACATGGTTTCTGTAAAGGGAAATAATGTCTTACTAATCTATTGGAGTTCTTTGAAGGGATCAACAAACGTGGACTAGGGAGATCCAATGGACATAGTGTACTTAGATTTCTAGAAAGCCTTTGAAAAGGTCCCTCACCGAAGGCTCTTACATAAATTAAGCTGTCATGGGATAAGATGGAAGATCCTTTCACGGATTGAGAACGGTTAAAAGACAGGAACAACAGGTAGGAATAAATGGTAAATTTTCAGAATGGAGGGGGTACCTAGTGGTGTTCCCCAAGGGTCAGTCCTAGGACCAATCCTGTTCAACTTACTCATAAATGATCTGGAGAAAGGGGTAAACAGTGAGGTGGCAAAGTTTGCAGATGATATTAAACTGCTCAAGATAGTTAAGACCAAAGCAGACTGTGAAGAACTTTAAAAAGATCTCACAAAACTAGGTGATTGGG
>NC_133769.1:231343455-231368655 GCF_003597395.2 Chelonoidis abingdonii
CCCAGCTAAGCGTAGTTGTCAGTCAGGTCGATGAGATTGAGAATAAAATGATTAGGGGTTTGGAACAGGTCCATATGGAAAGATTAAAGAGGCTAGGACTTTTCAGCCTGGAAAAGAGGAGACTAAGGGAGGATTGATACAGGTATATAAACATGAGCAGTGGAGAGAAAAAGAATAAGGAAAAGTTATTTACTTGTTCTCATAAAGTAGAACTAGGGGCATCAAATGAAATTAATGGCAGCAGGTTTAAAACAAATAAAAGAAGTTCTTCTTCAGACAGAGGCACCAGTCAATCTATGGAGGAACTCCTTGCCTGAGGAGGTTGTGAAGGCTGGACTATAACAGAGTTTAAAAGAGAACCAGATAAATTCATGGAGGTTAAGTCCATTAATGCCTATTAGCCAGGATGTGTAAGGAATGGTGTCCCTAGCCTCTGTTTGTCAGAGGGTGGAGATGGATGGCAGGAAAGAGATCACTTGATCATTACCTGTTAAGTTCACTTTCTCTGGAGCACCTGGCATTGGCCACTGTTGGCAGACAGGGTGCTGGGCTGGATGGATGCTTGGTCTGACCCAGTATGGCCATTATTATGTTCTTATGGCAATAACACAAGAGGAAATAAGGAGACAGGGCCATTAAATAAAAGGAAGGATTCTCCAGAGGGCCTGGAATGAGAGCTGGTAGACTGAGAGTGAACATTACTTAGCAGTTAAATATCATTGATCCCATGCTCAGAGATAGGGAACTGATACACAATGTAAGGCCAAAATGTTCTAAGTTTTGTGTTCCTAAAATTAGCAACCTAACACCATGGTTAGGGATTTATGTCAGAGGCCTGATTTTCAGTGGTGCTGAGCTTCAGTTATACTCACATAATCTATCTCCCCAAACGAGCATTCTTAGAGCTACAACCTGCCTAATGCAATAGCTCACATTTTATATCTATTTGAAATATTTATTTTAAAGATAAAGTTCACATTTTTAAAAAAAACCACTAAGATGTGTTCGAATTGGAGACTTGTGTACACATATACCTTTCCAGGTGCATAACCCTGGCTTTTGCATGTTTCTTGAGTTTTAACTGAACTGCTATTGACCTGAAGAAGAGCTCTGTGTAGTTCAAAACCTTGTCTCTTTCACCAGTAGAAGCTGGTCCAATAAAAGATATTACCTCACCCATCCTGTCACTGTTACTCATGTTTCTTATGTGGCTCCAATGGAAGCTATAGGTTTTCATCACCTTGAAAAATTTGGCCACTCATTTACATGCTCTAAACATAGATTTAAGTGTCTTATTTATGAGCTAGCCAATGTAGGCCTCTGTGACTTGTGCCAAGCCAGACAGCAGAGCAGAGATTAGAACTCAGGGGTGCCTGACCCTAAATTCTGTATTCACTCTACCAAACAACACTGCTTCTGTTCTGTCAAGAGTTTGAACAGTTTTCAGTGTCAATAAACTTGAGCATTTATTGCAGGGCAGGGTTGCCACTGCCCATGATTTTATCATGAGTTTCATGATATTTGGTGTTCTTATTAAAGTCTCTGCTCCTGGATTCATATGACTGTGAGAGAATCTAAGCTTTTATTATAAAACAAACAAAATCTGACCCCTCAGGTATGGGGAAAAGCTTGAAAAGGTGACCTGAGCATACCATCAAGTCTCAAAAGCCAGAAAGCAAATAAAAGACACCCTATATTTATTATTTTTAAAAAATCTCTTAGTTTTTAAGCCATCTCATGATATATTAATGCTTGAGGTTGGCAATACTGTTATTGCAGTAATGGAAACCAGATTTGACGAAGTCCCAATTAGATTAAATAAAACATGTATTACAACCCTTTCTGCTCTTAAAAAGAATGTAGATACAGTAAATGGACTGTGTAGAAAATAAACTACAGACTACAAAAAGACAGATTTGACTCTGTCTGTACTTTCCTCTGAAAGCTGGTGTTTACTGCTATGTCTGCCATGGGCAGTATGTAAAGCATTATTTCAGCACTCTAAAGAATATAACAAATGAAACACATGAAAAAAAATGAATATAATTTTTTTAAAAGACCACAGCTGTTAGGTAACGATAATTTTACTCTTTGATGGAAATACATGTTGAGTCTGGGGCTAGTTATGCCCCTTGCAATTTGAATACATTATACAGCACTTATGGCAAGGGTTTACTATTTTTCAATATTATTGAATGTGTGATGGAATTTTGCACTAATTGATTTCCTCTCAGATTGTGACAAACTATCTTTGAATAAGAGCTGTAAATTACAATCCTTGTATGTATGTAGCTGGTCATTCACAAAACACCTTAATGATTTTGTCCTAATTTCTCAGTTTCAACGTTGAGATAAAAATCTGGAGCCTCTGAAGATGCTTATCATGGTGGGAAGATGATGCACTTTGAAAGCCGTTAAGAATATTTAACAATCAGACTACAGTTTGCCTACCACTTTTTTAGAATTCCTTAAAATGAAAAAGGATTTGCAAAACTTTGCAAAAAATCTTTCCCTTCAATTCCCAGGATAAAATAAGGGAGTAGAGGGGCAAGGGCATAGGAACACACCCCTGCTCTCTCCTTCCCTGACCTCGCTAAATGGTTATACCCTTCTACCAGCAGATGCCCAGGGCGAAAGATAGTATTTGTTAGTGCACTTCCAGATAGCGCTTCTATGGTTGACATAAGATGAATGTGAAATGTTTTTGGCCTCATGCTTTTCTTTCCAGAATCCTCAAAGGTGAAAGCTCATGGTACTCCTCTTGTATGCACAGGGTACTCACTATGTACTGTACAGTCCAACTGTTGCTCTTTGAAAAAATAAAACTGTGGAATAAAACATACTGATAGCCACACATAGGAACATGAAGAAAATTTACTAAATTTTCCTTCCTCTGCTCTGGCATGGGGCTTTGTGCTGTCTGACTAGCGTTCCTCTGCAGCAGTTCAGGTTTCAGAGCTGCCTATTCTCCTTTTTCATAGATTCACAGATTCCAAGGCCAGATGGGACAATTGTGACCATCTAGACCATAGAACTTCCCCAAAATAATTCATAAAACAGATCTTTTAGAAAAATATCCAATCTTGTATTAAAAATGGGCCAGTGACAGAGAATCCACCGCAACCCTTGATAAATTGTTCCCATGGTTAACTGCCCTCACTGTTAAAAAAAGGTACACCTTATTTCCAGTCTGAATTTGTCTAGCTTCAACTTCCAGCTATTGGATCATGTCCTACCTTCTGCTGCTAGATTGATGAGCCAATTATTAAATACTTGTTCCCCAGGTAGGTACTTACAGACTGTGATCCAGTCACCCCTTCACCTTCTATTTGTTAAGCTAAAGAGCTATTTCCACTCCCCCTTCCCATCCCTCTTTACCCACTCTGTCCTATCATGGGTTTTTGAGACTACTGACTTGCTTTTAAAAGAAATATTGTTATAATGTAAATGAATATTGTGCTCTTTTAGTGGTTTTTATCAGAATACCAGTTATTTAAATACAGGATTAGAATCAGCTTTCCTAGTTATCGCTAATGAGAGAAACCATGAATTATGTTACTGCAGAAAAACTTAGGTGAGAATAAATTACATGAACTGAGGGGAGAGGGCCTACTACTTTAAAAAGAAATTCATTTGGTCACATGACAGTTGCTTCATATCGGCTTTTAGCTCCGATCACAAAGAACTGATCTGCAGAAGCCATTTCTGATCTTGTCTATCCGTACCACACACGTTTTAATAGTCGTAAGGAGCTCTTCTTAATTGCAGCCCATAAATCAATGTTTGATGGATCTTTAAACCTGATGTCAAAACACATGCTAATACACTTCAAGGCAACCAGTATTTGGTATTGGTGAATTTGCAGTTCCAATGTTAGCCTGATCTTTCACCGTATCCAGTGGGATTTAAAGTGATTGTGGTTAAGAAAGGCTTTATGTAGTTAAAAGAAACTATTATGGCAAGTGGACTGAGCACAACACAGACTGATGAATGAGACTAACAATTATGTGTGTAGTGTAGAAGTGTGTAGTGTGGAAATGTAACAATTATTTGGCAGCATCTACATTTTATTTGATGTGAGGCAGATATCGAACAGAAAATATACTCTTTACAAAATCTTTATTAAAAGTAAAAACAGCGGAAGGCATTACATGCTCTGTGTTATGGTAGTGCTATCCAAAAACAAATACACAGAGCCATCTACTAGATTAAAGGCTCCTAGAGCACCAATATAGTTGCAAGAGTTTTCTGGATGCTTTGAAAGACAAAGTTCCAGCCCAAAGAGTTTACAATCTAAATTTCAAAAGATACTGCTTAAGTTTATCCCTATTCAAGGAAACCCTTAAGCATGTGCTTAACTCTCATTGACTTAATGGGACTAAAGAATGTGCTTAAAATTAAGTACATATTTCTGTGCTTTTCCAAATAGGGAGGCTTTCCTGAATTAGTAACAATAAAGACCAGTTTAGAACCATTCCTGGATTAGTGCACAAGGATGGGGGAAGAGTGTGCAGGGAGACATGGCCCAGTCCGACATCAGACCTGAAGAGTTGAGCCAGCACAGGGGAATGAGTGTTATGCTTCGTAAAAGGGTAGATGTCCCACTCTGGTGTGTCTGCCCACAGAACACCCATGGACTCTGGCTTAAAATCCACTAAATGTGAAAATGGTTGCATGGTAATAAATAGCTTGGTAGTCTTAAGATATATGTCACTAGCCCAAGTTACGTACCTTATTACTACTGATTATACTAATTAGTTTCATATTGTCTCACATTTAGCTTGTAAACCCTTCAAGAGGAATGTACCTCATTTATTTGGGAAGAAGCTAGTATATTTAGGGCATGAAAATATAATTTGGAAGGACAGGAAATAAAGCAAATATGAGAGAAGATTGAGTTGAGGACTCAAACCATCATCCACCCTTAAAACAACCTTCCACTAACATCTCTTCTCACAAAGTGACAGTATCTCTCCAGTGAAGTTTCCTTAGCTGAAGTTAAATTCTGGAAGATAATCTTGCAGTATGCCTACCCTTGTATGAAGCTATTTATGCAAATTCTATATAGTGTCCTCTGACTGCTGATAGTTCACCTTTGTAATAGAAGTATTTTAGAACAGGACAGAGCTATGGACACCCACTTACAATGTACACAATATACATTGCAGGGTTAATTGAAGTCTGTGTGGTAATTAATACCTCCTTATCATAGCTTTCCTACTCAGATTTGAACCTTAGCATTCATAACCTGAGAAGCTAGCATGAACCCTCTAAGCTTAATTACCAGCTTAGATCTGATATCGCTGCCACCAGCCAATTTCCAGTGTTTGGCTCACTCTGGTCTCCCCAAAACCTTCCTGGGGACTCCCCAGAAGACTCAGATGCCCTGAGTCTACAACAAAGCGGGAAATTAACCAATCCCCCCACGCCCTCTCCCACCCAGAATTTCTCTCTCTGGCTACAACCTGAGAGTTACTGATGCAACCTCTTTACATCACAATATCGAAGAAGCATGTCTCCTTCTCGTTCACAAAGCCAGACAAACCCAAAGAGTAAGGAAACAGAAAAGAATTTTATGTTTCTTCCCCTTAGCTTCTTCCCGCCACTGGACATAGGAGAGTTAAACACGAGAGCAGTTTCCCCCTCCCCTGTCTTCTTTCTCCCACCATTTCCTGGTGGGTCACCTAGAAAAAAAAAATAACAGTCTTAAAAAGCAAAACTTTAATAAAAAAAGAAAGAAGACTAGAATAACAGTTCTCTGTAATCTAGATGTAATATACAGGGTTTCAACTTATAGAAATGAATAAAACATAGAAAAGGGATAAACAGCCTTATCCAAAAACAATACAATTTAAAGTACTTATAGCCAAATACACATAAAGACTCCACCAGCCAGATACACAATGCAAATACTTTGCCTACCTTTGTACTTTACAACTGGGAAACAGAAGATTAGAAGGACTGGAAATAGATCCTCTCATAGCTGAGAGAGCACCGAACAGACAAAGACTCAAGACCAAGAAAAACCCACAAATTCCCTCCCTTAAGCTTTGAAAAAATCCGGTTTCCTGATTGGTCCTCTTGTCAGGTGTTTGGTTCCCTTTGTTAACCCTTTACAGGTAAAAGAAACAGTAACCCTTAGCTATCTGTTTATGACACTCCTAGAACAAAGTAACCCTATCAGTTTTGTTGTTCTAGGATGCACAATTTTTGAGATCATAGGATGCATGTGACTGCTGCCACCTTCTGGCCTATCACATCTCTAACACTTGGGGCTAAAGCCCTACTCTACACAGGGACAATTTAATTCCTTGCAGATTCAATCTGCTACTAAGGAGAGAAAACAAATCCATAGGCCAAGGCTCCTGTCACATGCATGGTAAAAATATATAGCTGTGAACAGGCTGGAGAATAGGGTTGCATGTGGTTGGGAACAGGCAGGGCTTAAAGTGTTCTGGGTCACAAGGGATCACAGACCCAGGGGAAAAATGCCAAGAATCAAGCAGGGTTGCTGAGAGGTCACACATTGCAGCCCATCCTGGGGGAAGGCTCCCTCTGACTGGCTGCTTTCCCCACTTCCCTGCCTTCTAGGGAAGCGCAGCTAATCGGAGCGGTTGCAGGAAGCAGGCAGAACTCTACCCACCTCCCTTCAGGAGCCAACAGAACTGATGTGGGCCCAGAATTGTGGTGGTGGGGGGCAAATGAAGTGTTGGGTAGGGGGAGTGGGGAGCTGTGGGGTGATAACAGAGCCCAACCCCACTTTAAGCACTGGGGACAGGTGCCACAACCCCACCTATGTGTGATACTAAATACACTAATCAGTTAATAGGTCACCGTGACTATAAAGTTCTTTGTCAAGCTCCACTCCAGACCAGGCAGCCAGGGCTTCTTGCTGTGGTTTAGTGCATTTGCATACATCTTCAGCCAGAGAACTACATTTGAGTGTCCCAGTGTATTAAGCAACTGTTACCAGAAGTAGTGTTTCACAGATGTGTGACAGCACAAAATGGTTGTGGTAGCTCCAATGGTTCATGCATCACAGCTTCTGGAAGGGGTAGCCCCATTTCCCCTGGAGTACATCTGGTCTGTAATATGGTCAGTGGACAAACAGTAACACGGACACATGGAGCGTGGGATGGAGTATATACGGTGAGCAATAATGAGATAAGTCTAAGTAAGCTGCAATGTTTGGAGGCACAGAGGGCCTGGAAATAGAAAGGTCGGTCTTGGGTGCGCACACCCCCCCCCCACACCTCCCCACCCACACCCACACCCACAAACCAAGCTTGGTGGGGGAAAAGAAGAGCCTGCAAGGCTGGGAGAGGAAATAGGAAGAATGAGTAGTAGGTGAATCCCCAAAGGATTGGAGGTTCATTATGAATAAGCACCAAAAAGTTTGGCACTTATCAGAACTACTCAGGTTTCCAGGGTCTGCAAAATGGGGCTGAAAAATCTCAGGAGACCAGGCTTCTGTGTGAGACTATTTCCTGCTTCTCACTGGGATGAAAACATTGCAAATGTCTTTCCTGTCCTTGGTTATAGAGTCATAGACTATCAGGGTGGGAAAGGACCTCAGGAGGTCATTTAGTCCAATCCCCTGCTTGAAGCAGGGCTAATCCCCAGACAGATTTTTGCCCTGATCCCTAAATGGCCTCCCTCAAGGATTGAATTTAGAACCCTGAGATTAGCAGGCCAATACTCAAACCACTGAGCTGTTCCTCACTTTCATTATCTGGCTGAGCGGGAGGTGCAGAGGCATACACAAATAATTTATTTAGTCCTCTCTCGATGTGGAAAAAACCTTTCTGAGATGTCAAATACCCATTTGATATAGGATTGATTTCCATGAAGGTTTGGAGCAGTGGCTCTTTTAGCTGAGGCTGTTTGCCTGCCCCCACCATTGCTTAGATAAAACCTCTTAGAAGCAGAGACTCAGAGTGAGCACCTAACAAGGAAAGTGCATTGGAGGTGAGTGAGTGAGAGAGGGGAAGAAGCCATAGGAAAAGAACACCAGTTAGCTGCTTCCAGAGGAGAACTGTTGCAGGACCCAGCCATCCCAAGGAGAGGTATGAATGCAAAATACTGGTCTGGCTTATTTTCCATAGAGATGCTGCAGGTCAAGGAAAGTGTGTGGCAACATGCTGCCTATGTTTGGGCAATACAGTTGAGTGGTACAGTGTGGATCTCTTAAAAGCTATGAAACAAACAGGTTTTTTCCTCTATATCATATGAGGGGGATGAAGCCATGGGCCATAGTACATCACAGCATATATCAATGATTTCTCTTTGTTCTTGGCCAACAAACTTTTTAGTCTGGCCTTACACACCTCAAAATAAATACTTGTAGATGGAAGTGACTGGAGTACTAAGAGAACAAAGGAAGACAGGTGGCCAAAAAGAAACAAAGTGATTATTCAAAAAATGGATTTGGATTTAAAGTGAACTAAATGAGTATGAACAGTGCGGTAATTGGAAAAAAAAGGATATCCCTACCACCTCCGTGGCTGTTTGACTATATTTCACAGCAACTATCAAATATTCCACCACTAACAGTGGCAAACACTGTCCAGCTTGGAGATGCCACATTCTGTCTGTAATTTAAAAAGTGAAGGTACACACTTCAGTGCATCAAACCATTCAGTATGAGCAATGCACTGACATCTTTCTTTGATCGATTTTGGAAGAAATCAACAGAATTCAGTCATCAGCCACTTATTTTCTGGTAGTCTGTGCTTCCGTCAGGCCTTACTGAATTGTATTAAGCCGCCTGGATGTTGCTGTGTGGTATGTAGGATCGTGCCAGAGCAGCTCCTGAGATATGTTTTGAGTAGTTTTACACCCCAGCATAACACTTCTACAGCACTGTTAGCTTCTTTCATGTAAATGTGAAAAGAGACTACAGAATAATCCTCAGACCCCACATTAGATTTCTGATGCCAATTCACATCCCATACATAAATATAGCACTAGCTTTTTATAGGAACACTTTTGGAATTAATGGCTAGTTTGAGGAGCAGATCCCCCAAAGTCTAAGGAGACTCAACAAGAGGAAATCAGCAGTCTGGATCTCTCACCCCAAAAGTAGGTGGTGGTAGGGGAAAGGAAGAGATGGTGTATTCTAGGGGACAGGGCAGGCACAGGAGAGGGAACAAGGAGAGCTGGGGGCTAGTTCCAGCTCTGACACTGACCTGCTCTGTGTGACCAAGAGAGGGGTAACTCAGTGGTTTGAGTATTGGCCTACTAAATCTAGAGTTGTGAGTTTAATCTTTGAGGGGGCCACTTAGGGATCTGGGGCAAAAATCAATACTAGGCCCTGCTAGTGAAAGCAGAGGACTGGACTTGATGACCTTTCAGGGTCCCTTCCAGCTCTCTGAGACAGGGCTGCTCAGGGGGCCTGGGGCAAAGCAATTTCAGGGGACCCTTCCATAAAAAAAATTACAATACTATATTCTTGTGGGGGCCCCTGCAGGGCCTGGTGCAAATTGCCCCACTTGCTCTGCACCCAGGGGTGGCCCTGGAAAAAATAAACCTTCTGCATTTTGGCACAAACCCAGTTTTGAGAAAACTTCTTTACAAGGTATCACTTGTTCTCAGCATCAGCTAGTGCTAAAAGGCACTAAGGCTCATTAAAAGGGTTGGACAAATATTTTCCATCAAAACTTTTTCTGGATCGAAAACTAGGGGTTTTTAAAAAGCAGAAAAAAATCATGGACAATGTCTGCTTTCCTTCAAAATTTGTTGTGTTTTTTTTAATTGAAAAGCTGAAATTAGTCTGCCAAAACCTGAACATGGTTTGGGGTTTCAGAAGCGTGTGGCCAAATATTTGCTGCTTGCTGTGTTTGATTGTTTAAAGAAACAATAAAAAAATTCTGCTTAAAAAAAATTCAAAACTTTTGAACCACCTCAGCTTGTGACCAAACGCCTGAGCCCATCCAGTCAGAGATTTTTCCAGGTTTCTGATACTCTGCTGGCTTCCTTGACTCATATCTGTCTCCATAACTTTGGGTTCATTTAGGTTAGAACATAAGAACAGCCATACTGGGTCAAACCAAAGGTCCATCCAGCCCAGTATCCTGTCTACCGACAGTGGCCAATGCCAAGTGCCCCAGAGGGAGTGAACCTAACAGGTGATGATCAAGTGATCTCTCTCCTGCCATCCATCTCCACTCTCTGACAAACAGAGGCTAGGGACACCATTCCTTGCCCATCCTGGCTAATAGTCATTAATGGACTTAACCTCCATGCATTTATATGTTTCCTAGAGACTGGCTCCATGGGGTCCCTCACAAACTGGAGATGGTTACTGTGCGTTTGTCTTTGGTACAGCTTATGTACATACTCCATGAACTGAGCATTTGAGCTTGTTCCAGAATCTGGGATGAGCCTATGTTCTGAAAACTGAAATGTTCAAAATAGCACATGCATGTGAATGGACACAGGGTGCTAAAATTAAATTAACCCAGGAGTTCTCAAACTGTGGGTCAGGACCCCTCACAAGGTTATTACTCAGGGGGTCACGAGGTTATTACTGTCAGCCTCCACCTCAAACCCCGCTTTGCCTCCAGCATTTATAATAGTGTTAAATATATAAAAAAGTGTTTTTAATTTATAAGGGAGGGGAGGTTGCACTCAGAGGTTTGCTGTGTGAAACAGGTCACCAGTATAAAAGTTTGAGAACTACTGAATTAACCCCTCTGAAACCTCAGGGAATGCAGGGGAGAGGGGTGTCCCTTGTTAGGGTTGGGAAGGAAGTAGGTGGTGTAGGATATTGCTCTTCTCATGTGATCCCTCCCCCAGTGGCTAATTTTAAATGAAGCTACCCTCCCCTGACATGAATCTCCCTATGGCACTGAAATTAAATATAGACTATAATTTGGCATTTGAGAAGTGAAAGGGATGGTAGCCCTAATGGAAAAGCTAACAGCTTGGCTCTTCTGCAAGCCTCAAACTGCTGAATGAGCTTTAGGGTAGGGAAGGCTGTGCCTCCCAAACAGCCTGGCCCTGCCCCCTATCTGACCCCCACCCAATTCCTGCCCCCCAACTGCTCCTGCCCTCAGAATCCCCAACCCATCCTGCTCCTTGTCCCCTCACTGTCTCCCAGAGACCCCACCCCCAATCACCACCCTGGGACCCCACCCCTGCTCCCTGTCCCCTATCTACTCCCTGCTAAGTCCTGACAGACCCCTGGAATGCCCACAATCCAACCCCCCGATTCCCTGACCACCCCCCCCAACCTCTGTCCCCTCCCTGTGCCCTGACTGTCCCTGGGACTTTCTGCCCCTTAGCCAACCAACCGCCCCCAGCCCCGGCCCCTTACCCCTGGCTCCCCCTTCACCCGGAGCCTCAGCGCATCCAGGAGCCTCGCTTGACAGCTGCAGCATGGCTCCGGCGGGTCCCCTGAGCTCCGCCCCGCTCAGAGCCGCGTGGTCAGGGGGCTGGGCTGCGAGCTCCAAGCTGAGTGGAGTGAGCTGAGCTCAGCCCAGCCTGGAGCTCGCAGCCCCACCCCCTTACCATGCAGCTCTGAGTGGGCGGAACTCAGGGGCTCCGACGGAGCCACACTGCAGTGCTGTCCAGGGATGCTCCTGGATGCACTGAGGCTCCGGGAAAGGGGCGGAGAAGGGGTCGGGTCTGGCTGGGGCCGGGGAGGGAGCCTCGGCCGTTGTTATGGGGGCCCCTGCGGAGCCCGGGACCTGGGGCAAATTGCCCCACTTGCCCCCCCCTCTGGATGACCCTGCTCTGAGATAGGTGTATCTCCATATATATCTTATCTTGAGCAAGTCATTTCACATCTCTGTGCTTTGGTTTCCCCTCCCGCCCAGGTGTCTTGTAACTTGCTGCTGAGAACACCTGGAGCTGTGAGCCACTATGTTACCTCTCTACCTCAGCAAGAGTGAGCTTTGCTGGAGGTTAGAGAGTGTGTGTGTATGTCTACAGTCAATTAAACACCTGCAGCTGGTCCATGTCAACTGTGTAATTGTGGGATAGATGTTTGGGCCCTGGGTGGGGGTGGGTGGGTCTCAGAGCCTGGGTTCCAAACTGAACCCAAACATCTACACCACAATTAAACAGCCTCATATCTTGAACCCTATGAGACCGAGTCAGCTGACACGAATGGGCCAGTTGCAGTGTAGACATACCCTATATCAGCTCCCTGCCAAACCAGTTTCTCTTCCTCCCCAGCAAACTCCTCAAGGCTTGCCCAGCCCAGACCTTGCCCAGCAGGTAACAATCTGTGAACTCCAATCCCCAAATACCTCAGAGATTTTTTTCTGCAATACATAGCTTCTCTCACTGTACATTCACAGAATATATTTAGTTCACTGCTCTTTTAAAGAGGTGGTACATTACAGCTTATTAACTTAGCTGGGGTAAACACACCCTTCCCTTCAAACACAGCCCTGAGTCAGTTTATAGTAAAAATAAAACAAATATATTAACAAAAGGACATAGAATAAGTGATACCAAGGAAAAGGGATAAAGGGTAGGAATGGTTACGAGCAAAGAAAAATGAAAACATGCAACTGAAAGGCTAAAACTTAATCTAACAAGATACCATCTTTGTTCAAGATGATTTCTGTCACCCACAGTCTCCTTTCCAGTTTTCATTGGCCAGGATCCACCACAGAAATCAAATTGCTTGGTTCTTTTGTCTCCCAAGGTGAAGGAGAACCCAGGAGAACTTTGCCCCTCTCTTTTATAGTTCAGTGAACCTTTGAAATGTATTCTTCTGAAGAGTACCCCCAGAAAAAGTACATTAGTTCATGATGAGTAATGGAGCCATGAGGTCTGGCGAATAAGACTCCATGATATTTCCTCCCCCGCTGGTGATTGCTACAATGCAAATTTATCTCTTTCTGTAATTTCTGATATACAAATGAATAACCAGTTCACTGATTGCATGTGGATAAAGGTACTGGCCTTTCCTTTGTCTGGGAAAAACTTGTTTACCAACTTCCTAGACTTTTCTGGTTAGAACACATTTTAGTCCTATATTTCCAGCACAACTATGCAGTCCTTTGTGGGTTGACCATACATAAACCACACAAATACTAATGATCATCATGTTATTGGTTTTTCAACAATACCTTATATGATGCCTGTTAAATATAGATCAGAGGTAAGCAACCTATGGCATGCGTGCCGAAGGCGGCAAACGAGCTGATTTTCAGTGGCACTCATGCTGTCTGGGTTCTGGCCACCAGTCTGGGGGGCTCTGCATTTTAATTTAATTTTAAATTAAGCTTTTAAAACATTTTAAAAACCTTATTTACTTTACATACAACAATAGTTTAGTTATATATTATAGACTTATAGAAAGAGACCTTAAATTAGAATGAATAAATGAAGACTCGGCACACCACTTCTGAAAAGTTGCCGATCCCTGTTATAGATTATATGACGTTAGTGAGCTGGGGTACACTGGACTGATTTGGTCAGCTGAAACTCACTGTTACATACCAGGGAGCTGCCAGGCCTCTGGCATTGAGGTGCTGTTAGGGTCACACTCTATTAAGACTTTAAGCACTTTGGAAAGGGGACTGTCTCTTGTTTTGCGTGTGTTTAGTATCTAGCATAATGGGATGCTGACCACACTTGGGGCTTTAGGAACTACCGGGATATAATTAGTAATAAAATGTGCAGCATTGAATGTGTCATGTAAGCTTGAGGCTGCACTGCTGTGGGCCCATGAGTACTTCCTTTCTGCAAGTTGTTTGCAGTGTTGTTGTAGCTGGATTGGTCCCAGGATATCAGAGAGACAAGGTGGGTGAGGTCATATCTTTTATTGGACCAGCCTCTATTGTTTCTTTCACCAACAGACATTGGTCCAATAAAAATTTTTACCTTACCCCCATCTCTCATTAGTGAGACTAAGAAATGAAATTTAAATTGAATTTTTCCAAAATATTTCTCCAAACTAAGGAGTTGAACTCGTGTACACACACACACACACAGCGGCTAACAACAGGTCTAATTTCTGTTGCTATGATAAAACAATGAAACATACAACATTATATTTGTAGAATTTATTAAGTTAAGAGGCAGCCTGCAATGAATTTCTATGTATTTTTGCGGGGGAGGGGGTGGGAAATATCTGGTGATCACTCATTGAAATAAATGGACTGTGTAGAATGTGGGTCAAATAAATACACCAAGTTTTCACATGAACTTGAATTCTAGAGTATGCAAGATCCTTTTTGTCCTGCCAGAATCTCATGGGAAAAGAGGGATTTCAGACTTAGAGGTACAATGGACTCAAGGGCACAAATTCCAGGGAAACCTTGCTGGGATTTCAGGTTTTTAACCAAAATAATCCACATTTGGCAAAGACTGGCTGCATTTCCTCCATACAGCTTTACAGGGAGTAAAATCCAAAGCAAGCCCATGCATTGGGAAGCTCTTATGCTCATGTTTATCTAGAACCCATGAGCCGGTTTTCAGTCAGCCAACACCCACCTCTTCCTGCCCACCTTTAGTCCTCAGGAATGTATCCTGACATCTGTGTAGGTGCTCAATCAACTCCATCTGACTAGCTACCATCTGGAAGTGTCTCCCTTAGCTGATTATAAACATTTGCTGTCTGACTCAGCACATCCTCCTCAATGGGGACAGTATGGCTGTGCGGTCCACTGTAGGAGACACTGGAAGGTATAATGGAGGTAGAGAGAAGTACTGAGATCTCTTAAGAGATGGAGGAGTATTGCTGTAAGAACTTACAAACTGATATTTCAGCAGAGAACACAGAGGTGCTCGCAGAAGCTATAGTGAAACCAGTCAGCTTCTCAATCTGTTTACCAAAGAAACTGTGGTTCCTGTTTCACAGCAGGTGACAGAATGATCAATAACAACTAGCGAAAGCAAATCTGCTTCCAGAGCATTTTAAAAGAAATTAACATTTAATAAAATAAGCATTCCATAGACCCTTTACCCTTGCCAACTCTTCACTAGGGAGCTGGTGAACCAATTATTGTTTGCATTTGTGCAGTACACTAATTGGAACATATTTCATTTGCATTGTTTCTCACTCAAGTTGTAAAGAGAATAACATTTTCAGAGTACATTCCTGAGACATTAATTGTACTTTCCAAGCTAGCCACACAGGCAGTAAGTTTACTTTAATACTGGAACTCTGATACAAGGTCAGTTTATGAGAATACTTTATCCAAAGACAATCATCATTCTTGGAAGAAAGGATACTTTTGTGCTTAGTCACAGGATTGGGTGCCATTGGATTTGGGCTATCCACTTATCTAGTCTAATTCATTGATGAACACTATTTCCAAGGCACCTAGCACAGTGGAATTTTGGGCTATGTTTACACTATGAGCTAGTGTGATTCCCAACTCCTGTAAACTTACTCATGCTAATTTTCATCAGATAATAATCATGTTGCCTCTGTAGCATGGGCAGCAGCAGCAGCACAGGCTAACCACTGCTACTATATACCATGGGGTTCGGGCAGGTTTGTACATGGGATGGCTAGCCTATGCCACCGCTGCCCATGTTACCACAGCCACACTACTGTTTTTAGCTTGCTAGCTGACATGAGAGATAGCACAAGTCTGTCTGCAGGAGCTGGGAATCACATCCTCATCTCATAGTGTAGACATAGCCCAAGTGCTGATTCTAAGTGTCTCTTCCCAGCTTGACTACCTATTTGATCTTTTGAGAAAGCTCTTGATTTCTCCGTGCCTCTATTTCCTCATCTACTCAAATTCCATCCTTGCTGAAGTCCCACATCTGTTGCAATATCCTAAAGAAAGGAGTTGAGGCATTGATTTATTTATGCAAATCTAATCTTTGCTGTATTGTGCTGTATACCTTTGCTATGTAACCACGTAGCCTCATTAATGTAACCACAGTTCTGCCTCCCTTAGCCTACCATATTGTTATCTTCCTTCCTGCATCGTGTCTTCAATTAGGCCTTCATCCTGCAAGTTATTCTGCACAGGTAGACCACTGTGCCTGTGGCGCCCCAATTTCATCATGGGTCAGCCTGCATGGAACAACTTGCAGTATCAGCATCTTGGAGTGTGACAATCCCAGACACAGTTCCCATTTTAATCACTTCTTCAAATCCACCCCAATCCAAAGGGAATCACTAGACACAATTTGCTCTCCATTTCATTTAATAATCAGGAGATTACCAGTATTGCTATAGCTTTGAGAAAAATTGAAGGAGCAGAGCTTTACAGAATGTTGAGATCGGGAGAAAAACCTCTTCTGTATCCCATTATTAGCAGATATTTGAGCTGTATATCTTGGCAAGAAGACTTTGCCAAAGGACCAAAGGAACTTAGTAGCCTCTATTTTTAAACCTCAGTCTTAAAAGTGTTATTATCTAGAATGATCTGAACTAGAAAAGACCAAACTATAGTACCTAATTATGGGAGATTTCCATTTAACTGATGCAGGCATTGATACGATTTGGAAATTCATGTTCAGATGTTTGCAACCACTGCTGTCACAATAAACTTAGTTTAAATTTTTCTTCTAATCTTTCATTATGCCCACTCTATTAAAAAACGTCAAAAAGGCATTCTCTTTACACTGTTTCCAAGGCAGTGCTGATTGGCATACCTATGGTGTACAGATCCTGTTGTTCAGTATGATCTATAAAGAGATTCTATAATCACTGGCTCAAACTTGCTTTTCATTTTCTTACTTTCTTCACCTGGTTGCTACCCAGCTTGAACCTTATGGATCACTATAAAGATCTATGTGTTCATGTGGTCCTAGCTCACAGCAACTTTATTGTTTTAGTCTTGGAAATTGGGTACTGTTCTGACAAGGAGTTTCTGATCATCAGGGACAAACTTTCTCTTATGCTGCAGGGCAAACTGCAGGAATGTATTGCCTTGTGACCTCTCTATCAGTGAAGTTCTGAGCAGCTACTTGAATTCTGACAAGCCAAAAATCCTTCATAATTTAGCCTTGGTATAAAAACTATGCGTTTGATGTTCTGCTCTCACAGATAAACCTTTGTTTTTAAAAAATGAATCAAGTGCAAAGAGTTGTTGAGTGAGCACAGAAGGGAGTGTAATAACAATGAAGATAGGCCTGAGTTTGAATTTGTTTTGATGGGATTTAGGCTCATGTTCACTTATTTAATGGATCTCTACTAATTATAAACCAGGCAGATACTCTGTAATTCATGTTTTCATCTTGTCTCCCACTTGGTTAAGCTGAATTAATTTTTATTTGGCTTTTGGATAATTGGCAACTAAAATAATTGGGTATTAAAACAAAGACACTGTAGGTCCTTTTTTCCTTTTGTTGTGGGTATGACAGTGTTTTGAATATATTAATTGTTAATTTGTGGAAATGCTTATGCTATTTAATGTACTATGTCCATCTGCTTCTCAGTAATATCCAATGGATTAAAAAAATTATCCAAAAAGCCTAAGCTTTAGATCCACAAAGGGACATAGGTATTGTGTTGCCGAGTGTCACAATACCTAACTTTCAGGCACTTAGAAAATCACAAGAATGACAAAGCCTGAGTTAGACATATAGGCTCTCTATACAATGAATGGGGAAAAAGATACACCTTAGAGTGTGAGCCACAAAAGTCAGCATGCTAAGCAGGGAGCCACCTACACTAGCCAATTGGAGGGTGTGTCTTAAGCCCTGCCCTGCTCCTGGAGATAGGCTGCTAAGGGTATGTTTACACTGCCCATGTTACAGAGTGGTCATGGGAGTGCTGTGACATAGGCAGTGTAGACACGCTTTATCATCATGGGATGTACTTGGGCACAGCTACTGAGGGGCCAGCACACACCTAGATGACAACCCTTATTAGTGTAAATGGCAAAATTCACAGATCTGTGACAGTGGTGATCATGGTGATAGAATTGTATCATCATTTGTTAGCATCAACGAGGTTGTACAAGATCTAAAGCTTCAATCTGGCCTTCCCTGAAGTGAACGGAACTTCTGGCTTCAGTGGGAGTTGGATTGAGTCCTTAGTGAGTATAGCGTTTGGCCTGCCCTATTCCTTCTGTTGATGTACAGAGAGGGATTTTAGACTTTGTTCTTTTATGAATAAGTATCTCATGAGTGGTTTGTACCTTTTCATCAGGGTATAAAAATCAGCCTTCCAGCAAGGTAATCTTCACTTACCAGCTGTAAGTGAAGATTAAATCCAGTACACACAGATATGAGCAGTTATACACTTAATCTGATGAAAACAGAACAACAAAATTGCTCTGAATTTATAAACTTCTTCATCTGATGGTTTGACAGCTGAAGGTTTCATTAACTATCCAGTTGCCAGCTGCTCCTTCTCTCAGAGATCTGAATTAATGGTTAGAATGTGCCTGCAAGAGAACACCATGCAGTGTGCTGTCGGATCTGCCTATGCAGAGTCATCACCTGTCTGTGGTAGTATAGTGGAGGGGCAGCTCTGCTATAATTAAAGGTTGAGACTCACTGTTTAAAAGATGACTATTGTAAGTGCTCTAAAAGCCACATGCTCACTTCGATTCTCTTGAAATTTGCTGAATTTCTTAAAGGTGTAGTGTAGAGTTACTCATCCAGATTTGGGGGTCATTTGAGCAAGGGTTTCCCAAGCTGCAGCCCCTTTACAAAAATCACATTTACAAAAATTAGCTGGTTCTTATGCTGTTGTTGGGATTTATCTCAGCTAGTCCACGGTGTCCATTGCCTTTTTTGGGAAGGAATCTTGAAAAGGTTATTGAGAGTAAAGCTTCCCCGCAGTGGATCAAACCAAATCACTGAACCAAAGACTGAAATGTGCATGTGTACCATGATTAGGGCCCTGTGGGAGGCAGAAGGTTGGCAGACAATCTGTTGCACTAAATAAGTGGCTCAAGATAGTGTGCTGTTGCTATTGAACCTGGACTACACTCATGCACGGAGCACTGAAGTCCTATATCTGGCAGTCAGAGAATGAGGGTTGTGCATGTTCTTTGCTCTCTGCCTAGGTTCTGCATTGGCTCCTTTTTTGAACTTTTGCCCTGACATCCACATTTCTGCTTTAAGACTGATATTTCCAAGTGCTCTAAAAACCCACAAGCAGGCTCTGATTTTACTTCCAAAGTATTGTCAAGGAAATTAGCATTACAATGGGAATAAGCATGAACAAATGAAAGAAATTCACTGGGTGTGATGAGGTGTGGTCCCCACACTGGCCCTGCAAAAGCTGAATTGGGACAGATGGGCAAAATCAGCTAATTAGGCAACAAAAGGGATGGGGGGGAGCTTTAGGCTGGAGGCAGCTAATTAGAGAGAAGTTCACCTGTGAGGGACAGGTGGGGCATCTACAAAAGACAGGAAATTGGAAGCAGAGGAGGCAGCAGGAAGAAGTCTGCAGTCACTCCCTGGGAGAAGGAAGAAGTGTTGGGATGAGGGGGCTGTAGAGACAAGTTGCCTCTGGGAGGAGGGATTGAAGAGACTGGCAAACCCAGAGGAGTGGGGAGGGCTATAGGAGGTATGGAAATGGCTCAGGGAAAGGCAGCAAGGTACAGGGAATGACCTTGGCTGCTATGTAGAAGGTCCCTGAGCTGGAACCCAGAGTAGAGGGTGGGCCCAGATTCCCCTGCCAGCCACTGTGGGAGTGGCACTATGAGGCAGTGGAGAAGGGGAAACCACGGTAGTGACCTGGATGGAGAGCTGAGTCATGAAGAGGATGGTGCCATTCCTGATACGAGAGGGGCTGCAGAGGAGAAACTGATGAGGTGTACCTGCTGGAAGGAGTGTCAGCCTGACTGAGCTAATCCCCAGCACTGTCGGGAGGTGTCATTGCCCAGTGGTAGTGCAACCCATCACACTGGGTCAATTGGCCAGGGTTTCTGGTACATGGCCCCTAACATGAGCTGCCTATAACATTTTCAGATTGCTATAACTCTTGTTGCAGAGGTAGGGAATGGGGAAGTCAGAGGAGCTGGGGGGATGTGGGAGGTGTTGAAGCAGTGTGCATGTGTGTGTGTGTGTGTGAAAGTTGGGAGGGTGTGGAGAGGGGGTAATTCTTGTCATTTTTATCTTGAGATATTTAGTGTTTTTATTAAAGTGTGATGTCCTGGAATCCTCTGATTACATGAGTAAATCTGTCACTTTTGTGTGGGCATGAAAGCATTGCAGATCGAACATCAGCTGTTTTGGTCTGGGGCATCTCATTTCTATGGCTGACTCCAGAATACACAAGGCCGTATTTTATGGTCAGCCAAAGCAAGACACTCTCCATCCTCATTGTGGTCAGTACAAATGAGATAAAGTCACACTGAAGTCAAACTTGAAAGTGTGTTGGGTTGGCCCCAGCAACTGGGGACCAAGAACCCATGACAGAACAAGGTGCAGCAGATTTGTCACATCCTCTTTAACTGCTTTGAAGCAAGATGCATTAACACCTTTTGTGAAAAATGAGAACAAAGCAAAGATACCACAGCCTGCAATTGTCACGGCCGGTCTTGTCTGCCCCACATGAAACCACGTTTCTGGTTCTTGCATTGGTCTGATCTTGCATATAGTGTTCGCTGAATCCTCATACATCAAGATTGGCGTGAGATTCTAGCATCATTCTTTGCAAAGTCCAAATTTCCACAGACTGCAGAGGGAGCTTGAGGTACACAAGAAATATCAACTTGGGCCCATCAATGTATTCTGGAGACAAGTATTCAGATTCCAAAGTGACTGCTACTGTCAATTTATACATAGCACCTACATGTCTCAGTCAGGATCAGCACTGCATTGGGTTCTGCTTTGTTCAAACATACCTGAAGATACAGTCCTCTGCCTCAGACAGCTTACAAACAAAGAACAAAATGCACAGAGTATAACAACAATAGTGGGGAACAGGGTGAGGGTAATGGTCACGTTTAAGAGAATGCTGTCAAGCAGGGTAATATGCTTTATTTGACTTGTATAGTTAAGGTTGCACAGCATTCTCTATTATAACCCCCTCTTTTTCATAATATGCTGTGAACTTCCTAAAATGCTCATGTTTTGGGGCTGAACTTTTCTGTGCTTAATCTTTGCTTGAAGATGAATTTGACTGAAAAGCACGAGGGGGAAATTCTGCTAGCCTTTAGCATTAGAAAGTGAATAAACTATACCTTTTTGCATTATAAATTCTAACTTACTACACTGAAGTGTGTAGTTATGTGTTTGGGGAGGTAGAAGGGGAAGTACAAATAAAGACTTTACTCCTTCAACAACTTACACACAACTTAACTTTGTGCAGTGTCAGTAGTCCCATTGAAGTAAATGGGATTACTGCTCACAGCATGCAAAATTAAGTGTGTAAATCTTTGCAGTATCAGATCCAAAATGTTTAAATCCTTGAAAAATCACTGCTGTGCATTCTTGGTCTGAATCTCTACTGAGATTTTATCAGATCTTTAACTTCAATGCCCATTCTCACCAGCCAGCCTGGCAGGCATAGGGAGTAACCATTGCTGGGATAATTTCATAAGGGAAGATTGGAAGTGCATACACAGATACTATGCTATTAGGATCTTTCTGCAATTCTGGCAGCATTTGGCAACATGGTTTTAAAATAATTAAGGTCCATAATATTTAAGACCATATCATTTTCATTGAACAGCTCTGCTTGAAAACTGATGGGCATGACAGAACATGAAGTCATTACAAGCCTAAAGCCATCAGTGTAAATTGTGTTATGCTGGTGCAACTTCCCTGATTTTAAACTGAGTTACAGTAGCTTAAAATAGGGGAAATACAGTAGGGAATCAGGTAAAGCACATTTCAAAAAATAAAGATAACGAACATTTAGGCAATGTGAAATTTGGGTGGGGTGAGAATCTTAGAGGTAAGTGGACAAGGAATTAAAAAACAAATATCCCATTCTTTCTGCTCTTTTTTTTTTTGTCTATTATGTGGAATTCTACAACAAATACAGTGTTCAAAAGTGCCTAAGTGCCTTAGGATATAAATTTACATTTTAAAAAATGACTTAGGCACGTAGGGTCAGATTTTCAAAGATATTTAGGTGCCTAAAGATGCAGACAGGTTCTTTGTGGGATTTTCAAAAGTGCCTAGGTGCCTAACTGAACTCCAATGTGAATTTGGTGCCTAGCAACTGAAGGACAGGTTTTATAGTTTGTGTATACAATAAATGCCTGGCAACAGTCTTGCATTGGTAGAGAATGACATTTTTCCAATTTTAATATTGATATTATACCAGAGCTATTTTGTACCAGACTGAAGGGAAAAATGATATATATCACACATAATGTCTTATTTTATGATGTTGTGGTTAATGTCCATCAAGTATTAGCGTCTATCAAGATAATAAACTGCCTGGTGTTTGAGAATACTAAGTTCCTTTATATGCAAAAACTTTGACCGTGTGTTTTATCACTGAAATGAAGAATGGACATAGAGAACTATAGAATAAGCATGAGGAAAATGGAATATTCAGTTTTTTTTTTGTTTTTATCCACCAACAATAATCCTCTTTCATCCATGCTACCAAAAGTGGATGGACCTATAAACAAGCCAACTAGATGTGATTACCAGCTAAACTTAGCTGTTTGAAATTTTTATATGAGATGAGATGCTTATTGTTCATCTTAATTCTTTTGTTCTGACAGTCTTACAGTTGTCCTTTCCCTCATCATTCTGTATCCCATTTAGTTAGTAAAAGAGCTGCCTTATATGGAGAGGGTTTTTTAATGATTATTTCTATCCTTCGCTGATAGCATGGCTCTTCAGTCAGTAATACCCAAGTCTCAGATACATAGGCTTGATTTGCCACAGGGGTAGAACTGGAGCAACAAAGTGGTGAGTCAGCTAAGTGTGTTATTGTAGGAATTACTTAGGGCTTACTGCTAACTAAGTCTAATTTGTGTCATCATTTATTTTTTTACTGAATAAAGTGGCTATTGACACATAGCTTTGGTATGAAAAAATATTCTGACTGTTAGGTGAATGTTAATGTTGTTAAATCTAAGCTCAGGACATTGAACTAAGTGGAAATAAACCTTCTTACACATGTATTAATATTTGAAAGGAAAAAGTTGGAAATTGATATTTAAAAGGCTCCAAGTTTATGAGAAACACCTTTTCAGCTACAGGTGCCTGGGTCAAAAAGGTACTTCAAGGACTTGGACAAAATGCTGTTTAGGTAATTTTAAGATAGCAGCTTCTAGCTTTGGACAAAGATATTTTCCTTTGCCAGAAAAGAGATCACATTCTGATATAGTTCTCAGAGCCAATGAAATTCAATTTTATACGAACATTCATTCATAGCAACATTGGAGAAAGTACAGGCAGTAGGTGTCCAAACCAGAACCTCAAATTGAATCTTTTTAATCTCCCCATATTTGTTTGTCCAGAGCTATTTTACTTTTTCCATAGAGAAAGGAAATTACTCATACACAAAGCCACATTAAGATAAAATGACAGTATTTGTTTGAAAAACAGTTGGATTGAAAAAGGTATCATAGTTATCCAGTTAAGATAGCCTAAGCGGTGACCCAGAATCTACAAAATATGAAAATCCTTTACAGAGAAAATAATTAAGAAATCAAAAGGGAGTGCCCACTTCTCCAGATGTTTAATTTACCAGGCTAATGATCCTCTTACCATTATCACATCAGTCCTTCACAACAGACTATTCCTTAGACAAGTACGTCGGGAGTCCAGTACTTAGCTCAAAATGGTGAAGCAATGTCTAAAGGGTCTTTGACCCTTGACAACACAAGTCTTCCAAAATGATCAGATACATCCAACACCTAATACTCTCTTGAGAAACGTTAAAAGGAAAAGCTAGGCCCGATCCAGCCAACATTTAAGCATTTGATAACTTTAAGCATGTTAGTAGTCAAGTGATATGACTGAAAGCACAGATGGATCACCTTTGTCACCTTTGTCTGGCTTGTACTTGTCTGTATCTCTATGAACGCAAGTCGATGCCACATCATTCCATTTTTTTGTGAGCACATTCTTTCAATTTCTGGCCAAAGAGTTTTATCATGGGATCAGCCCAGCGTGTTTTCAGTCTGCCCAGTGGTCATCTGGTCTCTGGGGATCCGGTCACTGATGCGGGTAGTCCACCTTTTGTCTTGCCTGTGGACTATATGACCCACCTATCTCTGCTTCGCATTGTATATTGCCTGCACTATATTGGTCTTCTGATCTCCTCATTCGGTATATGATTGTGGAACCATATCTTACACATTCACCATTCCATTGCTCTCTGGGTGACAGTGAATTTTTCTTCCTCCACTTCTGTTGTTGACCAGCTTTCGGCTCCATATAGCATTGCTGGCAGAGAACAGTGGAATTAAGCAGTTCTTTCCTTTTCTTCATAGGCAGTTCATTATCTGATACAGATGTCTATATTTCATTAAAACTTGCCCACTCTGCCTTTCTCCTCCTACTGCATTCCCCTTCAAATGAGTTGTCTCTGCTCAGTTGCTGACCAAGGCAAAAATATTTGTCAACCTTCTCGATTACTTTCCCATTTACAGTGCTATTTCCTGCTGCACAATGCTCATTCCGTGTCCACTTCATCTTCAATGTGTTCATTTCCAACATGATATCCTGTGAGAGTATTTGCAGTTGCTGCAATTTGTTCTCCAGATCTACTGTGACCTTTGCCAGTATTACACAGTTGTCAGCAAAGAGAAGATGCATTAACTGTTCTCTGTCAATTCTAATCAGGGGCGGCTCTAGGCACCAGCAAAGCAAGCAGCTGCTTGGGGCAGCTCATTTGCAGGGTCAGCAGTTGGCAGGGATCCCACCTGGGAGCTGAGAACTAACAGGGGGCCCTGGGAGTTGTAGTTCCTTGGTTAGCTCTGTGCCTATAAAGCCAGTCCTGGAGCAGGGAAAGAACTACATTTTCCAGCATTTCTTTGGTCGCTATCAACAGGAAAGGGAGAGGGAGGGAGTATGGTAGCTGAAACTTCATGCTGCAGCTTGCTGTGAATGCAGAGGTCACTGCTAGAGCGGGGTGGCACTGTGAATGGGGAACAAGTGTGCCCAAGGAGTAGAAGGCTTTGGCCCAGATATCCCCTTCAGAAGATATCCCCAGACTGGATTAGAGATACTTGTGTAACCTCACCTTGCAGCCCCCAAAGAAGGAATTGGGTGGACTAAATGGTCAGTGACCCTCTCTATCTGAAGCCTAGCAAGGGAGATATGTGGATCCCACTAGAATTTAAAATGAAAAGTAAGGGAGGGGAGGCTTTACTGGACATGGGCAGCTTTAGATACAGT
>NC_133769.1:231369436-231378181 GCF_003597395.2 Chelonoidis abingdonii
GGGGCACTGGTAGGGGGGGAAGGGGGAGCCCAGAGCTTGGGCAGCACAGGGTGTGTGTGGGGGAGAGCCCCAGGGTGGGGACGGCAGGGTGTGTGTGTGTGTGTGTGTGTGTGTGGGAGAGCCCAGGGCTGGGGCAGCAGGAGGATGTGGGGCGGAGCCCAGCTCTGGGGTGGGGGCAACCAAAATTTTTTTTGCTTGGGGCGGCAAAAAACCTAGAGCTGGCCCTGAGTCTAATTCCTTCTTCCTAGTTCAATTTCTTGAACAGCGACTCCAGTACTGCTGCAAACAGCTTCGGTGAAATTGTGTCACCTTGTCTGACTCCTCTACATATAATAATAGTGCATGGGACATTGAATAATGTTATCTTTGTTGAACAATTGCAGTTAACTTCTTCCAGCAAGTCAATGTATCTTGGGTCAATTCAGATTTTGTTGAGCATGTTGAGTATAGTGTAATCTCCACTGAGTCGAATGCTTTTTTTGTGGTCAACAATGCAAGGCACAATGGTACTTTGTATTCCTTGCATTTTTAAAAGAGCTGCTGAGCTAAGTGGATGCGATCAATTTTCAAATATCCTGAGTGGAAACCAGCTTCTTCTCTACTTTCATGCATTTGAAGATCCTTCTTAATCTGAGTATGATGCGGGTGAAGACCTTATACACTTGTGAGAGGAGTGTGATCAGATGGTGGTTGCTCAATTCTTCTGGATTGCCTTTATACATCAATAGTATTTTTTTGATTTCTTTCATGCCTCTGTAACATGCTTGCTATTGATGTAGATGGTGAACTATTGTGCTAACACTTTGAAGAGAGTATCTTCCCCGCGTTGAGATATTCTGGCCAAATGTTATCCACTAATGGGCTCTTCCCTCTCTCTCTCCATATTACAAACTGCATATTCAGTTTCTTCCCACATAAAAGTGGGAACTTCTTCTGTAGCCTGCGCCTTGACAGTGTATCATGGACACTGACATATGAGGAGTAGAAATCACTGTAGAATTTTGTACATATTTCATTCATCTTAGTGGTGTAATGATAATAGGAGAATGCATTATTTGCACATTGTATGTTGTGCTCAAAACTATGTGTTGACAATGCCTACAAAGACTGAGTCAAGAGAAGCCAGAAACAGAAGTGAAAATGGCATATTGCTGGTGTCATTTCTGTAGTAGGAAATCAGGTTTTCAGGCTGGCTTTTAAATCATGCTAGTTATGCAGAGGAAGGTCTTGTGAGTTAGCACCTGGCTTACCATTGAAAGTTCTCCTGCTGATCAACTTCTAATTGTGCGTTTTCCCTTTTGTGGAAACACCTTAAAACCCTTTTAAGAAACACAATATGATCAGCATTACAAACACCATCTGGGGGCCTAGTTGGTTTTTTGATAATGGGAGATAGAGCTTTTCATCTCAAGGGCTGCAGCTTAAATCTGGACCACATTGTAGGTGTTGGAATGATAACCTGTTGTTGCCACCATCTTGTGACTGTTCAGTGGTCTTTGTTGAATTAAGTCCATGGGAGTTTTGCTGTTAACTTGAATAGGAGCAGACTGTTGGTGCTCCAGTCTAGTTCTTTGTGGGACAGGACTCCACCTCACAACTCCATCACTACAAACAACACTCTTTTTGACAGTAGGGAGACCAAAATTTGAATAGGCATGGACTTGGGTCTACCTGCTCCCCTCAGATGTGGTTACCTGAGATTGGGGCTAGGGGAGGGGAGGGAGTGGAAACAGTGTTGCAGGGCAGTGTGGGGAAACTTGCACGATTACTGTGTAGTACTTGTTCTGTGGATAGAGGATTTCGTTCTCTAAAGCTATCAGGCCAGAACTCTTCCTTAGCTCTAAATTTACCTTAAGCTGTTTTTACAAGACTTTCTGTTGCTAACGGTCTTCCCACTGGCATGGGTCAAGAGCCACATATCAAGCACTCTCATTTCTATGCTGTGTAATGTAAAGAGCTTCCAATAATTACTGGGAAGTTAAGCCACTTATTTAAAAGACAGACAAGCCATTGCACATTATGCACAAACAATTATATTAATGTGGGAAGGAGCACAGTATCTTCATGTGGGTATATCTTCCTTGAAGGACCGAATCTGATTTAGCTTAAGCCTCAGTGGTCTATTTTCTCAGAATACACTCTTTCATAATGCTGGGAGAACATTTTCAAGTCCCTTTTAAATCCTTCTTAACCATACAGGTTGAAATGAAATTGCAGTTGGCACTTCTTTCCTTTTGAATTGATCATTAAATGAGATTCTTTTCAGTCCTCAGCTATTAACAACTCTTACTGATGGGTAAGATATCACATTATTGACTCAAAGCATACAGCAGTTCTGAGATACCCTATCTGATATGCCTGTTGAAATCTTGTTCAGGTTTCTAAAGAAAATCCTTTGAAGGTCAACTTGTAGAATTAAAGTTACACTGGTAATGTTGATAAATCAGACAAAGGGAGTTCTAGAGCTCAGTGATTAGAGAGTCAGGAAAAGTAAATGAGCAAAAATATTCTTTGTTATAGCCTTTAACTCCCTGTCATAGTATAATTCCCAAATTTGAACCTTAGCGTCCAAAATATGGGTACCAGCATGAAATCCTCGAAGCTTAATTACCAGCTTAGATCTGATAGGCTGCCACCAATCAGGATTCTGAGTACCTGATAAACTCTGGTCTCCCCAAAACCTTCCCTGGGGACCCCCAAGACCCAGATTCCTTGAGTCTCACAACAAAGGGAAATAAACGCTAGGGGAGGGAGGATGGAAACAGTGTTTGCAGGGGCAGTGTGGGGAACTTGCACGATTACTGTGTAGTATTTGTCTGTGGATAGAGGATTTGTTCTCTAAAGCTATCAGGCCAGAACTCTTCCTTAGCTCTAAATTTACCTTAAGCTGTTTTTACAAGACTTTCTGTTCGCTAACGGTCTTCCCACTGCCATGGGTCAAGAGCCACATATCAAGCACTCTCATTTCTATGCTGTTAATGTAAAGAGCTTCCAATAATTACTGGAAGTTAAGCACTTATTAAAAGACAGACAGCCATTGCACATTATGCACAAACAATTATATTAATGTGGGAAGGAGCAACAGTATCTCATGTGGTAATATCTTCCTGAAAGGACCGAATCTGATTTAGCTTAAGCCTCAGTGTCGATATTTCTCAAGATACACTCTTTCATAATGCTGGTAGAACATTTTCAAGTCCCTTTTAAATCCTATCTTAACCATACAGTTGATGAAAATTGCAGTTGCACTTCTTTCCTTTTGAATGATCATTAAAGGGAATCCTTTCAGTCCTCAGCTATTAACAACTCTTACTTAATGGGTAAGATATCACATTATTGACTCAAAGCATACAGCAGTTCTGAGATACCCTATCTGATATGCCTGTTGAAATCTTGTTCAGGTTTCTAAAAGAAAATCCTTTGAAGGTTCAATTGTAAATTAAAGTTACACTGGTAATGTTGAATAAATCAGAAGGGAGTTCTAGAGCTCAGTGATTAGAGAGTCAGAAAAGTAAATGAGCAAAAAATATTCTTTGTTAGCCTTAACTCCCTGTCATAGTATAATTCCCAAATTTGAACCTTAGCGTCCAAAATAGGGGTACCAGCATGAAAATCCTTGAACTTAATTACCAGCTTAGATCTGATAGCTGCCACCAATCAGGATTCTGAGTACCTGATAACTCTGGTCTCCCCAAACCTCCCTGGGACCCCAAGACCCAGATTCCTTGAGTCTCACAACAAAGGGAAATAAACTTTCCCTTCCCCTCTTTACTCTCCCAGATCTTTCCTGCCTGGTACACCAGGAGATTACGTGCTTCAACTCTTGAAACACAAACACAGAGAGATCAGGTTCTCTCCCCCTCTCCTCCTCACCCAGAGCAATACAGATTCAAGCTCGTGAATCTAACACAAAAGAATTTACCCTTTCCTCCACCAAGTCCTTGGGAATACAGACTCAATACCTTAGCATAACAGGATAATCATTAGTCTTCAAAAAAAGAAAAGTTTAATAAAAGACAAAAAGGTAAAATATTCTCTGAAATTTAAGATGTAATATTACAGGTTTTCAGCTTATAGAAAATGGATAAACAGCCTTATCCAGAAAAAATACGATTTAAATATTCCAGCAAACTACACACTTTTGAAATACAGAAAAACAATTTAAAAGCCATTACTGTCTTTTCTACCTTTTGTACTTAAATTGGAAACAGAAATTAAGAGAGCCTGTAAGATACTGTTGTCACTCTCAGAGCCCAACAGAGAACACAGACCAAGAAACAAAGACCCACAACCAAACTTCCCTCCACCCAGATTGAAAATATCTGTCTCCTGATTGATCCTCTGGTCAGGTGTTTTTGTTAACCCTTTCAGGTAAAAGACATTACCCTCAGCTATCTGTTTATGAACATCGCCCCCATCAGACAGTGGGAACGTCACTGGCGTGATTTTTCTTCTAGAACGTTTAGAATAAAACAATTAATACAACACATTGCAACCTTTACATATACTACTAAGTTATGTAAACTATAAGACTTTTTACATTTTAAGAACAATTTTTAACCAGTGGATTCTGGAAACTCTAACGGAGAGATGCATCAGCTACTTGTTAGAACTCCTGAAATTGTTGATTTCAAATCAAAATCTTGGAGAGCTAAACTCGCATCGAAGAAGTTTTTTTGTTCCCTTGGCAGTATGAAGCCACTTTGCGCAGCTATGGTTCAGTTTGTAAGCTGGAACCTGCATCCCAAACGTATGGGGCGGTAGCTTTTCCAGGCGTACACATGGCGTAGCTTCCTTTTCATCTGACTGACCAGTGAACTTCCCTCTCAGACAGTTTCTTGCTGAGAAACACGACAGGACTGGAAGTTTGTTTGATCCGTCCTTCCTGCATGAGACTGCTCCTATTACAGCTAGATTGCAATCGGTGCGTCTAAGATGGGTTTTGCAAAGTCGGCCTTAGCACAGGGTCAGTCATGAGCGTCACCTTAAGTTGGGCAAAGCCTTCTGACACTCATCAGTCACTAACTGCATTCGGCTGGTCTTTTTGTCAGGTCGGTCAATGGGCAAGCAGTTTGGCTGTAGTTGGACATAATCGCCTGTATACCGGCCAGCCTAAGAAGGATTGGACCTGTTTTCTTGACTTTGGGACGGCCACTTTTGGTAAGCCCACCTTGCCTGTAGGGGGTTTTATGGTTCCTCGACCCACCTGGTTCCCACGGTAATGTCACTCTGTTTTGGCACTATTGACACTTTTGGCCTTAAACAGTTTAGTCCCGCTGCTGAATTGCTCAAAGACCTGTTCCAGTTGTTCTTAGGTGTTCGGGCCAGGAGTCAGAAAAAATGGCCACATCATCGAGGTAGGCGAGATGCATTTCACCCAGTCCTGCTAGTAGACCATCACCAGCCCTGGAACGACGGTGGCAGGGTGCATTTCGCGCCTGAAGGAAGTAACATTTAAATCATACACCACCCGCATGGTCATGGAATGCTGACCTTTCCCTGCAAGGTTCACTAGCGGTACTGCAGTACTTCCTTGGTTAAGTCTATGTAGATATTGAATTGGCACGTCCCAACTTTTCCAATAGCTATCAGTGCATGCGATTGGATAGTGTCAGATGAGTTACCGGCATTTACTTACGGAGTCCACGCAAAAGCATATTTCCTCATCTTGGTTTGGGTTAACCAGGACCACGGATCTAATGCACTGTAGATGAGATGTTATTATACTTATCTGTAGCATGTTCTGGGTAATCCGACGTTCTATACAGCTGTGGTGTAGGAGACACCCAGAGGGTGGGGGTTCAAATTGGGTGAGCCATACCTGGTCATGGAGTGTATGCCCTTTCAGTTTGATCTGGGTGGCAAACAATGGGGCGAAGCTGCACACAGACTCTTGATTTTGCCGCTGCAGACTTCCAGGGGTTGTGAGAGGTTTCACTCTTCCACCGCCACCATCTTTTTCCCTTCGTAGTAGACCACATCAAGGCCCACTCCAGCGTCATCTCCTCCCGGACAGGTAAACTGACAAACCTGAGTCTCTGGAATAAAAGGGCTTGAGAGAATAAATGTCACTCCTGGCTTTAGTGAGAAATTGGAAATGCTATGGAGTAAAAGCTCCAGCGCTCTTGGGACCGTGAATGGCCCTTCCCATGATGCTTCCATTATGGGCCTGGATTGGCTCTTCCAAACCATACCTGGTCTTGTAGTCTTCTACTTTGAGGACGCTTTCTGGTATCGTCATACCAGGCCTTTTGCTCGTGTGGAGATCTTTTAGATTTCTTTGCAAGGCTAAAGAGTGTCGGAGGGTGCTTTGTAGGTTGCTTAACAAAAGTCCAGAATGTTCAGTTCCCTGGAGGGAAGGTTGTAAAAAAACCCCTTTCCCCCATTGTTTGGCTTTTTACCAAAACTGTTAAATGGCCCTTAACCTTCATGGCCATACACCAAGTTCAACGGTAAAACCCAAACTGGATGTGGTAACAGCCCTGGTAGGCAAAAAGCAACAGTTGCAACACTAGTGTCCAAAATCATTGGAGTGTTTGTTGAGATTTACGTATCATGGCGCCCAAAAAGTTCCAATTAAAACCTTTAGACAGCGCCATTGGTTTGATGGTGGTAAGGGGTGGCAACCAAGTGATTCAACCCATGAGTTTCCCACAGTTCTTTCAATGGTTCCTGCCAAGGAAATTCGATCCCGATCTGTAAGGATGTCGGAGGGCCAACTACCCGGCAAAAATCTGTTAAGGGCCTGGCCACACAGCTTTACCCTGGTGTTCCTAGAGCTACTGCACGGCAATCGGTAAGCAAATCCACGAAAGTCATAATGTAACTGCTTCTTCGGGCGCTTTTTGGGAAAGGACCCAAATATCCACAGCCTAAACTCTCTGAAATGGACCCAATATGGGAGTGGCTGGAGAGGGGCCTTGAACCTGTATGGGGCTTTCCCACTCTTTGGCACGACCTCACAAACCGGACATACTTGGCAACGCCCTTGCCCATGCCCCCCCAGTGGAAGACTTCCCCAAACCCACCTGTCTTTGTTCTGTTCACCAGCATGCCACTAGATATCAGGGCTAAAGCTTAAGAGCTTCCCCCGGTACTTAGTTGGAACCACACTGTTTTGCGGCCGGCCATCTCCTGGTGTCCACAATAAAGAAAGCTCCTTGTATAATGTCCCTTGGTCTATAACAAAACCGGGATCGGTTAGAAGAGCTGGAGAGGCGGTGGTGCTCCGTGCGCCCGCCCAAAGCCTTCTGAAGGCTGTCATCTGGTTCCTGCCCATCTGAACTGTTCCCTGAGGCTGGAGATGCAGTTCTTCTTGGACTGTGGACTGGCTTGGCTCTGAAGCGATGTAGGTGATGTTGTCTCTGTCTGGTGAAACCGCTCTCTGCTGTGCACCAAAGGTGGGGGGTTATTTTTTTCCCCAAAAAGGCCTTTTTCTGCTTTTTGGAGCCCCTCCCCCTTGTTTGGGGTTTAATGGGGGTGTTGTGCGCTTCTGCCATTCAGGCCGCTGCGCCCCTCTGGCATTGAGTTGAAGATGGTTTGAATTGCTGGCGCTGCGTGCTGTTCTTTTCCCAAGCCGGGTCTGGGATGGAGGCGCTGTGCTGTTTCAGTTGTTTGGCGGGATCCGTTGTTCACTACCCTCTGTCTGGGTCTTGGTAAAAAGACGGGCCTCTGTGGATGGCTCAGGACAGGATGGGGCAGGAAGCTTGCCTTGCTGGCTGCGGTAACCATCCCACTCCTTGCCCCTTTACCTGTGGCCAAGTCTTCCCCAGTACATGGGACTGGAAAAATTGTCATAGACTGCAAAAGTCCACATTCCTGACCAGCCCTTTGTACTGACAGGCAGTTCAGCTGTAGGCAAGCTCTAAGACTTTTGACATGAAGGGGTAAATTGTTAACTTGGGCTTCTGGTGAATGAATTATGGGGTCCACTAAGATTTGGTGGGATAGCTGACACTGGCCCGCCATAGTCTTCTACCACTAAGGATAGACTTTCTTCCGCCCCATAGACTACTCAACTTTCCCTGACTCCAAGGTGTATGAGAGGCACGCTGGGCCTGGCATCTTGGGTGTATGGTGGTGTAATTGACTGGTGCACTCGTTTGTAGGGATTCTTGGGCAGTGGCTTTATGTCCCAGTTCATTGCATTAAAAAACATACTTCCACTGACATGGTCACTGGGTCGAGGTGGGGGTTACTGGAGGACGGGAGGGGGGTGGATAAAATAAGATAACTAGCTGGGGCTTTCCTTGAAGTTGTAAGTGGGTCTTAGGTCCCCGTCGGTTGTAGGGTATATTGTTGATGTCCCACCGTGGAAGTATCTTTCCCCTTGACAAGTAAGGTTTTTTCTTTTCGTCACTTCCATCCAACTTTGGCTCCAATCTCCCCGCCTCGATTACCGTTGGGTTCACATCTAGATGTACTCTCGTTTCATCAGGAACACCATCTAAGAACTGCTCCATTTGTACCA
Source organism: Chelonoidis abingdonii (assembly GCF_003597395.2). Classification (NCBI taxonomy): domain Eukaryota; kingdom Metazoa; phylum Chordata; order Testudines; family Testudinidae; genus Chelonoidis; species Chelonoidis abingdonii. The sequence continues at coordinate 231,377,907 of NC_133769.1, forward strand.
GGAGGCAGCTCGTCCATATTGTTAACCTTTGTTCCTGAATACCAGGCTTCATTAATTTTTGCAATGTGGTAGGTGTCAGGGAAATGATACATCTGGTTTCCATTTAAGGTGCTGAACCGCCGACGGGCATGTTCAGGTGTATCCCATTCTGTATCTGGCCTTGGTTTGAAAAAGTTTATAATCGTTCATGTTCTCCCTAAGCAATTTCAGCCGCCACCTCTGCTAAGGGTCCACTGAGCTGTCGCCTCAGTTCTACATGTAACTGTCTCAAGATT
>NC_133769.1:231378906-231383374 GCF_003597395.2 Chelonoidis abingdonii
ATTTCCCTTCCCCCTCTTTACTCTCCCTCCAGATCTTTCCTGCTTGGTACACCAGGAGTTACCGTGCTTCAACTAACTTGAAACACAAACACTGTACCCAAGGCAGGCCCTTTCAAAATTTTCTAAGAAGGCCTCAGTGTCATCACCTGCCTTGTAGGTGGGAAATTTCTTGTGATGTGGAACAATCATTGGCATAGGGTTGTTAGGACTGGCTGGAGCATCCTGCCTGGCCCGCACCAAGTCCTTATCACACTCCCATAGTCTTATTGGGAGCTACATCCCTCTAAATGCCTTGATGCTGGGCTGAAACAGTAACACCTGCATGCTGGCCCTAGAGACTGTCCTTAAAAGGGCCATCATAGGAAAAGTGAATGAATAATAAATAGTATTAGCAGGCAGAGTAGTGGAAGAATTACTGTTTAAAGGCTATTTTTCATGTTCGGATATATGCAGAAAAACATGTAGAAAATGAGATTTATGTAATATTATGTAGTCCTAAACCCTATGGGCCTGATTCTCCTCTCAGACCTGTATCACTCAAGAATAAGAGACTTAGCAATTGCGGTTAATCAGTATATTATTTGTAGAGGTAGTCTGTATTTGTTTGAATTTTCCTGTAAGGCAGCAATCTTTCTATTCTGCTTTAGATTTCACAGAAGAAAATTTTTGGAAGATTATTGTTTGACTGTTGCTACTTCCTGCAACTAGCTGTGAGCAATGATGTATATTTAACTTTGTTCAAGTTGATAAATATCTGTCATAAGTCCAGAAACATGTGCTGTGCAAGTGGAATTTAAGATTGCTTTCTGAGCAGTGTCTTGGCTGAGGTACCATTCATCATTTTTTTGAAAGTACAAAATAGGTGTATTTTAGATCTCACCTTCATGTATTATCCAATTGACCATTTTCCTATTTACTATTCTTTGTTCTTTAAATACTAGCTAGGTCAGGTCTCAGACTTTAACAAGGAAAGTTCTAGAGATGGATAGATTAAATCCTATTTCTTGTCTCACTGAAAATAAAATATTCAGATATTCATCACAAAAGACATATCAGCCAGAGAATTTTACATAGGCAGATACGAATTCACATAACGTTTAAACCAATGACATATACTGAATTTATTGTAATCTTTTCCAAGGTTGCATCTAAAATGTAGTAAGTACAGAAATTGGCCTCTGCCCCCACACCCACACCCACTCTGTGTGGATACCACTTCAGGTACTTACTTACCTGACTAATGAGAGGTGACATATTTTAATATGCCAAGTATTAGAAGCTGAGTTTAATACTTTCACTGATTATGAAATAGTGTATTGCTATTTATCTCCTAAGGCAGAATCAGCATCTTGTAAGGCTTACAACAAACTGCTTATATCTGAGCTACAGGCCAAGGGTTATTTGCAGAAATTATTTGGTAACTAACATACATAAGAGAAAAGCATGATCTAATTGCAGATAATTTGTGATCAGAGAAAGAGGTGAAACTGACACACAAATTATTTGCTGTGAATTATTTGTGCAGTTTTAATGTGAAGTATGTGCTAGAGAGTGTGTTGCAGATATCATTAGCCTTTTTTCAAAATCTCCCTTCCTAATCAGCAGTTCACTCCCCTGTCTCCCTCACACAAAAAAGAAAAAAACAATTAGCTAAAATTTATAATGATGTAATCTTCATTTGCTCGAGCTTGTTCATGTTCCAACTCTACATAAATCCCAATTTTGAACCTTAGTGTCCAAAATGTGGGTGCCTAGCATAAACCCTCCAAGCTTAATTACCAGCTTGGATCTGATAGCGCTGCCACCAGACAGGAATTACAGTGCCTGTCTCACTTTGGTCTCCCCGAACCTTCTGGGGACCCAAGACTCAGTGCCCTGATCACAACAAAGGGAATAACCCCCTACCTTGTCTCTCTTTATTTCCTCCCCGGTTCCCTCCCTGGCCTGGCCGGTAGGAATACCGTTTTCAAGTCCTTGAAATACAAAACATCAGAGAGATCAAGTGTCTCTCCCCCCACCCAGAGCTATGCAGATTCAAACCTAGTCAAAACAAAGATTTCCCGCTCCCTCGTACCTTAGCCTACCAGAGAAAACTCAACAGGGTTTGAAAGAAAGCTTATATAAAAAAGGAAAGAAAAGATTAAAATGTTCTCTGTATCAAGCGTGACCATAATACAGGGTCAATTTCTAAAGAAAAATGAATAAACAGCCTTATTCAAAAAAGCATATCCAATTTAAACATTCCAGCAAACTACACACATGTAAATACAAAAAAAACAATAGAAGCTTTACTGTCTTTCTACCTTTGTATTTACAACTGGAAACAGAAGCTTACAGGAGCTTGAAGAGAGAAAAGTTTACTCTCAGAGCCGAGAGCAACAGAACAGCAGAGTCAAAAAGACAAAAACACACACCCCAAAATTCCCTCCCTGACTTGAAAAATCCGGTTTCCTGATTGTCCCTAGGTCAGGTGTGTGGTTCCTTTGGTTAACCCTTACAGGTAAAAGGAACATTCCCTTAGCTATCTGTTTATGACACAATCCCTATCACCAGGTATAAAAGCTGGAATTCTGGCCTTCTGGCATCCCTACTCCCATTGAAAAGGCCTGCTGGGCGGCTGGAAGGGAAGTGACTGTGTCAAGTTAGCTCAGGACTCACATTTTGTCGACCAGTCCGTTTTTTAGCACAAAGCGCTCTCTAATACACCCAGATAATGTGAGTGGCATGCAAGACCAAACAGTCTTATGTTATACAGATAAAAGAGCGGGATAGACAAAGGGACAAAGAAAGCAAACAGTAAATTCCCTGGGGCCACAGCTATGCATCCTGAACTTTCTTACTAACTGCTTCCTGATTAAGGTTAATACTTCCCCAATGCCCTTAAACGGGTGCAGTTTTCTATGTTAATGTGCTGTATTCTGACACCTGGATTGCAGCATTTTCAACAGTTTTGCTTTAAAGTACAGACAGCATTTTTTTAATCCTTTTATTTTTCACAATATAATTCATTTTAACTTTCACAATCCTCCTTTTGGTCAAGCGCACGCCATGGACACAACAATTTACGGGTTCCACAATTAACTGTTATTTTTGTTCATTCAGCTGATATTCAATCATCATATATTAGCACTCTGTTTGGGCAGTCACCTGACGTGACACAATTTGATTACAACAGGAGATTCTGAAAGCATACAAAAATCCACTAAGATCCAAACAGGATAGTTAGGCGCCTTCCCTGAAACACCAGTTTTCTATGCCAGAGAAATTGAACAGGTTACTTACCCACTTCCATAAAGAACTCAGCTCTTCATGGGGAAGATATGCGATTTGTTCTAAAGTGGCTAGCGCAATCTAATGTACCTCATTGGTATTGTAGGTATAACCACACATTTTTTTCCAATGGACAGCCAGGTCTCCTTGGCCTCCAGCACTATGTCCATAAGCCTGATGGTTTTGAGGGCCACCTGCCAGTGGCCCTGTTTTTTTGGCCATGGTTCTTAAACTTCTCTGGTTTATTTTGCCAGTATTTAACTACTGCTTGTAACCTCAGGAGCCTTTTTGCCGTGATTACTTCCCAAGTGGGATAAAAGAACTGCCAATGCCTTTTCCAGGGTCCTTACTGTTCATATTGTGTTAAACGGACAAGGTCCTCGCAGTGAGTCTGGGGAATTGAGTGGAAAGCCGGACAGAACACCATGTTTGGAAAGAGGGCTGGGATTGTGGCTGCAGATCACGCATTTAGGAAATATAAGAGTCTTGAGCATCCACACTTGCTGCTGATAAAAGAAGTGTCATTGTGGACTCCCAGACCTAAGGACACCAACACCCGAGGAGAGGGCCCAACCAGACGTGTAGGGAGCAGGGCCTTCTGGTTTTGACAACATCAACTGAGGATACTGTAGTCACAGTTTTATGTCCACCAGGCAGCAGGCGCTAGGCTCATCACTGCTGTCTTCTTGGGCTTTGCTTTGTAATCGTCTGCTTCTGGCACCCTCCAAGAGCGGTAGATTGGTAGGTATTGCAGGCTGTCCTCCTACCGTGTCTTCTGGAGTCAAAATTGACTCTGCGGGTCTAAAGTGCATGATTGGTTCGCTGGGGTGGTGCATTTTTCACCTGCGAGCATGTATCCACTTCTGAGATGCCAACGTTTAACAGTTGTCGGGGTAGTAAAGCAGTGCCTGATATTCTTTGATGTTCTTTAAGTCTCTTTCTACTTCTTCTGACTCTGCTATAACAATGGCCTTCAACACTTATCTTTTCCTGATGATACATTCCTCATTCACACAAAATAGATTGGGAATACAACAGTTAGTTCAGTTTTAATCGAGCAAAAAAGCATTGCAATTGAAACCCTTGCTAAGTATTTGTACATATTAATAACAAGACAATTATTACATTGAGACCGACTTTAATGTTCTCTATTTAGTTAACATAGACACATAGAGACGCTGCTTACTAATCTCTCTCT
>NC_133769.1:231383474-231389516 GCF_003597395.2 Chelonoidis abingdonii
CTACTGCCTTCTAGAAAGATCTTAATTGGCTCCAGGTGCCTTGATTAACCTGGAGCAACTGCCATTTGGTTACCAGGGTACTAGGGATTTGTTTAGCCTGTTTCTCAGTACTTTACTGTAGCCATCTGGCCTTGCCCCATCACACCATGATGTACTCTATTGGCTAATTAAACATCACAAGGCTACTCAACTTAGTAAAATGATCATCCAGAAGAAAACATGCTGCCCATCTATTACTCTGTGTTTGCTACATCCACTTCAACCATAAATGTACAAACACTGGCCATGTGAACTGGGGACTACTAGCATGAATGTCTGCACACAGATCTCCTGTGTCCTGGGTCTGTGAAGTCAGTAGGATGAACAGGGTGTCTGTACTAACAAATCCCAGTGCTGTAGCAGGGCAACAGCATAAACCAAGGGCTTGATCCAGTGCCCACCAAAGTCAAAGAAGACTTCCATTGAATTCAATGGCCATTGGATTAGGTCCAAGTGGATGTGATATAAATAGTAAGCCCCTCTTGATGGGAAGATTGCACCACTGAGCATCCTGCCTCATTTCAAATTCTTTCCTGGCTGACTAACCTAGACAACCAAGAAAAACCTTGCTTGCTATGTCAGGAGGATACTGAGTGTGGAGCACATTGAGAATGCTCATTTCTTCCTCTTAGCTAATGGGAATAATGCATTTCATATCTGCTGGGCTCTCCCTCCGGGAAGGTGCACTTTGCTGACCACTTAATGCTGCTTTGCATCACCGCTATGGAAAGAAAAGTACATAACTGGAATGGTGAGGAGACTCCTCACCTATGTTGACTGGCATGGGGAAGCTATAAACAATCACTGGATTCCATTCATGCCTTGCTATGTTTTAGCTTGTTGTTCTTTAGAACATTTTTAAGGTATCTGAAGTATCTAGCCATGTCCCCACTTAATCTTCATGCAGAGATCCTTAAACCTCCTACCACCCGAATTCTAGCACAGACACATCCTGACCTTCCCTTTTCTACCAGCAATGCTGTTGCTGCAAACAACTGGACAGTTTTCTTGCCTCTTGGATATCTATAACACAGCCAGAGCGATATGTAAGTAACATGAATTGTGGATGTGGAGAAGGAGTAGGGGCTTTGTAGGAGTACTATGGCTAATTTCTACTTTCTATATTGAATTCTTGAGTATTTGTCCTCTGAGCAACCCCCAGGTATGATCTCAACAGCCCTTTACACGAGTCATAAAATGTCATGCCAAGCTGATCATCTCTTTTACATAATCAAGGACCTTTGATTTTAAAATTCCATATTTTGATTATTTCAGTTGCTATGACAGTGAATTAAATATCAAGCATCTGAAAGGAGCTGGCAGACAGGTAGCCACTTAATAACCATAGGGCCAGCTTGTTTGTAATTACTGTTTTAATGTGCACTATCTAGGGAATTAAATGCTATGGTGATGGGTGCTATGGGAACCCTCAGAGATAAAGATTAAAATTCCAGTTAAGGCCAGATCCTCAACTGGTGTAAAATGGTGTCATTTCACTGAAGTCAGTGGAGCTTTGCTATTTACAGCAGCTGAGGATCTGCTGCTTGGGATTTTTGTTTTTGTTTGGCTTAATATTATTTAACCTGCCACCAATGCCGAAGAATGCTCTTTCTCCTCTTCTGGTAATCTGTTCCATAAAATGTCTAATCAATGTCTGCAGTCTTGCAAAAGAGATTTAACAGAGTAAGGGTTCAGCCCTTGACTTGGCACATGACTCCAACCTATTTTCTTTTCCAGTTGCTTAGAGCACTCACGTCATCTCCCATAGCTCTTTTCGTTATTAAAGTAATTGTGGCTTCCTCTTGTCTACCCGAGATGGACCCTGAAACTGGGGCTACAGAGGCAGTTGCTCCTGAGTAGGGGAAACAAGAAATGCCTGCCCTCTATGGGTTGCCTGCAGGAGTCCAGTCATTGAGAGCAGGTCGGTGAGGGCAAGAAAGTTGAAAACTTGATAAACATGACCCTGCCTCCTCACAGAAGTACTGACATTAACCGTATATTTCTCTAGGAGGAAGAAGAATACGTAGGCTGCTACTCTTCTCTCACCTTCCCCAGAAAGTTTCCCTTCTCCTTCCTCATAAGCCTGCAGGCCAGAGGAAATGACTAAATAAGGCCCACTGCAGTCCTGCTCCTGGAGAGGCTCTGCCTCTGTGCTGCCCCCTGCCTTTCTTGCATTGCCTCCATCAGCATTAAGATCATCAAGAGAAGGCACAGCAATCTGAATTTAGGTTGGCAGGAGGGTGGCAATCCGATCTGGGGCTCAGAAAGGGGAAACAAAGAAGAGGAAACCACTCCAAGAGCTTGTCTTCAGTGACTTGTTAACTCAGCGGATAGCTCAAGTTTGACCCCTAACCTGGCTCCCATCCATGCACACAAAATTGTAGCTCAGGGTAAGTGGAGATTTAAGTTTGAGCTACATCACCTGTCAGGGTGGTGGTGGTGGTGTTAGAGCACAAGCGCTGCTGATGCTCCTGCTAGTCATTAGAACTAGTCAGAAAAATTCCCATGAAACAGTTTTTCATCAGAATTTACTGAATCATTGAAATAAAATGTTCTGTGTAGACTATTAGCTGATGATGAAGTTTCTCTGAGACCCAGGCAGCTTTTGAAACTTCTAATGGAAACCTGCCTGGTTTGCCCACCCAGCTCCTTAGCAGTCTGATTGTATCTGAGCCTGGGGACCCCGGGGTTTCCAGAGTCTGGGTCCAGGGTAGCCACCCAGCCAGACTGCTCAGGAGTCGTGGATCTTAGGGTTTTCCCTTTCTGGAGAATTTTGAAGATTTGGGTTTTTGTTCCTAATTAGAGTGAAACCAAATTTCAAAGTTCTGAAACCCGCCATGAAACAGAATGACATGTCTCTGCCCAGCTCTATTAATGCAGTGGGGGTGCGGCATCTTGAGTTACAACAACTCATCAGTGGCTAATCCAATTGCTAGGTGCATATATGCCGACTCCGTGGGTGCTCCAGGCAGGGACTGAGGGATTTAAAGGGCAGGAGGGGGAGTTGTGTGTTTTCATCAGTTTGTTATTTGAATATTAAATGTAACAAGCAGTGTCATTTTGAATTGTATTGGAATGTTTCATATTATCATAGACTCATAGAAGATTAGTGTTGGAAGAGACCTCAAAAGGTCATCTAGTCCAACCCACTGCTCAAAGCAGGACCCACCCCAGCTAAACCATCCCAGCAAGGGCTTTGACAAACCGGGCCTTAAAAACCTCTTAAGGATGGACTCATAGACTTGAAGGCAGTGTTTCTCAAACTGGGGTCGCCACTTGTGTAGGCCAGTTTGTTTACCTGCCCCATCTGGCCGATCGTGGCTCCCACTGGCCACGGTTTGCTGCTTCAGGCTAATGGGGGCTGGTGGAAGCGACGGCCAGTAAGTCCCTCGGCCCGCCCCACTTCCAACAGTTCCCATTGGTCTGGAGCAGCGAACTGCGGCCAGTGGGAGCTGCAATTGGCCGGACCTGTGGACGGGGCAGGTAAAGAAACTGGCCCGCGCCCACCAGCGGGCTTTCCCTACACAACACCACCCCCAGTTGAGAAACAGCGTTTAAGACAAAAGGGACCATATTGAATCTTCTATGCTGACCTCACTGCAACACGCCGGCCACAGAAATCTCATCCCCAGCCATTCCTTATAAATAACCTGACCTAACATCCTGAGCTACTAAGTCCTCAAACTTTGTTTAAAGACTCCACAAGTGACCTGGTGCCCCATACTGCAAAGGAAGGCGAAACCCCAAGGCTTCTGATCTGACGGAGGAAAATTCCTTCCCGACCCAAATAGGCGACAGCAACGCCAGAGGCATGTTGGGCAAGAACTCACCACTCAGACACCCAAGAAAAATCCTGTAGTATTCAATCCCACCCACTAGTGTCCCATCATAGGCCATTTGAGCAATATTCACTGCTAATATTCAAAGATCGAATAATTTGCAAATTAGGCTATCATACCACCCCCTCCATAAATGCAAGCTTAGTCGAAGCCAGATATGTTCTTTGCCTCTCCACTGCCCCTGAACTAATTCCAGATTCATCCCTGTAGGGTGAGGAATCGCATCTATGTTGATAGATCGAAGTGAGGGGGGACTACTATTACCTCAGGGATAGACACTACTCTTATATCCATAGGGGGATAGTGGCACAGAGAATTTAATTCGTTTTCACTGATTAGGGGAGTAAGACGCAAGTTATCTAATTCCTACTCATCGCGCCGGACTCACTGAAGACATATTAATTTATTGGAGTAAGAGCAAAATCACATCTCCCCGTCAAGCCATCCTGCTTGCGTAGGAGAGTTAAGACTAACAAGAAGAAAGCTCTTATGACATCTGAGAGCGTATCATTCATAGCCGATACTAGTCACACATTGCACTGCTAGAGCATCTGATACTACAGAGCACCTCTAGTGCGAGGTGCATACCAGAGCAATCTAATGTGCGACTACCTGCTTAAACATGGGAACCAGAACTGCAACATCGATAGTTCCAGATGAGGTCTCACCATGCCTTGTAAGAGACAAGTATAACACCTCCCTTATCTGTACCGAAGTCCCTGGTCGATGACATCCCAAGACCGCATTAGTCTTTTTTCATAGCAATATCACAGGGTGGCTCATAGTCTATCAATGTGATCAACCAAATAATCGAGGTCCCCTCCCTCTGTTACTTTCCAGTGATGTGTCAGTGTATAACAAAAATTCTTGTTGTAATCTCTAAACCCCGTTGCAGCTTTTCAACTATTAAAATTAATCCTATTACTATTATCCAGTTAAAGGTCATCCAGATTCTTCTGTAGGATATCCCGGTCCCTTTCTATATTGGGTGATGGGGCAATGGCCATGTCTACAGTAAATACTGAGAAACGGTATGTTAGCAATTGTCCCAGGGCGTGGGCGGGCAAAGCCCCCCACTTCAAAGGACCCCCCAGCCGAAGGGAGGATCCCAGGGCAGAACACCAATAGTGATTCCGGGGACAACGAATGAAAAAAACAGGATCAGGAGTGAGTCATAGCAAACTAAGGGAACCGTATGGGGAAACCGACAAGAACCCCGACAACGCCCACTGCTCCTCAAAGGCGTCAAGGGAGCAAGTGGACGCAGGCCAGAGGAACAGCCGCCCGATGCGTGAACAGACGGAGGACGGATAGGCCTATCATCGCAGGAAGTCGCGTCGGCCCAACCTTCTCTCCCTGGGGTTGTAGAGCTAGTTTGCAGGGCCAAGAGGAAGGTTGAGAAGGCGATCCACGCGACTTCGTGGGCCACGGATGGGGAGCGCATAGATTCAAGGGAGGGGAAAAGTGCAACCAGAAACGCAAAAACGATATTCAGGAGGAGCCGGAACAGGGGCTGGCAACCTGGCGCACTCTCAAGTAAACGTGCGCAAGGTCTCCTTCACGCTCAACAGAAAGGGCAGGTGTCGGGGACAGGGTGAACCGCGCCAAGTAAACACCCGTGCCAGGCCCCAGAAGACCGCCAACTGACATCCCAGCGGCCGCGGGAACTAAGGCAGAGTACAAGTGGCTCCACCGGGCTTCTCACCCCTCGAGAAGGTGGCAGGGAAGGTCGCCATTGGTTACTCGGGGCGGGACACGAGGTGAGGTATGTGAAAGGTGGACACGACGTGTACAGATGGTGTCCGTGGGCGCGGTCTTGGAACAGAACCGCGTGCACATCGTGCAGCGGCTTGCAGGAAGAACAGGTGAGGGGCCGATTGGGTCCACGGGGCAGGGCCCTATAAAAATGTCCATTGGGGCCTGGGTGGAGGTGGGCGGGGCATTGCCTTCTCGTTAGACCTCGGTCGTAGGTAAGCCCAAGCAGTAGCAGGCAGCAAAAGCGGCCCCTCTCACCTCCTGAAGTACGTCGCCTGGGAAGTATGAAGTGCTGGAGAGCCCCATGCGCCGGGCGATGTGTCAGGGGATCCAGCGCAATCTCCCTGTCATATCCTAGGCAGGTCCGACCCTTGGTGATCCCCAAGTACCAGCCTACCGGCGCACCGCG
>NC_133769.1:231389616-231640539 GCF_003597395.2 Chelonoidis abingdonii
GATTTAGTCCCATTAAGCTGTTTGAGTTTGGCTTCTACCTTGGATGTGATAATATCTACCTCCATATCCTCATTCCTATTTATGGTGACCAGACGAGAGGAAGAAAATACAGGGACACGTGGTGGTGGTGGTGGGGTCTGCCCAGGGCCAGCTCTAGGTTTTTTGGTGCCCCAAGCAAAAAAAATTTTGGCTGCTCTCCCCTCACCCGAATTTTTTTTGCTTTTACACATTTGCACTTTGCAGTTTTGTTTTGACTGTTTAAAATTAAAAAAAAAAATGAAAACAAAGAATTTGTAGTTAGTGAAACAAAACTATTTCCTACTACTGTAATTTTAACATTTAATTTTAACAGAACCCTCCCACCTGGCCCAACTCTTACCTTGCTGAGGATCTGGCCCAAGGTGGATTCAGCTCCTGTCACCACTGCTCCCAGGGCCAGGGGTTGGGGCTGGTGCTGGATCCCAGCCCCACTCATCCTTGGTCTTCACCTTGGCCCTGGCATGAGCTGGGCTCAGCCTGGGCTGCTGCTCTGCTCCCCTCTCCTCTACGCCGCCTCCTGCCAGGGGAGAGGGGAGGAGGAGGAGGCAGGGACAAGCCAAGAAGGAGTGGCCTGCCTGGACATCATGTCCCCCTGCATCCTCTGCAGCCGGAGCAGGGACGCGCTACTGGCTCGCGCCTGGGGGACGGTGGCTGCCTGCGGGAGAGCTGCAGGTACAAGCCGAGGAGGAGCAGCCCATCCTCTGCAGCTAGGGAAGGGCCGTGCTACTAGCTCCCGCCGCTCTTCCATGGTCAGTGACCACTACCCCCAAGGCGGAGCGGGTAGCATGGCCCTGCCCCGGCTGCAGAGGACAGGCCGTTCCTCAGCTTGTTCGCGCTGCTATCCCATGGTCAGCGGCCACCCCCACTCCCCAGGCAGGAGCCAGTAACGCAGCCCTGTCCAGCTGCAGAGGATAAGCTGCTCCTCAGCCTGCAGCGGCATGAACCAGGGCCGCCCAGAGGATTCAGGGGGCCTGGGGCAAAGCAATCTTGGGGGCCCCTTCCATAAAAAAAAGTTGCAATACTATAGAATACTATATTCTCGTGGGGGCCCCCGTGGGGTCCAGGGAAAATTGCCACACTTATCCCCCTCTCAGGTGGCCCTGGGAAAAATAAACATTTAAAAACCTTCTGCATCTCGGCACAAACCCAGTTTTGAGAATTTCTTTTCAAGTCACCTTTACAAGGTATCACTGGTTCTCAGCATCAGCTAGTGCTAAAAGGCACTAACTCTCATTAAAAAGGTTGGACAAATATTTTCCGTCAACTTTTTTTGGATCGAAAACTAGGGGTTTTTAAAAAGCAGAAAAAAAATCAGACAATGTCTGCTTTCTTTCAAAATTTGTTGGGGTTTTTCTAATTGAAAAAGCTGAAATAAGTCTGCCAAAACCTGAACATGATTTGGGGTTTCAGAAGTGTGTGGCCAAATATTTGCTGCTTGCTGTGTTTGATTGTTTAAAGAAATAATACAAAATTTCTGCTTAAAAAAAGTCCAACACTTTTGAATTTTAATGGAGTTAGATGGCTTGCTTCCTTGATCTTCTCTGGCAAAAGCACACACAACAACAGACAGACTTTCCTCCCTCCCAGATTTGAAAGTATCTTGTCTCCTTATTGGTCCTGTTGGTCAGGTGTCAGCTAGGTTATACGATCTTCTGAACCCTTTACAGGCAAAAGAGGAATTAACTCTTAACTGTATGTTTGACACACTCTAAAAGCTTATCAGATGTTACTGCTCAATCTGACGGGGGCCCTAGTAAGCCAAAGTTCTTCCAGCCCTTCTGGAAGGATTGCGTTTTTGGTCAGAAGGACTTGTCTGCTTGCTGAATCAAAAGAAAGCCCTGAGTCAGTTTAAATGTAGACTTTTTATGCCAAACATCCTTTCTTAGTCAGTTGGTCTCTGGAAAACCTAATTTGAACCGGTTTATGCAAGCGTCCCCAGGCATAGTACCTCTCTGGAGGTCTTTACAACCTAAGTGATTCACCTTAAATCACCATCTACTGCTTTTAGTTCCTGGAGGAGCTGTGGTATCATTCCCCTTCACTCTCCTCCACTGCCCCAAGTTGAATACAGTACCTGGCCCACAGTGATACATAAACCATTCATAAGCTCAATACAGTATGTATCCCCAGAGATACTGCACAAGATTGCATCATGTCATAACAACCTAGTATGATATTAGTCTCTTTTGTAGCTGCATCATATTGTTGACACATTCACTTTGTGATTCACTATAATCCCCAGACCCTTTCCAGCAGTACCATTACCTCGCTAGTTATTCCCTATTTTGTAGTTATGCATTTGATTTTTCATTCCTAAGTGTAGTACTTTGCACTTGTTTTTACTGAATTTCATCTGCTGATTTCAGACCAATCCTCCACTTTCTCAAGGGCATTTCAAATTCTAACCCTGTCCTCCAAAGTGCTTTCAACCTGTCCCAGCCTGATGTCATCTGCAAATTGCATAAATGAACTTTCAACTCCATTATACAATTGATTTATGAAAATATTGAATAATACTGGGCCCCTGTGGGACCTGCTGGACACATTTCCCCACTTTGATAGTGTGTCATTGATAACCATTCCTTGATTACTGTCCTCCAACCAGTTTTTCACCCACTATTTCACCTACCTGCACGTGACTGAGCCATAGAGGCAGGCCAAGCACATACTTGGCTAAAATAATGTAGAAATATCTTGTGGTTAATCTGAAGAGCAGAAATACACTATTTTTCTTCTTTGCCCAAGGAGTGACTCAGTTACAGGTCAGAAGGAGGAATGTGCTCATGCCATCCAGCAAAAGTAACAGTTTCAGCCAGATATCTAGGCACTGGGACAGAGGCTGGGTGAGAAGCTGAGGGTTAAGGTAAGCCAGCTATATTTAGCAGGTGCCCCCTATGAGCCTGAACTCAGGCCAGTGGGCCATTCAGGCTAGACATAAGGAGCTTACAGAAGCCTGTGCGGGTACAATTAAAGCTGGGTGATTTTTTTGTTCAATCAAAACAACATTTAGGAAAAAATGTGTAGAAAAATGTTTCATTCAACTTTTGTTTTCCACTTAAAGTCTTTAAAAATGGTTTTCATTGAGCTTTTCCTCTCTTGGGCTTTCTTTCTCCTCGCCTCCTTTTCCCTCCCGGGGCGAGGAGAGAAAAAGGTAAAGAGGGAGAGAAAGGAGGCGGGGTAGAGGGGTAACAACAAATTGAAAACCTTGGAGGCTTTTTTGGTTCTTGTTTCACCAAGCAGAAAAACAAAAACAATGAAATAAAAACCCTGCTAAACATTTCAAATGAAATGAGATTTTTTAGAATCCCTGACCCATCCTGCTCCTTGTCCCCTGACAACCCCCTCAATCCAACCCCCCCCTTCCCTGTCCCCTGACCGCGCCCCCTCAGAACCTCTGCTCGTTCCCTGCCCTCTGACTGTCCCTGGGACTCCCTGCCCCTTAGCCAACCCCCCGGCCCCGGCTGCTTAACCTCGGCTCACCGCACGCATCGAGAAGCTGCCCCGAACAGCGCTGCAGCCGCATGGCTCCAGTGGGGCCTGAGCTCTTCCCCACTCAGAGCCTTGTGGTAAGGGGAGGAGCCGCTCGGCCCAGAGCTTTCAGCACCCCCCCCTTACCACGCAGCTCTGAGTGGGGCGGAGCTCAGGCCCCGCCCCAGCCACACGGGTGCAGCGATGTTCAGGATGCGCTGAGGCGCCAGGGGGATGGTGGGGAAAACCTCAGCCACTTTTGTGGAGGCCCCTGTGGGGCCCAGGGCAAATTGCCCCACTTGTCTTCCCCCCACCCCCGGGCGGCTCTGGCATGAACAAGCTGAGGAGGAGCAGCTCATCCTCTGCAGCTGGGCAGGGCCGCACTACCGGGTCCCGCTGCTCTTCCACGATCAGGAGCCATCCCTCTTCCTCAAGCGGAGCCAGTAGCAGGGCCCCGCCCCAGCTGCAGAGGACTGGCCGCTCCTCCTCAGCTTGTTAGCACCGCTATCCCGTGGTCAGCGGCCACCCCCCACCCTCCTAAGCGGGAGCCGGTAGTGCGGCCCTGCCCTGGCTGCAGAGGACAGGCGGCTCCTCAGCTCGTAGTGGCGGGGACAAGTCAAGGAGGAGCGGCCCATCCTCTGCAGTCGGGGAAGGGCCGTGCTACTGGCTCCCGCCTGAGGGGTTGGGGGTGGTCGCTCTCTGCGGGAGAGCAGCGAGGACATGCTCTCCACTTAGCCGGCTCCCTGCCCCGCTGCACCTGGCGGCAGAACAGGCTGGTTATCGCCCCCCAGGCTGTCAGGATCCAGCCCGGGACGCCGCTTCATGTATGAGCTGGGGCTCCAGACTTATGCCACCCCCTATATTTTGTAGCTGTAGGCACCTGCTTGTTTAGCTGGTGCCTAGAGCTGCCCCTGGGTCTGCCGGTGGAGGAAAAAACCCACATCGGTCGGGACAAGGGACAAATGCCTAATATCAGGACAGTCTCAATTTTATCGGGGTGTCTGGTCAGCCTATTCGCATTTGTCATCCTACCATTATCCCTAAGCTCCTCATTAAAGACTGAGGCAAAGTATTTGTTTAGATATTGGGCCAAGTCTAAATTATCCTTAACCTCCACTCCATCCTCAGTGTTTAGCGGTCCCACTTCTTCTTTTTTTGTTTTCTTCTTATTTATATGGCTATAGGACCTTTTACTATTGGTTTTAATTCCCTTTGCAAGGTCCAACTCTACATGGCTTTTGGCCTTTCTCACTTTATCCCTACATGTTCTGACCTCAATAAGGTAGCTTTCCTTGCTAATCCTTCCCATTTTCCACTCCTTGTAGGCTTTCTGCTTTTTCTTAATCACCTCTCTGAGATGCTTGCTCATCCATCTTGGTCTACAACTCTTATCTATGAGTTTTTTCCCCTTTATTGGGAGGCAGGCTTCTGATAGTTTCTGCAACCTTGACTTGAAGTAAATCCGGGCCTCCTCCACTTTTAGATCCACAAGTTCTTCAGTCCAACCCAATTCCCTAATTTCCTTAATTTTTTAAAGTTAGCTCTTTTGAAATAAAAAAACCCTAGTCACAGATCTATTTTTATCCTTCCATTTAGTTTAAACTGAATTAGCTCATGATCGCTTGAACCAAGGTTGTCCCCTACAACCATTTCTTCTATGAGGTCCTCACTACTTACCAAAACCAAATCTAAAATGCCATCCCCTCTTGTTGATTCAGCAACCACTTGGTGAAGGAATTCATCAGCTAACACATCCAGGAAAATCTGAGCCCTGTTATTCTTACTAGCACTTGTCCTCCAGTCTATATCTGGGAAGTTAAAGTCTCCCATGATCACAAAATTCCCATTAGTGCTTACTTCATTAAAAACATTAAAGAGGTCTCTATACATATCCAAATCAGATCCTGGCGGTCTGTAGCACACCCCAAGCACTATCCCAGGGGATGCTCTAGTAGCTTTCTTCCCCAGTGTGATTTTTGCCCAGACAGCGCTTTAATGTTGCTGCCCCTTTTGCCTTTGCCCCTCCCTCCCTATACTGGCCCACTTTCACCCCTGGTCATTTCCAAGTGGTAAAGAGACTTGTATTCTGAAACACCAGGCAGCTATCATGTTGTTCTTGATGTGACCAGAAGCCTCTGGAAACTTTTCTAATGCATTACTCTGCAAATACTTTTAATATCTGACTTGGAAGAATTATGGAGCTCAATTTTTCAGGAGTGTTCTAATTAACCCTTCAGTTATACCTCAAATAATTCAATTTCAAATGTTTTAGCTCTTCATAGAAGATATATTCTAGAAATTTACTGCTCAATGGTTGTGCAAATGCAATTTTACCTCTGGAAATTAGAAACTAAATAATAATTGGGAATAACCATGTCCCCTCTGGGGAAGGGCATATATTTAATCCTTATTTAACAGGAAACAGATCATGTTACAGAAGCATTCCACTGAAGCAGCTCTTTGTATCATATATTGCAACATAAGTTTCCTTACCTCCCACAACGTGCAAAGAAAGACAATCAAGTCAGATATTCATTCAATTATGTATAGGCCTATAGCACTTTCAGTTTGCGATTTTAGTTGTTAATCTAATGCATTCACTCGTTAATATTTATCAGATGAAGTGCTGAGATGGCCCCAGAACATACTTAGTTTTTCAAATAAGTAAAGCTGAAGATTTGTTGATTGGTTATCAGCTGCTTTGCCTGGGTCACTATTCCTTTTACTGTTCTTCTCAGTCTAAGAGTTCCCAAAATTCCCTACTGACTCTTTGGATATGTCTATGCTGCAGTCAGAGGTATGACTGCAGCACACGTAGACATACGCAAACTTGCTTTGACCAACTAGTATGAGAACAAGAGCAGTGACAATGCAGTAGCATGCTGGCAGTACAAGCTTTCCCAAGACCCTCCATTGTACTTGGACAGCTAGTCCATGCTGAAGCCTGTTGTGCCCCAGCTTCACTGCTCCAGTACCTGACCTAACTAGATTTAAGCTTGCTTGGATCTGCCTACATGCGCTGCAAACACACCTCCAACTTCAGTATAGACATATGCTTTATCCCTTAGAATAGATCCCATATTCAACAGAACCTGTCTATTGCATGTAAAATATATCTGTCTGATTCTGACAGGGTAAGTGTACTCAAATTCTTCAAATTCATGCCTGGAATATGTGGCATCATTGTCTGCTGCTAGAATTCCATGTCTGCTCAGCATGGGAGTCACATTTATTATATTGCTAAGAACTCAGTAAAATGAGTTAGAGTTTGCAGTTAGGCCATCAAATGAGTTTCATTTAGGCAACTGAAATCCAGCTTCCTATTTGTATCCCCTTTGCTTCTTCACTATTCTCCTTTCCAAACTTCCCCAGTTTTCCTGCCTCATCATCCATCCTACCACTGCCCTCCCCTCAGGGTCTCCAACATGTTGAAATGAGGACCACAGAGAAGTTCTTCTGTTTCTTCCCTTCATTGTGGATACTCCCAAACAGGTTCTGCATTTTCCAGTCACAGTGAAGGGGAGGAATATTCCTTTAAGTCAATGATACTCCAGCTGGCACCAGTCTTATTTTCCTTTTTGCACTATGACTGATGGGGGAACAAAGCCTTCTAGTTTGTCATTTTCAAGGGAAGCCAGACTCTAAGCTTCAGACAACCAGCAGCTGTTCTGATGATAGGTAGGTACCTGGAAAATAATGCCAATACTCTGGGGGTGAGGGGAGGAATAGCTCAGTGGTTTGAGCATTAGCCTGCTAAACATAGGGTTATGAGCTCTAATCCTTGAGGGGGGTCATTTGGGGATTGGTCCTGCTTTGAGCAGGGGGTTGGACTAGATCATCTCCTGAAGTCCCTAATAATCTATGATAAGCAGAATCAGGAAGAAACATCTGAGTTTTTGAGTGATTGGGGAATGTAGGACACTCTGATGGAAGGCAGGGGTGGCCCCAGCATGGTTGGGGCGGCATGCTGCAGGGGGCACTCTGCTGGTTGCCAGGAGGGCAGCAGGCAGGCAGCCTTCAGCGGTATGGCTGTGGAGGGTCTGCTGGTCCTGTGGCGTCAGTGGAGCCACAGGACCAGTGGACCCTCCGCAGCCACACCTGCAGGAGGTCCACTGGAGCCATAGGACTGGCAACTAGCAGAGCACCCCCTGCAGCATGCCGCTGTGCTTGGGGAGGCAAAATGTCTAGAGCCACCCCTGATGGAAGGAAAGAAGTAATGGGTTCTTCAGGATTGTGAGCAGAAAGAAAGTTTCCATTGATGAGGAACAGGAAATAAGTTTGGAATGAGTAGTTGTGACTGAACTAAAGAGTTTGAAATGAAGCTGAATCCAAGGAACACAGTAAAGGTTGGATTACAGCCCAATACCCACTGTACTATGTAGAGGTACCACCAAGGGTTTCATGTTTTTATCTGGTAGGTTTTTACACCTACTTTGTAAATCACCACACAGAGTGGGAGGCATTGCAGACTCAAGCCCGTGATTTTCTTGAATGCTGCTGCTCATTCTTTTCTTTTTTTTCCCCCAGTCTGAGCTTATTCCAAGTTTCCTGTCAGTCAGTTTCAGAGCATATGCCTCAGCAAGCCAAACATCTTTGTTCTCCTGCCACTGTACTCTCCAAGACCACCCTCAGCAGCCTCAGCTGGTTCTTTTTTTTAGCTCAGAGAACATTAGTACTGGCTCACTGGTTAAAATAGGCCTCAGCTCCATTGACTCCTGCTCCTGGTCATGCCATGTTAGCTTTATATTGTCCTCAGTGCTATACTCTGCTGCCAAATTTGACAGAAATTTACCCAGGAAGTGTGTATTGTATACCTCTTCTGTTGTTTGGCCTAGACAGCCTGCAATTTACTTTTGGCTGGCTGAACCCCAACGGTATATAATTTATGTCAGGCAATGTTATTTCACTTGCTGGGGAACTGACATAGATTCATAGACTCTAGGACTGGAAGGGACCTCGAGAGGTCATCGAGTCCAGTCCCCTGCCCTCATGGCAGGACCAAATACTGTCTAGACCATCCCTGATAGACATTTATTAGATCTATCCTCGGTAATAGTCGTCGGAGAGATGGCAGATGTAACAACCTCCGCTAGCAATTTATTCAGTGTTTAACTACCTGAATGTAGGGACTGTTTCCTAATGTCCAACCTAAAGTCTCCTTGCTGCAGTTTATAGTCCCATTCTGCTTGTTCTACTCATTTAGAGGCTAAGGTGAAGCAATTCTCCTACTCACCTGATGCGAACACCCTTTTAGATAGCTGAAAACTGCTTATGATGTCCCTCTGCAGTCCTTCTCTTTTCCAAACTAGATGATAACCCAATTCTTTCAGCCTCCTGTCATAGATCATGTTCCTCGAAGACTTTAATCATTCTTGGTGCTCTTCCCTGACCCTTCGACAATTCTCTCACATCTTCTTGAAATGCGGTGCCCAGAACTGGACACGAATTACTTCCAGTTTCGAGGCTAATACAGCGCAAAGGTATGAGTGAGTAATGACTTTTTGTGTCTTGGTTAACAATAACCTGTTAATGGCATCCCAGAATCATGTTTCTTTTTTTTGCAACAGTATCACATGTTTGACTCATATTTGACATTGTGGTCAGCTATGACCAGATCTCTTCTGCCATACTCCTTCCTATGACAGTTTCGCTCCCAGATCTGTAGGTGTGAACTGATATGTATCCTTGCCTAGAGTGGTAGCACTTTGCGATTTGTCTTTAGAACTTCATCCCGGGTTTACCTCCAGATTCATGTTTCTCTCCAATTTGTCCGAGTCATTTTTGAATTTGACCCTGTTCCTCCAAAGCGTTGCAATCCCTCCCAGTTTGGTATCGTCTGCGACACTTAATAAGACGACTTTCCTAATCCAACATCGTAAGTCGTTGATGAAGATATTGAACAGGACCGGTCCCAAAACAGACCCTGCGGAAGCGCCAACTGTGCTATAGACCTTTAACAGCTGGATCAGGAGCCATTAAATAGACTACTTCTCTGAGTAGGTTATGCAGCCAGTTGATGCAGCCCATCTATAGGTAGCCCCATCTAAATTGTATTTGCCTAGTTTATCGATAAGGATATCATGCAAGACCGTATCAAATGCCTTACTAAAGTCTAGGTATACCACATCCACCGCTTCTCCCTTATCTACAAGGCTCTTTATCCTATCAAAGAAAGCTATCAGATTGGTTTGACACAATTTGTTCTTTACAAATCCATGCTGGCTATTCCCTATCACCTTACCATCTTCCAAGTGTTTGCAGATGATTTCTTTAATTACTTGCTCCATTTTTCACTGTTATCAATCCATTCACATGAATTTTATATATACTTTAACATATCATCATGTTCTTGCTTAAGGCAGAACAAAGCAACATTATGAATACCTGGTTATATTCTGTGTGTGACAGGGTATACCAGGTCCTTTAAGGCCCTCTGCTGGAGGTCTTGCGGTCTTACCACACCCTGCCCCAGAAAAAAGCAGTGAAGGTGGGTTCTCCAGGCCTGCCTAGAAAGGCTACAGGAAAGCAACCAATCAGAGAGAAGCAGGCTCAGATAAAAGTTGCTGAAGAGGCTGAGCAGGTCAGTTCCTGGCTGGGACCAGAAGGGTGAGGGAAGGGCTCGAATATTGTGAAACTCTCCAGGCAAAGAGGCCTGGGAGAGACCCTGCCCAAGCAGAGATAACGCAGGGAGAACCAGCAGCTATAACCCTGAGCTAATGGGTGAAGATGATGGGACTGAGTGGGAAGCAGTCCAGGGAATTTCTTTTCTTTTCTATATTAGGGTTGGAAGGGACCTCAGGAGGTCATCTAGTCCAACCCCCTGCTCAAAGCAGGACCAATCCCCAATGGTCCCCTCAAGGATTGAGCTCACAACCCTGGGTTTAGCAGGCAAATGCTCAAACCACTGAGAATGCAACAGTAGCAGCAACTATTAAGCGAAGCAGGCTGTAGCTCCTGTTTACAGTATCCCTGGGTTGGGCCTCAAAGTAGTGAGGGGGCCGGGGCCCCCCACTGAACAGTGGGGAAGTGGTCTGAGCCCTAAAAAGTGAACAAGATTCTTTACTAAAAGCAAGAGAGCAGCTGGAATTTAAACAGGCCCAGAGACAGGGCTGACAACCCTGGAGAGGGCTGATTAGGCCCAGAGATGGGGCTGAAGAACCTGGAGAGAACTAATCATTTGTTGAACATTGTTACCCTGGAAGAGGTTCTTCCATTCATCTATTAACAGTGCGAGTTAGCAGGAGGGCTGAGCCACTGAAGACCCACATTGTGAGGCCAACAACCTACAGGGCGTGCCAAAAGAGGGGGAAGAGACTGCAGCATTATACCCAGCTAACAGGAGGCACTTGCAAGAAGTGTGTGTCCCCTGTCACAGTATGCCTGGAAACTCTAGATCTGAGTATTCTCAAACCTTGAGAACATTTGGAACCATATATGATCCCTACCGCTGTAGCTGGCTGATCCAAAACTCTTTACCTGAATACCCTCAAATCATGGGGAGGGTGTTTGAATCCAGATTTCACCCTAGCTCTAGTATGGACTGAACTCAAAGCCCTCTCCTCCTATATCTTAGGGGTTTGGCTCTGTTATGTTCACATTATATACACAGAGAAATAAGATAGAAACCAAATCTCTTGCTGAAAGGTTGCAACCTCACATGTTCTGAATTCTAAGAAATAACAATAACTCACAAGAACCCAAAACCAGAGAGACAAAGCAGGCTGCTCTCTAAAAAGAGGCACAACTCACTCCATCTTACTACAGGTTGGCTGGCTGCAGACTGACCTCTGCTCCTTGATGCTTCACTGTAGAGCTCCCTAGCCTGCAAGCAGGACCAGGCTGCAGAAACCCTACACTCCCCACTCTTATAAATATATGGAGCTATACCTATCTCGTAGAACTGCAGGGGACCCTGAAAGGTCATTGAGTCCAGCCCCCTGCCTTCACTAGCAGGACCAAGTACTGATTTTGCCCCAGATCCCTATCTGAAAGTGATAGCTTGCAATTCCAACACAGTTCTCAAAACATTAGTTTGGCAGAATTACATTTTTTGTATAATTTTGACTGATAGAATCAATGTTTATTTATAATTTTATTTTTATCTATTTACATTTTCACAGTTGTGGGAAATTATGGTGCTGTGTCGATAATAGTTATTTAATGACAGTAGATGTTGAACTTCAAAAAACTAAAGTTTTATAACCATCAAAACACAAACTGTCAACATCACATGTAAAAAATATACAAAACAGCCTTAAATCAAACTCTAATAAGATCTTAAGCAGCATTTTTCTTACTTTGCTTATCTGTAAATTTCAGTCATCATCCTTGGAAATCTTTTTCATCAATTTGTTTGCGTTCAGTGAAATCAACATTTCCTGACACAAATCTAATCCTTCCAAGCCTATCAACACACTACAGACTCTGACTTTGTACTTTTCAGTTCGGGGACTTACATAGGCTTAGGCCTTCGTGTATATTCCATATTTCTATTAAATATTTCAGATGCTGAGATAATACCAAATGTTGGTAGCTGAAAATAACCCTCCCATCTCCAAGCTGCACGTTGTACCAAAAGCTAGATTTATGTAGGACTAAAGGAATATGAACACTGTTCAGGTGACTTTGAGAGCCAAAGAAAAATATATTTTAATCTCTTTTTAAAGCTATTTAAAAAAACTGCTTATCCACAGGTCTAGGATCCCTAACATCTTTACCATGATATGATGAAATCCCAGCATCACTGGAATAATTTTCCAGCAGGAACGTAGCCAGACAGGCACCCACAGAGACTCCTTTCCAGCCCTTTCTCATCTAAGAAGCACACCCTAAGCTCTGTCCCAAACCCTGCTCAAACACGTCTTTTGCGGCATGCAACGAAGCTTACCAAATGCCGGTTATTTCAGATCGGGAGGAAGCAAGTATCTCCATGCCTTCACAAAGAACACCCTGCCAGCTTCCTGCTTCCTTTTTATACACATATCGGAATACTTCTTCATTCACAAGAGAGCAAATGGTGCATTTGTCTCATTTAGTCAATGGTGCTAAATGACTTCCAGTCTGAGTACCAAGGTAACTTTAAAAAAAGTTATAAAAAATGAATCACTTTTTTTCATTGAGTCTCAGGAAGTTTGGCTTCACTTTGCTTCTCCTTTGCAGTAAAAAGTTAGGTCAGTCCTTGTTTTATTCTACCCAGTTCACTCCTCACTAGTTATAAACTGTGAATTAATCCTTAGACGAACTCTTTCCATAAACATTACAATATGCCTCATGTCCAAATATCAGTGTTCCAAATCTGTCTGTGCTCTTGCTCTACAAATACACCACTCGCACAACTGCTTTATATTTACAATTTCAAAACCATGCATCGAGTCTGTATTTTGGCCACAATTGGTTAAGCATGTGCTTAAATCCCATTGACTTTTATGGGACTTAAGCACTTTTGGAATCAGGGCTCAAAGCATGGAAGCTTGTTGCAGCACTGTCCTGAATAGGGATATCTTCCTGAAACAAGGACTAAGGGCCAGATTTAGAAAAGGGCAGATAGGCGCATGATGGGCTTTTCAAAAGCCCCTAGGCACTGAACTCCAATCAATGTCAATGGGAGTTAAGTGTCTAAGCACTCCTGAAAATCCTCAAAGATGCCTTAATACCTTTAAAACACTAGACCCAATGGTTTTACTGAATTGGTGCCTACGCATCTTAGGTTCTGGGGGGAAATACACTCTTCAGTTCTAGAGTCAGTGTTCCAATTGTGTTTGTACTAACTAGAGATGGGCAGGAAAGGGTTTTTCTGGCCCAGGGAACTTCAAGATTTGTTGAAGTTGACTCTTTCCCCTTGAAAGTTTCAATTTTGATGGATCAGCATTTTTGACAGAAAAATCTCTAGTCAAAAAAATTCCTGACTAGTTATAGTTTTCTTTATGCCACATAAATTTTACTCCTCCAGAAATTGTATAGCTAAAGGGATTTAAACTTCATCTCATATTTATACTGTGTATTGACTGAATACAGAACTCAGTTCAGACTGACTTATTATCTGAAAGCTTCGACAAGGTGTCCGTTTGTTGCATTTGTAGATGAGCTTGATTATTTTTCCAGTTGAGTAACTATTGTATTGTAACTCGGTGTTAAAGAAATAATAAATAAAGGTTATATTATTTATTTGAGCTTCTGAGGACAGTTTTCTGTCAAATTTCTCTGATAGGCAATGAAAGGCTGCTGCTACAAAACATACCCTAAAGCTATTTTCTTATATCAGCCAGTGTTTATCTAGCAAGTTTACACTTTTGTATGACACTATGAAAAGTTACTATTTGCTAATTGCCTTCCCAGAACACACATTCATCAAAGCAGACGCAGACATGAGAAGATGTGATGTACTCTAACTCTCAGTGACATTGCCAGTAATCATTTATCAGACTGGTCTTTTTTTCTTTTTTCTTTTCTTCTTTTTTTTTTTTTTTAAGAGTTTGTCAGCCCAAAGATGGTGGGGGAGGGGGCAGGGGGGGAAGAAGAGGGGAGTCTCTTTATGCACTATCCTTTCTACAACAGCTAATCAGTACACTGAGACATGCAAAAGTGCTGAAAACATCTTTAATGTAACCTGAAAAGGACTTATTTTTTAAAGTCATGCCCCTTTTACTTCTTTATGACATAAATAAGTCATGATCTGAAGACCTGAAAGGGGATTATTTGCTTAGAAGCATCTGGAATGTCAAGTTTGTTCGTTTGTTTGTTCTATTTTTTCTAGTGGACCTTGAAGTGTGAGGGATGTTTATGGTGAATGCAACCCTCTTTACTGAAGGAGTGAAGGTGTTGCATCTTTAATAAATCTTGCTTTATCCAAAATGTTACTGGGTCATTGAAATTAAGCAGGTGCCGATAAATACAAGAGCAACTGTTTATACAGTCTGACTATAAAATCCCTTCCAGTGGTGCTAGGGGTTCTGCCACGCCCCATTATATACAGGATTTACAATTTCGGTTCAGTGACTCTCAGCATCCCCACTATAAAAATTGTTCCAACACCACTGGTCCCTTCCTCTCTGAACTGCTCTCTTTTTTCACTCTCTTGGTTCTTATGATGTCATTGTGCTAATTGTCCAGTTATCACAGGGTTGGCAGCCTTTCAGAAGTGGTGTGCTAAGTCTTCATTTATTCACTCTAATTTAAGGTTTCGTGTGCCAGTAATAAATTCTAACGTTTTTAGGTCTCTCTCTCTATAAGTCTATATTATATAACTAAACTATTGTATGTAAAGTAAACAAGGTTTTTAAAATGTTTAAGAAGCTTCATTTAAAATTAAATTAAAATACAGCTGTTATCAGTTCAGTGCAGTGGTTCTTATCCTGGGGTTCACACACCCCGGAGGTGTATGAGATTTACTACTTTGTTTCATCAAACCTACGTATTTATTAACATTATACATGTTTTAACGATTACTGTAATAAAGTTAAGTTTTCAAATTTTTAAGCTAATTGTAGTGTAATTTTGCTGAGGACTGCAGAGTGCTGGGACCAGACCAGGAGCAGAGCCCTGGGCTGGCTGCTGGTACCCCAGGCTGGCAGGAGGGCTGAGCAGGGCCAGAGGCCCAGACCCCAGCTAGCTGGTGGCTGAGTGGCTGGAACCCCAGACCAGCAGTGAGGTGAGTGGGGCTGGCGGCTCGTATCGCAGGCCGGCAGCAGGCTGATTGGGACTGAAGGCCAGGACCCCAGCTGGCAAAGGGATGGTGGCTGGAACTCCAGGCTGTCAGCGGGCTGAGCGGAGCCAGCAGACAGAACCCCAGACCAGCAGCAGGCTAAGCAGCTCATCCCCTGTTGGTGTGGGGTTCCGTCCGCTGGCTCCTGCCAGCCGGGGTCCTGGCCACCAGCCCCATTCAGCCTGCTACCTGCCAGGGGTTACTTTCACTCAGACTGGCAGCAGGCTGAGCGGGCCTGCGGCCAAGGCCCCAGTTGGTAAGGGGCCGGCAGCCAGAACTCCAGACCGTCAGCGGGCTGAGGAGGGCCGGTGGATGGAATGCCGGCTGGCAGCAGCGTGCTAGTAAAAATCGGCTTGCATGCTGTCGTTGGCACACGTGCCGCAGGTTGCTGATCCCTGAGTTATCACAATCTATCAGATTAGATAGGACCGAATTTTTAATGTAAAAACTAAACAAGTCAATCTCTCACCCCATCACCTCTTAAAAACATAATAACAGAAAGAACCTAACCCCCCTTCCCCTGCCACAACGTTTTGCTCCCTTTGCAGGTCCCCTTTAAATGAGTTAAGACAGAAATGTGACCATCCACACAATCTGCTTTTTGGGGGGCAATGTGGCTAGGATACCAAAAGGTCATTTCCAAATATCATGGTTATGGGAAACATTTAGGCACCTGGTAAAGAAATGTCGCCTCCCTACAACCTCACAGGTAGTGCTGTTGGTGTGGAGGGGGCTTTGTCTTAGTCAGCAGGGGAAAGAAAACCCTTGGTCCCTCTCATCTCTTCAAGGGGACTCCACCTCTTAGAGGGCTTGAGGAGGGGAGCTTCTGGTTGATTATTTGGGCAGAAAGTGCAGCATAAATCTATTGGCTCCTGTGCCTTCAAGGGGAGGGCTGATGAACTCTTCCCCATGCTTGGGGGGCTTCAGTCAGCCTCAGGAAGTAAAGTTTCCCCTCTTCCCTTCCCCTTTGGCCTAAAATAGGACCACATTTGGGGGCTGTGCTGTGGCCATCACACTAGTCACCTTTTGGGAGGCTGGGAAGGAATTTTTCTCTCACTACCGGATTGACCTGAGCAGAGTGGGGTTATTTGCCTTCCTCTCAGCAGCCCAGTGACTCCATGAGTACGTTAAGCTGTAAAAATCATGTTGTTGCAAGTTGGCAGGTGCTCAGTGCAGGTGCTTTGTTCAGTAGAGGTCCAGTTCCCTCATAAACTAGAACTGGAAGTGGATTAGGAGAAGGCATCTCCTAAAGGAGGGTGTAGGGGACTGCGAAAGACTGTGTTACGGCCTAGCCAGGGTATTTCCGCTTTCTCGGTGGCCTTTTGAAAAGCCCCTGTTTGCAAAGTGGCCGGTCATTGTAGGACACGGCATGCCAGTTATAACTTGCTTTTAACTAGTTAAAACCAGTTTGTATGGTCTTAGGCCAAAAGGTATACACCGCCCGTGGACAGTCCCTGGCCTTTGG
The DNA here is from genome assembly GCF_003597395.2 of Chelonoidis abingdonii. Taxonomy (NCBI): domain Eukaryota; kingdom Metazoa; phylum Chordata; order Testudines; family Testudinidae; genus Chelonoidis; species Chelonoidis abingdonii. The sequence continues at coordinate 231,406,290 of NC_133769.1, forward strand.
CCAAGGGCAGACATAGCTTGTGAGAAGTCCCTTTTTGCATACGTATGAGTTGCTTTTGTATTGTGTCTATATAGCTGTATGCTCCCGGTCCTGCCTTTGGACTCCGACCCAGGCTGAGCTGAGCTTCGGTGCTGGGTTCCCCGCCAAAGTGACAGCAACGCCCGGAGTCTCCGTTGCGGATGTGTCACTTTACCTTCATTAAAGCCAAATAACTCACGAGGTGTGTGGGCCTCGTTCTTGCAGAGCATCCAAGCACACAACAGAGGGGAATGGAATTGGGACTCCTAATGTCTGGTATAGTGAAGAGACAACCCCCACACTCCAACCCTTTAACTTTCATGTAAGGGGAGTGGGATCTCAGTGATCATGAAGCTACCAGGTTAATGGGGTGTGGGGCTGATGCTGGTCCTCCACCAGGTGGAATGGATTACAGTAGGAAAGATGATGTACACTGCACGAGTTATTGATGGTTAGTTTCCAGATGTTACATAACAGACTTGCAGCCTAGTTTAAACCACATTTCTAGTGTTTTGTTTTATTGTCATGGAAGTTTTCTCCCTATCCACCCTATGTATTGAGTGGGTGAAAATGGTTAGGGGCCAGAAGTTACCTTTGCAATTCAATCTCTACCATGACTTCATACTTCTGCAGTCTAATGAGATTGCAGACAAGGAATTATGGATGATTCTCTTGACCTGAGTCTCTGAACTTTGTGTAGTCACTTTCACGCCATGAAGCAGGTGTAAAACATTAGCATTCAGGGCTGGTACGGTCATGGTTGTGGTGGGGTGAACACACAGGGTACACACAGGCCCTTGGAATCAGGAAACAAAAATTATATGAAAATGAAGACATATTCCATGAAAATAATAAGCATATTAAAATAATTGGGCTTATTTTTTTTGGAATATCAGTGATATTCCCCATAAGAAACACATCATGCACAGACTGTAAATATTATAATCAGAAATGCAGACTTGGTCAATCAAAGGACACTGGTCAAAAAAAGGTTTGATTTAATATTTGGAAATCTCTTTCTAATAATACCATGCTACAGTAAAATCATACTTAGCATAGCACTGTGTGTCAGCCTCTACCTCATCTTTAAACAACTGAAAATATATTAGCACACAGAAGGGTTATAACATCTATGTACAATTAAAACAGCCGTTAGTAGATCAAGGAAGAGAACAAGATTGAGATTACAATTCTTGGAAAAAAACACAACAATTCCCTTCAGTAATGTATATGATACCCTAGCCCAGCTGCAACACTGTGATCATAAAAACATTCATTTAAAACACGAAAAAGCCACAGACTAATTTCCTTAAGGTGATTCAGACATGAAAATAAGAATTACTTTTAAACGCTCCGAGGATCCCCAGCGAGTATTCCACAATGTTCTGCACAAGAATGACGCGATTACAGGGAACACAAGTGACTGTAAAAATTTATTGTTTGTCATTTATTCATATGATCAGAATTTCTGATACAGTTCACCTACTGGCTAAGAAACACATTAACCCGTGACTTTTGAATCCAGAAGCCTAGCCGATGACAACCAAATTTACTGCATATTTTGAGCCAAAAAGTATTGTCCAGAGCATAATAAAATTCAAGTTTTACAGCGAGAATTTTATGTCTGTGTTCAGAAAGTGACCTCTAGCCTATGAAAAAACCAATAACTGGCACCAGTCACTTGTCAAGAAATTAAAAATAAGTTATTTTTGTGCAATACATCAAAATAGTTATAGTAACAATGAAATAGTGAACACAACCCTAATGATCTATCTATCTATCTATCTATGTCTCCCAGATGTGTGCACATTTCTGCTGACATCAGCATCCTTCCTGCAGAATTTTTTTAAATCAACATATTGATTCTTCCTCATTAGAAACAAAGAAGAGAAAAGTCAAAATTGATAGGAAAATAAATAATTCTTTCAGGTTTGAGCATTGCACACAGTAAAGGGTAAGAGAAAAACTTTAAAAATTGAATTCAGCTCTTAAATCCTTTTTCTACTTCCAAAGTCAATGCAATGAGAGTTTTGCATGAGTAAGGAACAATCAAGCACTTTTGAATCGGACCTGTAGTTTGTTTGTTCCTTTTTAAATTTCTACCAGTAGGGGGATATTTTGTCCAGTTGCTGCCGGATTGTCATTGTCAAAAATACAATGAGTGGTTTAGGACATATTGAAATGGATGAGGACTCCTTTTTTAAAAAAAAAGTTAAGTATTTATCTCTATAGAAACACCTTTGAATTTTGTGAGATTTTCCAATGGCATTTAAAGGGGTTTATTTGACAGTTTGAATTTGTGTGTGGGGGGTAATTGTTACAGCTTTCAAAGATTTCTGCAGGAGTTTAACAACATAAGATGCACTCGAGTGTCTTGGTAAGTGAACAGAAATCAAAGCATTTCTGCTCTGAACCCTCTTTCTTTCTTTCTTTCAGCTTCCACTCAGTTTTGATCCTAAGCTCACTAGTGCAGGGAGCATTGGTGATTTGTATTCCCAGGTCTGCCATAGATTAGCTCAATGACCTTGAGAAAGGTCACTCAATCTCTCTGTGCCTCAGCTTTCCCCATCAGTACAAGATGTCTCCCTGGAAGTAGGTCAGAAGTAAAAGACAACATTGGATAAAATCTTCAAAAGCACCCAGATGACTTAGAAGCCCAAGTTCCATTTTCCAGAAATGACTGTTTAAGAAATGCATATGTTTCTCCAGTAATGTAACTCTTCTTCCATGACTATGATCTTTATTTTGAACATAAATTATTGGTTAACCATGTCAATCTTCAGATTTATTTTACCTCTAGCTTTATTCCTCACAGACCCACTGGCTTATGTAATGCTTTCTTCCTACAATGACATTATTGAACATTCTTCAAACCAGTTCAGTGAGGGAAACCACCAAATACCATACATATTCCTCTGGCACTAAACCTCCTATTTGCCTCTTTAACATTATAAGCAGCTCTCTCATTGAATTCGCCCTCAGAGGTTGTAGCCTTTAGATTGCTTGTAAACTTTGGTAACTTATGTGACGTCTATAATTTCTCTGAAGCAGAAGCAAAACATTTAAGATAGATAAACTAGTGGTTCTTCCTAACTGTGACCCCAAATTATCTTCTCCCCAAATATACAACCATTCCCTGTGTGCATTGCATGAGGGGACTAAGTCCCACACCGCTTCTTAGGCATCATCAGCATTTATGCAGTTCATCTGGCAGAGAACCCAGCAGACAAGGTCTCTTTCCCTGACTCAGTTACTAGCCATTGCAATTCATAATGAGAATTCATAGGCATTCATGAGAATTCTCTGTAGCCTGGTGCTTAGGGCATTCACGTAGGCTGCAGAAAACCCAACTTCAGTTGCTCCAATGACTGTTTATTCACAGTGGAACATCTTCAGCAGGAGACACTGAGAAAGACCCCCACCTGAATAGCCCTTGGGTTGTGACACTCTCCTGCGATACAGGAGACCCAGGCATAAGTCGCTTCTCCTCATCAGGCAGAAGGGCAGGGTGGGATTAAACATGCCTCTTCCAGGTGAGTGCTCTAACCACTGGGCTAAAGGATATAAAGAAAATCATGATAATAACCTTCCCCCCGCCCCAGTGTTTTGTGAATGTGGTCCTTTGTTTTTTGTAGAAATGTCCAATCATAACAAAAAAAATCAGGTTAGATTAAAACAAAATGTTTCATTTTGACCCTAGTCAGAAAGTTTTTGACTTTTTGATTCACCCAAAAATTTCATTTTCAGTTTGACTTGAAACAAAACTTTTGTTTTTCATTGCTAGCTCTACATTCCATGCATTCAGACAGTTATTTTGCCTTAATGACCTCAGCAGTATTAATCTTGTGAGCTAGAGTGCATGTTTGATGAAGCTGGGGTACATATTGCTGATGGGTCTCTCTTTTTTTTTTAAACTTCCCCTGGAAGGGTGTGTTGTTTGGGCCATGGCAGATCTGTAGCGAAACTACAGTTCAGTGGGTTTGCCTTGGCACACATTTTCTGTGATGGCTAAAAAGTTATAAAATATTCTTTAGAAAACACTCCCAATGTATAATTGATATTCTTGGAATTTGGCATATGAGGAGTAACTGTGTGGCCAAAGGATAGATCCCAGGGTGTTTTAGATTTCTTGCAAAAGGAAGTGAGACAATCTAATGCGGGGTGGGGGGGATGGCCCAAAAGCAGTGATTTTTAAACTCTGATTTACTCTGTGTTGTTCTTTTCTTTATCAAAGCACAATGAAAAATTCAAATAGCGTTCAAGGTTTATATTCTGTGTTTTGATTTTTGCAATTTCAATAAGATTTTTACAAAATAAAGCTTTAAATTGCATGTTAAAATTGAGCTCTATAACACAACTGTAGCTGTACTGCAATTATCACTGCACCATAAGAACAATTATAAATAGACAGATGAATGTGATTTGCCTAATTCTGAACCCATTCAGGCATACAGAGTTTAATAATAGAAGCAGAATGTTGAGGTTCGCATCCAGTTTAGGGCTGGCAAAACTCCAGCTCTGCACTCTTGCTGAAAATGTCAGCAGCTGATCTCAGAATATTACACATTCATTTTTTCCTGTCAGGAGTGAAAATGTTAATGAAGTAAACTCAATTTGAGATAGCTTGACACCAACTCTCCAGATCCAAACATCCTTTGAATTTTAAGAACATCAGAACAGACATACTAGGTCAGACCAATGGTCCATCTAGCCCAGTATCCTGTCCTCTTACAGTGGCTAGTGCCAGATGCTTCACAGGTGCTTCTTGTCCAGTGTTGTCCATCCAGGGCTTTCTCAGGCCGGATTCTTCCTCACCCCTTTTGCGTCAACAGCATGAGGAACCTCTTTCCCTTTGTGGTCTGTGGAAGGGCCAGGCAGAATTGGGGAGCAGAGGGACTATTCCTTCTCTACTGTCTTCTGAGGCTTCACAGGGCCCCAAAAGAAGTGAAACCAGAGCTCTGCCTCCCCCTTCTGCAGCAGGACTACAGAGCTGACCAGCCATCTGTCCATGGGTGTGAGCTGCACCCCATGAAAGAAAGGGGCAGTGGGAGTTCAGCCTCAGTGCACTTACCTTTTCTCCCCTGGAGATGGGGCAATTATCTCCTATCCCTTACTAGGGGGCATGTCTAAAAGATACAATCAAGCCATACGTTTTTATTTTCAAAAACTTCTTTTGCTTCAGTTAGAATTGCCTCAAGACGGACTGAGTAAGGATTTTAGAATTCAGTTGATAGTTTTTAATGTCTGAGAAAGATCTAAGTAGTAAAAGAAGAATCAACAGCTGTCTTCAGAGACAGACACCTTGCATTTGGATTGCATCAAAATAACAGAAGGCTTTCACCCCTGACTATGGTTAACTTGCCTAGTGACATAAATGTAATGAGGCTTGCAACAACGCACAATGAAAATGGGAGGGAAAAGCCATACCCAAAACACAACTACTCATTGAAACAAACGACTCTGCCCAAGAAATATGTCTGAATGGAAGATAGTCTGATGGTCTGATGGTCTCCTGTATGAGAAGTGGCACTTCAGTCAAGATGTCTGAAGCAGCATAGTGTCATACCATATGGTACATCAATTGTTAAATATTCTCTAACAAGGACACTATCAGTGCCAGAATGGGCTGAATGCCAGATTGAAACCACTCATGGAAGTTATTTATCAGTGTTAATGAATGAGAAATGGTTCAAGCAACTGGATTGGCTAATGCACGAGGCAAGATGTGTCCTCTACATGTTAATTGAAACTTATTTGTTTTTCTCAACGCTCCCATTTATCTATGGGCCCAACCATGAAGTACTTGCTCAAGGACAACTCACTGAAGGGAAGGCTGTGTGGTATAGACATAAGGTAATATCCAACCTATACCTCCCCCACTGTAACTTGAGACCATTACTCCTTGTTCTGTCATCTGCTACCACTGACAACAGTCTAACTCCATCCTTTTTGGAAGCCCCTTTCAGGTAGCTGAAAGCAGCTATAAAATCCCCCCTCATTCTTCTTTTCTGCAGACTAAACAATCCCAGTTCCCTCACCCTCTCCTCATAAGTAATGTGCTCCAGCCCCCTAATCATTTTTGTTGCCTTCCATTGGACTCTTTCCAATTTTTCCACATTCTTCTTGTAGTGTGGGGCCCAACACTGGACACAGTACTCCAGATGAGGCCTCACCAATGTTGAATAGAGGGGAATGATTACGTTCCTCGATCTGCTGGCAATGCCCTACTTATACAGTCCAAAATGCCATTAGCTTTCTTGGCACCAAGGGCACACTGTCCACTGATATCTCAGCCCTTCCTCGTCCACTTAACCCCTAGTCCTATCTGCAGAACTGCCTGCCCGGCCACTCCGGTCCTAGTCTGTAGAAGTGAATGATCTTCCCATCCTAAGTTGCAGGGACTTGAAACTTGTCTTGTTACCTCACAGATTCTTTTGTCCCAGTCCCTCTAGGTCCCCTCTGATCCTATTCCTACCCCCCAGTGTATCTACCCACTCCTGCCCAGTTGTTACTGTCATCTCAAAAACTTGCTGAGGGTGCAGTTCACGCCATCCCCCAGATCATTCATGAAGATGTTGAACAAAATTGGATGGCTTAGGCACTTCACTGGATTCTGCGCCACTAGACACGAGCCATTGTCATATCCATTGTGCCCAACGATCTAGCCACTTATCCACTTATAGTTCCATTCATCTCGCCCATACCTTTACTGCTGCAAGTAATACTGTGGGAGAGCCGTATCAAAACTTTGCAAAAGTAAAGGATAACATGTCCACATGCTTTCCCTCATCGGTGCCTCAGAGCCAGTTATCTCATCACAGAAGCAATTAGTTTAAGTTAGCATGACTTGCCCTTGGTGAATCCATGCTGATGTTCTAATCATTCTCTCCTCTAAGTGCTTCAGAAATTGATGTCCTTTGACCTGCCCAATAATTCCAAGGACTGAGGTGAGGCTGACTGGCCTGAGTTCCCAGGATCCTCCTTCTTCCCTTTTAAAATGGGCACTACATTAGCCTTTTCCAGTCATTAGACCTTCCGCGATCACCAAAGAGTTTTCAAAGATATTGGCCAATGGCTCTTGCAATCACAACCACAACCATTTAGCACCCTCGAATGCAGGGCATCCATCCCCATGGACTGTGCTCTTCCAGTTTTTCTAAATAGTCCTGAACCACTTCTTTCTCCACATAGGGCTGGTCCCTTCCCACATAAACTGTGCTGCCCAAGTGCAGTAGTCCGGAGCGGACCTTGTTCATAAGACAGAGGCAAAAAGAGCATTGAGTACATTAGCTTTTTCCACATCCTCTGTCACTAGGTTGCCTCCCTCATTCAGTAAGGGGCGCACTCTTTCCTTGACCACCTTCTTGTTGCTAACGTACCTGAAGAAACCCTTGTTGTTACTCTTAACATCTCTTGCTAGATGAGCAGATCACAATCAGTGTTGCAGCCCTATGAGTTTTCATGGGAGAATTGAATCCAAGATACTGCTGCCTAATCATTGTCACCCCAATGGACTCATCCTCACAAGCTTTTTATTAGGATTCCAGTCTTGCATGACATGCCTTTATCTTCCCAGGCACTCCAATAGGATGTTATTAACTCTTGAGTCAATACAGGCTTTGCCTTCAGTGATACAAAGCATCCAAAGAAGTGAGCTGTAGCCCACGAAAGCTTATGCTGAAATAAATTTGTTAGTCTCTAAGGTGCCACAAGTACTCCTGTTCCTTTTGTGGATACAGACTAACACGGCTGCTACTCTGAAACAAAGCTGGTGGTTTTAATTATTTTTTAAATAAACACAGTGAGATACTAACGCTGGCTAGCTCTCAGTCCTTAACACCCTTAGTGGAGCCAACACACTTGCCGTGTTTACCATGAGATAGCTTATGTGGGGTCAGTGCTATAGTCCCATCCTGTGGTTCACCTCACCTCATTTACCTCATGGTAAAACTACAGTGCCTTGTCTCCACTAGACTTTTACAACAAGAGAGCTAACCCGCATTAATTATCCCATAATTAAACAACAAAATCCAGAACAAAAACCACACCCCTTTTTTGTTAGTGAAGACATAGCCACAGAAGATAAGTTGTCTGTCATGGCTCTAACTTCAGATGCAAGGCTTGTAACATGATACACTCCCACCTTTAATAGTAGCCATATGAAAATAGCATTTTTGAGAGTTTGGAGTTTGATACTCTACTGTGTCAGAGTTTTGCATTTTGACTTCAATAGAGTTACACCAGTGTAATGCAGTGGAGAATCAGGACCCTTGCTTCTTTGTGAAACTAATCATAACCCTTTGGAAGAGCTATGCACTAATTGCAGTTATCTGTGCTCTTTGTTGTATACATGTGACAAAACAAGGGGAAAAATGCAATCTTATACTTTTGACATGAGTAGAGAGCCTCATTAGCCACCTTTATTCAGTTGTTTTCTACGTACCCTTACCTCTGCCACTAGACACGAGGAGGGACTTGCTAGGGGGTAGGATAGTCTCTCCTCACTGTGTCTGTGAAAGAGGAGATTGAAGATATTGTAGTGACCACACCCAATTCTTATACCACTGTAACTCTTGACTTCAGTAGAGTTACTCCTGATTTACAGTAGTGGAGGTGAGATGAGAATCAAAGCCTCTGACTCCAGTTAGGAAAGAAAAAATGAAAGGCAAACTAGAACATATGTTTTAAACCACAAATACATGTATAGAAACATGTGTTACTACCCATTCGCTCTCACACATTGGTGTGACAAGTATGTGGAGGGCTTTCTTTCTGTCCAGGTCTATATACGCCTCTACCCTAATATAACACTGTCCTTGGGAGCCAAAAAATCTTACTGTGTTATAGGTGAAACCGCGTTATACCGAACTTGCTTTGATCCGCCGGAGTGCGCAGCCCCCCCCCAGAGCGCTGCTTGACTGCGTTACATCTGAATTCATGTTATATCGGGGTAGAGGTGTACATCACAGTGTTTGAAAACCTTGCCAATGTAAAGAAGCGTAGACAGAAAATTTTCTCTCCTTTCTCTCCAATTGATTGAATCTCTTACTTTGTCCTGGTCACATGAGGTTCTATTAGGAACTTGCACACGCCATGGTATGACAAATGTAACAATGGCCAGATCTTGGTTTTCAGTGCTCAGGCAGCTAGTGACAATGCCCTGAGCAAGTAAGCATTCACATGAATTGACTTGCGAGGTAAAAAGGCTCAGAATTTTTGTTTGCTGTTGTTTATTCCCAGGATCAGTACATAGGAGCTGTCTCCTTGCTTTGCCTGTATGATTTTGGTACGCCTAGTTCCAGTCCTAGCTGAGTATAAGGAAGTTTTATCTTGTGTTAAATCATAGTGAATGTTACTGACAAAAAAGAGTTTGACAGATTTTCATTTAATATTCAGGGAAGAGTTACATTGATTCTTAATTTATCTTAACCAGTCCACAAAAAACCTAGCAGGTATTTTTCATTTCTTGCATCATTTAAAATTTGCAACAGTGACACTTAGTCACTAGGCTTAACAGAGTTAATGAGAAGGAAAATGCTTGGGGATGTTTTGGAAATTTCTGATGTGTTGGGAATATTGGATTCAGCTATTTATTTTTGTTTTCATTGCACGGAGAGAAGTCATTTGGCCTGAAAGCAGTTATCTGTTTTAGACTTGATAAACGCAAACAGTAGTGATGAATTATTTTGGATTTAATCACTGTGTAAAATCTAGTCTTACTGATGCACAAATGTATCACCTCACAGCAAGCTACTTCACTGTCCCAACAACTAGCTACCAGTGGAATTTTCCATCTCAATTTTTCACACAGTTACAGGCATTCTATACACTATCTTCTCATCTCATCAGAGATTAATCATCAGTAACAAAACTTAGCCTCAGAAATGTCAAACAAATAAAAAGAAAGTTAAGTTGTAAGGCAGAGCTTTGGACACAGAGCAGATTTCTCAAACTCAGGAGGTCTGAGGACTGATTCTTCTCTCACATCAGGTGGAAATCTATTGACTTTAGTGGATTTACTCCAGTGTAAATGAGAGGAGAATCAGACCCTTCCTTGTTCATAAACCAAATAGGAGTTTGAGGGATCTCTTCTGCTAGCAGCGTTTGAACTGGTGTAACTCGGATCCCATACCCATGAAAGTGAATTAAAAGACTCTCAATGGCACTGCTTATATGCTTAAGTGGTTTGGTGAATTAAGGGCACTGCCAGTGCTGGCTGCTGGTCTTAAACGTGGAACATGAGAATCTTTGCAAGTTTTATTACCCATTAATAGCTTCCATATCAAATTTGCTCGTTTTTTACAGGAAAGGCTTGCTAGGGCTCTCATGAACCTAGAGTTTGAACATAAAGCTCTGCATTTTCTGCATTTTACAGTTTCACCAACATAAATATCATGCAATCAGAATTCACTGGCAACTGTGGGCCCAAATCGGTATACTCCTTGTCTTGCAAGTCTCAAAGGTTTTTCTGTGCTAGGCTTACTGGATTGGGCTACATGCTGATGCATGAGACAGCATCAAGCATAGCTTCACGGTTCCAAACTTTAACTAGCTCTGCAATGTGAATACTAACAAAATAATTTTGTCATTAAATATTTAGGACTCGATTCCCCTCTCTGGCATAAAATTGGTGTAACAGAGTGATGATGAATCAAGTCCATAATGTGTCTGATTGACAAAACAAGAAAAGCAATTTGTGCGGCAACAAATTGCTATATTTACAGCTCTCTTTCTGAGCAGAGGTACATTCGAAAAGACTGATACCAATACCTGGCAGTGAAGTTCTGATTGGCAGAGGATATAATCTTTGGTATTCTCTGTGTCAAATTTTACCTCAGGTTGTCTGCCAGTTAGATGAGGGAAGGTTCAGGAATCTTTTGAGTGCTTTAGGGTGTTATGACCTTCCAAGGAGCAATTCAGATCAGTGAGGGACTGTGTCACCACCTGCCCTGCAAGCTGGGGTGCCTCACAATTCTTTGCTGCTGCAGCTCCCAATGTATGCTTTGCACAAACAGCCAAACAGCATGCAGGTCAGACCCTGAGCACTGCTTAATTTGTGCAGGGCTGAGCCCTAGCACCTCCAGATTTGGCAGTTCATAGCCCCTACACTTCTGGTCTTGCTGTGTCAGTTATGAAAGTAAAAATATTGCTTGAGCCCTGGCACCTCCTTTCATTACAATTAAACACTGACCTGGAGTGTCTATGTGTAGTTGCAGCCTGCCAGCACACTCCAGTCACACTCACTGGCTTCCACCAGCCTTGGTTACTACTTGCAGAATGACCCCAACACACTCCCAGTCCCAGATTTCTCCCTCAAAATGTGTTCTACAGTGTCTAGCCCTTTCCCAGACAGTTCAGATATTTTAGGTCTGTTGCTCCTGTAATGGGCCAATGTCCACCAGTTTGCTCCTTTAAATAGTGTGATCACATAACCCAGTTTAACCACAACACTGGATTCATTTTAATTAAAGACTAAACAAGTTTATTTAACTACAGAGAGATTTTAAGTGAGTACACGTAGAAGTCATTAATGTCAGAATTGGTTACAAGAGAAATAAAGATGAAACACTTTCCAGTGCTAAAGCTTAACTAACTAGACTTTCTTCAAGATACAATCCCTACTACATTCCCCCAGCAACAGAGTGGAGCAATTTCAGGTCAGGATCTCTCACAAACTCAAATGGCTGCTTCCTTTGATGTCTTAGATGAAAAAGAAAGAGACAGATAGGGAGAGATATTTGGGGTGTTTTGCCCCTCACTTTATAGTCCATTCCCCCTTTGAAATAATTGTTCTCAGGGTTACCCCTAGATAAAGTTCATTCCCACTGTAAGTATGGAGACAAGGAGTCTCATGCTGAAAGAGGTTCCATGCTGTTGTTTGCTAAAATGCAGATCAGTTTGTTCCTGCCCCTCTTCCTTGCCAAAGAATGGTGACTCGATAGGTGATTTCCCATCAGCTTTGACACCTGACTAGAGGTATCAGCTCATCCTTTGTATTTGAGAAACTGGTTTAGTCATTCCCCAGACTTGTCTGGCAATCACATTTCAGTTTGTTAATAACTTCACCTCCAATGTTGCTACATATATTTTACCATGATATTATTGGCCAGGGAGTTATTAGTTTTCAAATGATACCTCACAGGGCATATTTTGGTGTGTAGGGTGTGAATACATGGGTGCATTCAGTCACAGATGTAAGTTTTAATTCCTTTGGCTCCATATTTGTTTATACAAAACTATATAAGACAGTTGCAATAATGTATTATCAAATATGACATAATCATTATTTAACAGGATAAGCAGGGTAATAAGTATTTTTCCCATTGCATTGAGTTCAATGAACAAACACTTCAGCTCAATATCCTGTATACAGTTGTCAATCAAAGTGATTTCTCATTAAATAGTAGTCACAACAAAGTTAATATTTCTTCAAATGGAAAGATAGTAGGATTCTCTCTCTTGCTACGATTATAATGGCAATGTTCATTTCACTAGCAGGAAGATTTATAGCAATGCTGAAACAATCTCTTATGTGAAAATGAAAATCTCTAGTCATGACGTGATTAAGTGTCTCTGGGTATCATGGGGAAAAAGTAATGATTTTGTATGGCAAAGCAGCTAATGTAAAAGTCGTTCTGTATCATTTCTGGACAAAGTTTTTAAGCACACAGATGTGAGTTGCCATGTCAGATCTTATGGGCTTAGACTTTTTACAATGCATTTAAGACAAAATGGGGTGTGGGGGGGAATTACATTCAGGTAACCGAAAAACAGGAATTTTGGTGTTAACAGTGAAAGTCAGACACCATCGCTGGGGATTAAATCGGGTACTTGAAGGCAGAAATTTGGCTCCCTCTTTTGAAATCATTTGTATTTGCAGAGGTTGGTCTGAGAGCAGCATTTGATTAAGCACCACGTGGGATACAGTTCTTACAAAAGAGCTATTTTAGGGCTTGTCTTCACATGAAAGACAATCTGGAATAAAGTAGGGTGTGAATATAAAGCAGATTAACTATTCCTTACTCATTCCAGGTGTGGATTCTCTTATTCCAGAATAAGAGTGCATTATCTTAATAGCTTAATCCACAAAAAGGATTAAGATAATTCAGAATAAAATGCTCTCATTGGCATGCTAACTCCATGTATGGACATACTTATTCCAAAATAATTCAGAAACAGTGAATTAGGAATGATTTCAGTTGTAGACAAGCCTTTATTAAATGGTGTCAATCTTAATATTCCTTCCAATGGTGCCAAGAAAAGTTAATATGTAGGGTTGGACAATGTGAATAAAAAGAATATCTTTAGTAACTTAAAATAGCTTTAAAAAGCAGCTAAAGCATAAATCCTCTTGTTTCAGGGCGTATGGTAAACCACTAATTAAGAGGATTAAGAAACTGGCATTAGATCAATTCTGCAATTATTCTGCAATTGTCCATTATATTGTTTCTTGCATCATCCCCTGAAGCATCTAGCACCAGGCTCTCCCTTCTTTCACAACCATGGCCATATCCACTAGTTTATACTCCCCTCTGCTTGTGGAAGTGAAGATCATTATTTAGGCTTAACACAGGAGCCAGTCTAGCTTTTTGAGGTTAGCAATAAAACCGTTCATGCTTTGAAATTACAACCCTTGGGGACATAATATAATATAAACTCCCAGATTTTTATCTGAGTTCCATTTATGAGACATTACTGCAGAAAGTGTAATTTTAGGCTTAGACATCAGGTAGCAAATGTCTAAATTATTATTTTTTTTTCTTTTAGCAGATACCTCCCCATGGATGTAAGTATTAGTCAACATCACAACTAACTAGTGGTTTAATTTAGCTATGTACAAGGGTGATGGATAAAAAAGATTAAAGTCGGTTGTGGACCACATTGAAATGGAGCGACTAGAGGAAAAAAACCAGAACAGTAAATTTAGGTTTAATGCCAGAACTGTGACTAATATGGATTTAACATCAGAGCTGTGAAGCTGCATCATGTAGCATATAAAAAACACCTTTTAAATTGGTTGACTTTCCTTAATTAGTTATATAGGTATAATTTACTTCATTTGATCAGCACATTTGACAATTATCCCAATGGTGATAAGCTGAATACAATACCGAATGTCTGTGAGTGCTCCTGTGAGCAATAAAGGAGTTTGGCAAAAAATTCAAGTTAGATGGACTGTAAAGAACCAAACAGAGGACATATTGTACCTGTGCTTAGGGCTTGAAGTCTGTGCTTGTTGGGGGAGCCACTTCAGAAATTATCTGTTAAATTTTCATGGGTCTGAGTCCACCTAAAAATTCCCCCTCCACCCAAAAAAAGGTATTGGTCCATATCATCCTTACTTCTACAGAAAGTGCCAGTCAACACCAGAAGTACTTCTGGATGTCAGAGAAAAGCATATTCCACTTTACCTCAATAAAACTTACCACAGTTACATGCAGCCCTGCCATCCCCATGGCCTCATCTATGAGGGCAGAAGTAACTGCATGGAAAAGAAAAAACTTCTACTAGGTACAGTTACTCTGTTATACACACACTGTGGACTGTAATTGGTGGTGGTGGGGCAGGGCACTTGCATATGTAGTGAACCACTGCTGAATGCACACCTGCTCCAAGTAACCTGTCAATGCTAGAGGTGTTGTCTTTCTACTGCCACAGTATACACTGATATCAAACTGCATACTGACCAACACAGGCCTCCCAATCTTTCAGCCACTCTTGTTTATTGTGCCCAGCCCCTATCTATCCTGAGAGAGGTTCCTATTTTCCTCTGCCATAACTACATGAGGAACATGAATTTTCCTAGTACATAACTAGGAAAATGCTCAGCTGTCCCCGCTGCTCTGCTTCCTCTTGTGATGTTGCTGACTGTCTCCATTCCTCTGCTGAGCATTACTCACTGTTTGGCCGTAATCGCTCCATTTTAAAATTTACCTGCATAAACCTACATAAATAGTAGGTTCCCTGAATCTGAACATTTCACTGTTTGCACATACCAGTAAAGAGGATAGAAAACTAAGAACATAACCACTATGTAAGCAGGGTCTGAATGAGCTCTCCACTGACATCTATGATGAGTTGGGGCAAAATCCCTCAGGAGCAGACTATTTTGCAACACACTTACTGTGCCCAGGAATTCAGCAGACAGACATGCTTTGCTAAAGTGATCAATTTTGGCTGTTTTGGGTTAAAATTCACTTTAAATGCAGGGGTAATGAAATGTTTTTACCCTTACTATATGAGTAAAAGGCAGCGGAACTTTAGAATTCCCTGATTGAGGGGGCCACCCTAAATGTAACCTCACTTGCTAAACAAGGGGTTGGGATGCCAAATCCAAATAGAGGTTGGGGTTTTGTTTACAGTCATAGGTACTGCCATTGTTTAAAGATAGAGCTGATTGGACTCAGCTGAGAGTCCTCATTTCTGCTCTAGAACTGAAGTCACTGATGACCAGGTCTAGGGGCTGAGCCTAATCCTGGTGCGGGGACAGTGAGGAAAGGCACTGCAGAGGTAGTAGTGAGGTTCCCTACTGCCTTGTGAAACCAGTAAGATTTGGCCTAAGTGGTGGAATATCAGCACACAGCATTGCAGCGGCAGCACATTGAAAGTAGTGCCAAAGGCAGCGGAGACAACTGCAGCACCAGCAGAGGCATTGCTTGACTTTTTCTCTTTCAGGGATGGGAAGTGAACCCATGTGAACGCACTCCTGAATGATGGGACTTCACTGACTTTGGACAACTCAGCTGTGAGCGGCAGAGGGAAAGTGGAGCAGTCTGTTAAAGGGACATTTGTACATAGGACTTTTGCACTGCAAGGTGGGAAACTGAGGCAAAGGACACTGCCCACTGTGCTGTGTGTTTATTGGTGGTTTGCATGCTTTTGAATTATTGTTGCAGTGTTTCCCAAATTAATGCTGAATTCCCCTCTCCCTTTTAATAAACATTTTCTTCTGTTATACACAGACACAATGCTTGCGAGTGGGTAAGTATTGCCTCTGAGAGGCACCCATGGTAGGTGTTTAATTTTCCCAGAGGGCTGGATGGGGGCTTGAACGAGTTCTGTTTTGTAATGTTAAGGGGACCTTTTAGATGTTGAACTCAGCCCTTATTACTGCTGCCACCCCCTGGCAGAAAAGTTATACATATTACAGATCAAAGGTAAATTCAGCAACAAAAATCTAAATGAAAAACAACAGCTATGTGTATCTTTCTCACTGCAATAGAATTATTAAAATATTCATATTACCAAGCTTCTATTTTAAATTAAAAACCTTATTCAAAACCCACTCAGGTCAAAGTGGCCCAGAGCCTCAAATAATTTAGGCACCGAACTCTCATTGATTTCAGTGGAACCTAGATGCCTGAATACCTTTGAGGATCTGGGCCTATGAGTCTTTCTGTATCTTTTGACCTATAATTACTTTGATTTTGCTAACATGAATTATCAAAGTATTCTTTTATGAAACACCAGCACTTTGAGTGTCCCCCACCCTCTGTTTAGATAGACCACATTCATCTTTAGTGACACTGCATTGAAGGCACAGGCCTTATATTTGAATAGATGGCAAATATTGCAAGCCTCATAGCATTCTATCAATTAATTCTATCTTACCTTTACTTCTCAACAGTTAAGTTGATTTTGTGTCATGCTACCTAAGCATGAGACTTTTACAGTCCAAAGAGTGACAATTATTGTGTCAAACTGCGCGTAAAAACATTATAGATTAATATTTTCCTGGGCCAGAACTATGATTATCAGAGTCTTTTCAATGACATGGAGCACTCAGAGCATGTCAAAAGGAAAAATTACATGGTCTTTTATTCACGAACATCAAAGAAAAATTACACATTTTGTAGGTGGAAAAATAGCTGCATAGTCCCAAGTGACAGATTTCAATATTCATCTGGTAGATACAGTTGCTTTGATGGCACTTCTGGAGGCAATAGTATGTGTTTCAAGTGTCTAATTTTTGGGAAGTATTAAAAGAAATGAGATCCATGACCATTTTTATGCATAATCTTCTCATTTCACCTTTTCAAAGGAAAGGTAACACTTTGACCCTTTCCTGCATTGCATTCTTTTGTAGTACAAAGATTATCACCAGCTATTCATTTATGTTTGATGCAGATCATGAAATATGAAAGAGGTACATTATTTTGTTACTGTATGTGAATATATTATTTGCTACTGTACTGAAACCTGACATTTAAAAGTGTCATACTAGGTAATGTTATTACTTACTATTAGTATTACAGTAGTGCCTACAGGCCAGAGCCCCATTGTGCTAATAAAGAAATGGAGGAAAGGGATAAGATATCTGAGGATAGACAACAGGTGGATACAGACAGACTGAGACAGGAGCACCAGGACATAATACTGGTCATCATGAAAAACAGTGGCCACAGCAAACTGACTGCCAATATAGTCAAATGTTTTGTATGCATCATGGCATGTGGATATTTGTGGGGATCTTCTGCCAGGGGAGGCAGGATAGAAAGCACCAATGTACTAGCAGGAAAATTTTTAAGTAAGTGATCAAAACTGGCATCTCCAGTGGAACAAAGGTGGTCTGGATGTCTTGATAGCATAAGAGATGTTAAGTGGGGTGGAGATAAGCCACAAAGGGCCTTAAAGAGCAAGACAAGTAGTATGCGTTTAATGTGGAGGAGAAGGGGTAGTCATGGAGGGATGCAAAGACAGGTGATGTGGTTGAAGCAGCAACAAGGAAAATGATAAAATGCAACATCATCTTAAATGGATGTAGGTGTGGGAAGATGCGATTTGTCAAGGCCAGAAAGGAGAATGTCACAATAACTGAGATGCAAGATTAAGGTCTAGACAGATTTAGCTGTGTGAATGAAGGAGAAAGAAGAGGAGAAAGGCTGGATCTTAGAGATGTTACATAGGAAGCAGTGGAAGGATTTATATATGGTCAGGATGTGAGAATCTAGAAAGAGGGCAGATTTGAGGATGATGCCCAGGTTATGAGCCTGAATGACTGGGAGGATGGTCTACAGCATCTACAGAGAAAAGAGGAAAGGGAGAGGTCTTGCAGAGGAAAATGTTAAGAGCTCTGCTTGTTGAGGTTACTCTCAAACTAGATATTCACGACATTGGACATTCACAAGGAGATTTTACAAAAAGGTAGAAAGAAACAGATTTGGAATGGAGAGGAAGATCTGTGAATCATCATAATCAAGATGATATTTGAACTTGTATTTGCGAATGTCACCCAGAGGCAAGGTGTAAAGGGAAAAGCAGAGGGTGGGGGGAGTGTGTGTGTAAGGACAGAACCCTCTGCGACACCCATAGATAGCAGGAGAAAAGATTAAGACCCCCCAAAGGACACACTGAAAGAACAATTGGAGAGAACTGAGTCATGAAAGCCAAAGGAATACAAGATTTCAAGAAGAATTAATTATAAGATCTCAAGAGGAAAATAAAAGGAAGGAGGATATAAAAAAAATGAAGCAAAGAAGCTCATCTGCAATGTAAGAAACACAGTGCAACCAGTGTGAAAGCTCTTTCCACACTATGACCATGCTGTCAATATTTGATTTCTAAAGAATTCCAGAACCCTAGCAGTCTTGTCATGCATATTTTCAACCTGAATACTGGAAGTTTTGTTCTCAAATCTGCACCGTTGATGGTGACTGCAAGGGGACTGAAGTACAGTATCAATCAGAAAGAATGGCTTTGTCCTTTTTGAAAGACAGTCACAGGCAGGGATGAGTGACACTTTCTTTCAGTCAACTCGAGCTTTATGTCATCTTTTGAGGGAATATTCAATTTCAGCTGTCCTTGGGGGAGCTCAGACTAGCAACACTGCAGCACTATCACAAACTAGGAATTCAGGTTTCAAAGGCATGTATTTTAGACCGGTTTACCTAAGGGTATGTGTACACTGCAATCACAGGTGTGACTGCAGGCCATGGAGACATACCTGAACTAGCTTTAATCTAGCTAGTGTGGGTACTGGAGCAGTGAAGCAGCAACAGCATGGGTTTCAGCATGCACTAGCCACCCGAGGAATTATCTAGGATTCCAGGCAGGCTTGTACAGCTGAGCTGCAGCCCAAGATGTCTGGTACTAGGCTAGTTAGATCAAAGCTTCAACCAAACGATTGCTCCATAGCCATGCCATAAATGACAGGCTTCAGTTGGAGATGGGCTTCGAGTGCAGAGAGGTTGGTGGAAGGATTTGTGTAGTAAGGACTTGGACTTCCAAGTGACCCTGGAGTCCTAGGTTGCACAAATTCCACTGATACCACCTTGTGCCAAAGGTGCACATCTGTCAGAAAATTAATATTTTAAATGTCCTCTCCATTCATGTAAACATATTGGAGAAGGATACCAAGGTCAGAGTCACTCTATAACAATGGGGTCATGAACTCCTGATTGGGGTCCGTAGGTGTTATTGCAATATCAATAATATAATTTGGTGTTCAATAATAAATACCAAACAGTATTTTTCATCATTTCTGTAAATATATTTTCTTTATAAGTATAAATGGTGTTCCTATTTCCATTTGAATAAATCTGTGTGTCCTCTTGCCATGTGACTAATTATTCAGTGTTAAGAGATTATAGATGGGAGGGGCTAGCCTAACACCCTACTCTGTTACATTTAATATAGAGGAAGGAGGAGATAAAAATGAGTTTGGTGGCAACACAATTAAATTCCCCTTTAGAGGTAATCTCAGTCGCTTGTCATGGATAGCTAGGCTACAAGCAGCTGGCCCTGGTTTACTTTATGCTATATCATCCTGGATTGCAGTAGCCACAAGCAGCAATAGGTTTGAAAGTGACAGTTCATACTAATGTCTGGTCTCCAGTGTCATGCGGCATTGCTGCGCTTTGACTGTATTGTTGTTGCTGACTAATGCAGTGATGGGGGACCCTTTCTGCCTTTGAGAATCCAATACAACCATCTAATTTAGATTTGAGTTCCAGACTTAAAAACACACCCACATCTGATCCACTCCCTCTAAGTCCCCTCACTTTTTCCTTCAGCTATGCCCCTCTCCCTTTCTTGTCCCCTTCCTATCACCCTCTTGCTTTTAGGCTGTGTTCTCCTTGCCACTCCTCCCTTTACCCTCCATTCTGTCCTCCTATTTCCTTTCTTCCCTATTCTTCCCCTCTCTGGATTCCCCCTTCTGCTTCTCCCTTCTGCATATGCTCAATTGTGCAGTTTGGATTCCTTTCCTCTCCCAGCTCTACACACATGAATTTCACCCTTCTAATCCCTCATCTTCAGTAAGGGAGATCTCCTGAGGGTATGTCCCACTGCCAGTCTGTCCCACTTACAACAGACATGAAACTCACCATATACTGATCTAGGTCAGTCTCCCTCTCTGCTGGCTCTACTTCCACCATCTCTAGCTGGATTTATGGAGCGCATAGGCAGAACGGGCATAAGGCACAATTTGGGCATGCGTGTGTCATGATATAATTCCCAAATCTGGACCTTAGTGTCCAAAATATGGGTACCAGCATGAATCCTCTAAGCTTAATTACCAGCTTAGAACCTGTAGCGCTGCCACCAACCAGGAATTCCAGTGCCTGGTACACTCTGGTCCCCCCAAAACCTTTCCGGGGGACCCCCAAGACCCAGATTCCCTGAGTCTCACAACAAAGGGGAATAAACCATTTCCCTCCCCCTCCTTTCTTCCTCCCAGATTCTTCCCGCCCTGGGGACACTAGGAGATTACCGTGCTTCAATCCCTTGAAATACAACACAGAGAGATCAGGTTTCTCTCCCCCTTCTCCCCCACAAATTCCCTGGTGAGTGCAGACTTCCTTCCCTGGAGTCTTATACAAGATAACCAACAGATCAATTAGATTCAAAAAAAAGAGGAAAACTTTAATAAAAGAAGGAAAAACATAAAAATGGTCTCTGTAATCAAGATGAAATATACAGGGTCTTTTAGCTTATAGGCAATAGAAAGAAATCTTTCTCCAGGAGAAATACAATTTAAAATATTCCCAGCAAACTACACACTTGCAGATACAGAAAAACAATGTAAAAGCCTATATTGCCTTTCTACCTTTGTACTTAGAAATTGGAAACAGAAGATTAGAGAGCCTGTAGAGATGTGTGGTGACCCGCAGAGCCTAGAAAGCACACACACGCAGAACAAAGGACCCACACCCAAACTTCCCTCCAGCCAGAGTTGAAAGTATCTTGTCTCCTGATTGGTCCTCTGGTCAGGTGTTTGGTTCCCTGTTTGTTAACTCTTTCCAGGTGAAAGAGACATTAACCCTTAGCTATCTGTTTATGACAGCGTGCCATAAAATCACATTTGCTGCTCTGAAACCAATACCAACAGAGCACAGCATTATGTTAGTAGGGATTGGTCAAATTATTCTTATTTCTTTTAGGCTTTCATTCTGAATGAAGGACTGACTTACTTCTGGTTACTTTCCTTTGGAAAAAGAAACTGCTTGATCGTAATACAATTTATTTAAGAACGCATATAGAGATACTGAAACTTACCTAGTTCTGACTAATTTAGTTTTCTGTCCTAAACACTGAGTCAAAGGAAGAGGAAAAAAATAATGAGAAGAGATCAAATTTTAGCACATATGAAAAGCAAAGGCCCCTGTGTTCTTGTTGTTGAAGAAGTATGAGCCAGTGGAAGGACTGACAAAGTCAAAATAAAAAATCATCTTGAGAAAAACTATTGGCAGGGACACTCTGGAAGAAATATTGCAGTTAGAGATGGTTGGGAAATGGTTCTCCCCCATGGAAAATGTTGACAAAAAGATAAATTGGTATAACAGGTTTGGAGTGGTTCTGTAATTTATGAAAATACAGTACAGTACATTGACCTGGTTATTGGGATGTTACTGTATGAATATATTGCTTTAGTTTAATAATGGACTGCTGGGCGAAGAACAAGCAGCAAGGGAAAGAATGGCTCAAGGTAAATCACTTCTTCGCAAACACTTGAGCGTTGTTAAGATACAATGCCAGAATAAGAAAAGGCCCACAAAAGCAGAGGATCAAAAAAACTGGCAAGATTAAAAAAAGGAACACACTCTCAAGAATGGGCAGGGAGTAGCAGTTTGGAGGCGCCAGATTGAGACCCAGGACCACAATAGAGATGTCTGAAGGAGTTTGGCCAGCCTGGGCTTCCATCAGAAGATGGTACAACTTTGGGTAATATTGCCTAAAAAGTGTAGTCAACACTTTGACTAAATACTGGTGGTTCTATATGAAAAATATTTAAAAGACAAAATAACCAAGCTTTGCCAACCTATCACCTAAAGACAGAACAGCACAACACAAAAAGGAGACATACATTCTCTTCCTTTGAGGAAGCAATTCTTATCTACCAGCATGTTCACCTTACATGTAGGTGTGCTTCTAAGTTTCACCCTCAGAATTGCCTCTATTTATAATACGGTTATTTACAAGCTAAAAACACATTATAAATCACCCAAGATCCAACTCATTGGTTTGTATCAATTCCTTAACTACTTGTTCTGTACCTTTCCTTATCTCTTGTTTACCACATTGCAAACCCGTTGGGTGCAGAGGTACATCCCAACCTGTGCCAGTGCACACTTTCATGTATCATGTCTTTGCCATGTTTCCTATTTTCTAATACCAAATCTGACTTCAGCTTTGCAAAGTGTTATGGGATACCTGATGTGGGTGAACAGAATTGTGGAAAGGACATAATATGTATTCCTAGCACCTATATGTATAATGTATATCATATCAATACTGTATTAATAGGGTGACCAGACATCCCAATATTAGGGGCTTTGTCTTGTATATGCAACTATAAAGTGTCCCGATTTTTCACACTTGCTATCTGATCACCTTACTATTAATGTGGTGTATATTATGCCCAACATATGTATTGGCTAACAGTAAGGTAGACATGCATAAAGACTGTGTTGTTTTAAAAATCCTTTCTCTTTAAATGTTTGGTTCCTACTGTTAAAACCAGCAATATTTTGATTTATGGAGGCTGGCTGGTCATTGAGCACCACTGGTCCAGACACCTAAAGGGAAGAACCGCAGGTGCCCTGAACTCAGTTGATCCACAAGGTACTCGAGCCCAGGGCTTGGTATAAGAGTGGGAAAACTGGGGAATTTCACTCAGAGGTAAAGGAACAAGGCCCAACAATGGAGGGGATGCACTCAGACAGACCAGCAAGGGACAGAGGTGCAGCTAACTCTATAATGAGAACAATTAGTTTTTGTTACAGTTTTCAGTGGAACCATTTCAACTTTTCATTAAAATTTTTCATCCTTCTGTCATTTTGTCTCCTCAATATAAAATTTGATGTTTGAGGAAAGCAGACACTTTTCACCCCCCCCCCCCAAAATTGTTTAGTGAAAACCCAAGTTTTTCATCAAAAAGAGTTTCAGTGGAAAATGTTTCGACCGGTTCTAATTTCAACAATAAACCATCATGAACAAATCAAAAGATATCCCATCTGGTATCAATAGCTAAAGAATCATCACAGATAATCACATGACTGTTGTTTTTGTTGTAGGTGGTGGGGTTTTTCAGATTGACACAACAGCAGTATTGTAGAGTTCTGTACTATATAGTGCTCAATGGGGAGAGAGGTTGGAGTTGTGTATTGAAGTACAAATTCATTTTAAGTGAGAAAAGGGCACTTTCATCTTTGTCTATTTTGTGCTTGATCCAAAGCCCACTGAAGTCAATAGAAATTTCAACAGACTTCAATGGGCTTTGCATCAGGACCTTAGATGATATGCTCTTTGGGAGGCGGAACTCTCTCTGTGTTTGTTCATCACCTCGAATGTTGGGGCCTAGTGCAGATTGGTCTGTCTCGTCCCATGACTCAGCCCACTGGCCAGGTCATGATTTATATCCACCCTTTCTGGGGTGACTAACAATCCAAAGTCCAAGATCTTGTATCAGGTCTTTGGCCCCAATGCCGGACTTTATGGTCCTCACACACTTTTCCCAGAATTCTCTGGCATCCTTGTCCCATTCTCCCACCTCACACTACTATACCAGTGGCTGATAGGGGTACACAGCCCTTTCAGTGGACTGGGTTCCAGCCCAAAGATCTTATAACCAGCAGCCAAGGACTGTTTCATCTAACTCCTTGCTGCTGCCTCCCTTCAATTCTTCCTATTCAGACTTTATTAGGTCTTCTTCTCCACACCCTCTCTGGGTGCACCATCCTTTCAGGGCCAGGACTGCCAGGGTACTCTCTTGAAATCCACTAACAAAATCCAAAGCCAAAAAGTATAAATAAAAACCCACTTCCGCCCTCCATTGGCCTGACCTTACATCCCTCCCAATTAAATGCCTCTCAGGGCACTCTGCTTGGAAGTCCTGTTCCTGACCTTTTCTCAGGGTTTCCCACCAAAGCCCGCTCCATGTCACTCCTGGACACATGCCAGCCTCTTCTACTCAGGTGAGAATCCCAAGGTTTGCTACTCACTGGCCTCCTGACTCTCTCATCCTAGAGTGTGACTGCAGACACCCTGAAGTCCTCTTCAGCTCCAAAGTCTGTCTTTGTAGTCCTCTCCCAGCCCTTTCTCAGCTGGGCTTCATCCTCAGTGAAGCCTGGCTCTCCCTTCAGATGCAGCCCAGTGGGTTATCTGGCCTCTCCGGCCAATGTGAACTCTTACTGGAGCCTGTGGGGGGGTCTTTCATGCTGTCCAACACTCATAGGGAGGAAGAGCAATCACGATGGCCATGTCTACACGACAGACTGTGGTTGACACAAGTTATGTTGGTGTATAGCCACTGAAGTTTGTATGTCACACGGGCGCATGCGTACATGGCCGCTTGCGTTGTTCTGCATGTACTTGTCACCTAAAATATATCCCATCAGCACTCATCTGTAGAGAGATTGATGCGTATAAATTACAGCACACCACCAAGTTCTGTGCACCACAAGCAGGTATCCCAAGTTTCCATGTGCCACTGTCCAGCACAAGGCCTTTGGGGAAATTTTTGCAATGTGTTGTGAGATAGAAATGACTTGCCAGGGATCTCCAGCCCAAAATTTTCATGCCTTTTTTAAAAAAAATTCCACAAACCTGTATGGCACTTTTTGGTCTCTGCCATCTCTGGCAGAAGCATGGAGCCAGCAGAGCTCTGCACTATTCTCATGAATGTTACAAATGCAAGACACGTGATTCTCCTGTATTTGCAGACTCTCAACAATGGGGTAAATTGTTCACAGACAGTTTGCTGAGAGGCACTGTGAAAAACAATTAAAGGTTGTGGGTGGCATTAATGGAGTAGCTGCAGATGGTGGAATGTTGCTTGTGGGCCCGAGAGACCTGCACTGACTGATGGGAAAACAAGCAGTGGCTGTAGAAGGTCCCGTTCCTGGATCTGTGCCAGCCTTCCAGCACAGGGACACCAGAATGAGAGCTGCACTGACAACGGAGAAGCAGGTGGCAATCACTCTCTCGCAACTTGCGATGCTGAATTGCTGCTGCTTAGTGAGGAATCCTTTTGGAATTGGAAAATCAACAGTTTAGAGCCTGTACTGAGGCAGTGTGGCTCCCCGCTGCCCCGGAGAGGGACGAGCCCATCCAGAGGCGGGAGTTGGCAGAGCTAGGGAGCTCTGAGCCCACCCCTCAGAGGGTCAGGCAGTGACCCAGAAGTATAAAGGCTCGCCCTCAGAGCTCAGTAAGGCCCCAGCTACTGGGGAAGCCAGATGCCTCCAGCCTAGCCCTCGACTGGGAAATTCCCGCGGCCCAAGGGGCCCACCAGGACTGGCCAGACCTGTCCTGTGCCTGCTATCCGGAGGAGCTGCTGGCCCGGCCCTGCACCCACTACCCCGAAGAGCCTATGGTGCTGGACCCCACTGAGGACACCACCATGACTCAGGTACTACCTGAGAGGGAGTCTGGAAGTAGCCTGGGGGCAGTTGACCCTAGTCTGGCTGCAGCTGTGCCAGAGCTCATGTCAGTGTGTTGCAGCCAGGATCCCCAGCGACTAAGCAGGGGGTCTTCTGCCACTGCTAGGGCCCCAGGCTGGGACGTAGTGGAGTGGAAGGGCCTGTGTCCTCCCTGCCACCCAACTCGCGGGTGGCCGTCTCCCCCTCTCCCTGGCCTTTTGGAGACTTGGGCCTATTGTCATTGCTCAGCCCTGCCTGAGCCCCTGACTCATCATTATTGCCCTGCCCTGACCTAGGGCTTGGGCTCACTACTGCGTGTACTGTTACTGCTCAGCCCTGCCTGAGGGCCTGAGCTCCTGACTCATTGGTGGCTCGCCCTGACCCTGGGCATGGGCTCACGGTGCTTATTTCAGTTACCGCAAGGGCTGCTGAGAGAGATTCCCGTGGCCAGACTAATTTCCCCCAAACATCAACTGTGTGTAGTGAGCCAGTGTGGATCCCCGCCGCCCTGGAGAGGGTCGAGCCCCTGTTAACCTCCTTACAGGGCCCCTGTCACACAAGTGTGTAGGGCCATGAATTGCATAAATAGCAAATTATGTAGCATGACTACACCCAGCAGAAGTCATGGCAAACTAGTTTGCAAGCAATGGCTGAGCTAAAAATTTTGCATATAAAGTATAAATCAAATTGAATATGAATGACATTTTGGAAATATCTAACGTTTGGAAGATAGTTCTTGAATTAATTATTCAATGGACCTTCCCCAGTCGTGGTGTTCCTACGATACTTTAGAGTAGGGCTCCTGCTTACTGCTAAGGAGCTCATGAACATGTGTGCTCAGCTGTTCATTGTGTAGCTAAGTTAGCCATGCATACATATGCAGCATCACTTTTCCTAGCTGCATTCTTTACAAGATGGATGAAAAAAGTCTGCTGTGCTTCCACATCATGGAGATGTTCAAATCCTCATCATTTGACCAGTTCTAGTAATAACTAGAGCAGGAATTGGCAACCTTTGGCATGCGGGTGGCCAGCACATTCCTCAGCCCCCACCGCTTCCCGCAGCCCCCGTTGGCTGGAATGGCAAACCAGGGCCAGTGGGAGCTGTGATCAGGCGAGCCTGTGGATGCTGCAGGTAAACAAACTGTCCCAGCCTGCCAGTGGATTTCCCTGGTGGGCCGCATGCCAAAGGTTGCCGATCCCTGAACTGGACTATTGAAAAGCATTTCTCAATGAGGGCTATGTCTACTCCAAATTTCATTTTTCATGTCTCACTACATTTTTTTTCTTTTTTTACAGTGGGAAAGCTCTCCTTTCTTTTCACTTGCTTCATCTTCAAGAAAAGCTGATCACTTTATTTTTCATATAACACCTTTGGCAGAAAAATCTTTCAAAACTTTCACCTTTTGGGCAAATTACTGGCAACTGAGAGTTAGAATCAAAATAGTTGCTGCTGCTTCTGCTCCTACTATAATACCAGAGGCAACATGCATAAAACAGAAATCTTGTCAGCTGCAAAATGTGAAATGGTCAGAAAGAGAACACAATCTCTCCTGTACTGTAATTTACACACATCAGTCTCTCTACAGACGAGTGCTGATGGGATATATATTAGGTGTTCAGATATTTTTCCTTTCCATCTTCTGCTAACACATTCACACTGCATAACATAACAGAGGGAAAAAACATGAAGGGGCAGAAATGATTTCTGTTGATGTTATGCATCTTTCATCCTGGAAACAATGATTTTGTGAAATGCTTGATTGTGAAGCGCCACAATATTACATACCCTCGTTGTCAGTCTGATCTATGTCAGCCGACCCAAAGAGGTGTGAAGCTTGTATCACATTTTTCGTCAAGAGAGGCAGAAGATACTACATGTTCACATGCAGGTGGATTTACAAAACAGAATGAGGAAAAAGTGTTCTATGGTGCTTTACATTTTTATCATTAAGCCCAATAATCAGTCACCCAGATATAATATAAAGCTAACCTTTAGTTTGTGAAGTCATTTCAGGTTTGTGTCATTTAATATTTAACCATTTACTTTGGTCTTGCTATCACATTCTTGATGTGCCTGAAACTCCCATTTAAGTCAATGGAAGTTCAGAGTGTGCAAGCAATACTGGACTGGACCCTTTGAAGGTAAGGAATTAAAGACCAGCTTTTGAGTAATGTATTTGTTGCAGACAGAATAACTGGGCATTTGAAGTCTAAACTTACACTGTAAGAAAATGAATATTAACAGAAGCATTTTCTCTGCTCTCTAGGTAAGTGACTGCTTTAACACTGTGTGCAAATGATGAACTTGGTATTTAAACTTACTTGATTTCAATAGAAGTTAGGAACCTGAATACCTTTATGGATCTGGGCCTCACTATTTTTTTTTAAATGAAAACATAGATTTGCATGTAATTACAGGACTCCAGGACCAGATGCTTCAGAGGGAATTAACAGAATAGGGCAGTTTGAGTGTTCCATCCCCTGTCGTCTAGTCCCAGCTTCTGGCAGTCAGAGGCTGGGGCACCCAGAGCATGGGGTTTTGTCCCTGACCAGCTTGGATATTAGCTATTCATGGCCCTCTCCATGAATTTACCTAATTCTGTTATACTTCACAACATCCCCTGGCAATGAGTTCCACAGGTTGACTGAGTGTTGTATGCAGAAGTACTTCCTTATTAGGGGGTAGCTGTGTTAATCTGTATCCATAAAAACTACAAAGAGTCCGGTGGCACCTTAAAGACTAACAGGTTTATTTGGGCATAAGCCTTCACAGGTAAAAAACCTTAGTACTTCAGATGCATCTGAAAAAGTGAGGTTTTTTACCATTTTTTAACCCACGAAAGTTTATGCCCAAATAAATTTGTTAGTCTTTAAGGTGCCACCGGACTCTTTGTTACTTCCTTATGCCTGCTGCCTATTAATCTCATTGGGTGACCTGTGGTTCTTGTGTTATGTGAAGTGGTCAATAACACTTCCTTATTCATTTTCTCCACACCATTCATGATTTTATAGACCTCTATCATGTCCTCTGTTAGTCATCTCTTTTCTAAGATGAACAGCCCCAGTCTTTTAAATTGTTCCTCATACATAAGCTGTTCTATCCCTCTAATTATTTTTGTTCCCCTTGTCTGTACTTTTCCCAATTCTACTGTAATTTTGCAATAGGGTGACCAGAACTGCATGCAGTACTCATGCCTTGAGGTGTGGGAAAAGCATGGATTTATATAATGGCATTTTGATATTTTCTGTTTTATTATCTATCCCTTTCCTAATGGGTAGCGTTGTTAGCTTTTTTGACTGCTGCTGCACATTGAAAAGATGTTTTCAGAGAACAATCCACGCTCTTTTTTTGTAACAGCTAATTTAGACCCCATCATTTTGTATGTGTAGTTGGGATTATGTTTTCCAGTGTCCAAGTAGATTGCATTAAGTTTTTCTGAACCACAAACATTAATTTGAAAATTGTTTGTTGAAAGTAGAAGTTCTATAAACAGGAAATAAAGAGTCTAACCCAATTCCTACAGACAATTTGCTATTTATTTGTTACTAGTTACTAGACAGTTTATTTTTCTTTTCTTCTTCTACTATGGCATTTAATTTAGAAAAAATAAATCCTTCAATACAAACATTACTGAAGGATACTCTCAGGTTGTGAATCAAATACAAATAGAGTTTTAATAAAGTAAATGTAACACAAAGTATAAAACTATTGCTGTGTTATAACACAAATAAATACATATTTTGCTATTATTTATTAAATGTTAGGCTCTTCACAGAAAACGGCAAAGTTAGGATCCCTACCTCAGTGAGCTTCCAATCTGCCAACACTCAACTTTAAGCATGAGAGTAATCTCATTTACTTCAACGGAAGTACACTAATACTTCCAGCTTTTTTTGTGCATCAAAAAAATGTGTTTTCTGAATCAGGGCATAAGACTCAGATCTGGCAAAGACTTATGTATATGATTGACTTTAAGCACATGAATCCCCTAGAGTACAACTCCTCACAGGTGCCTATGCATAGCATGGTATTGTTAGCTAGGCATAGGTGGATTTATAGGAGGATGCCTCCCTCTTCCTCTTTAACCCTTCTTCCATCCTTGCTAGTAACCTACTCCAACCCTGAGATAGTCAAAGCCTTAGCCTTGGCCATCTGGGCTTGCCCCTCTTGAGCGAGATGAAGTTTTATGAGAAATTCTTGTTACTGAGCTGAGGCCAGGTCTACACTGCGACTTTAAATCGGTTTAATGGCCGATATACCGATTTAACGCTGTATCCGTTCACACGACGTCATCATTAATATCGAGTTAACCGCCTCCTTAAATCGATTTCGGAACTCCTCCCAAACGAGAGGAGTAGCGCTAAATCGATAGGATAACTCGGATTAGGGTTCGTGTGGACGGAATCGACGTTATTGGCCTCGCCGCATCCTCCAGGTGCTGCATGACCGCTTGGACGCAATCTGAACTCGGATGCAGGGCAAGGTAAACAGGAAAAGCCCCGCGCGACTTTTGAATACACCTTCCTGCTTGTTCAGCGTGGAGCTCTCTGATCAGCAACGGCTGGCCGATGCAGTCGTCAAAATCCAAAAAGAGCTCCAGCTGGACCGTACTGGGAGATTACTAGGGTCTATCGTGTATGGGGAGAACAAATCTGTTGTATCCAGCTCCGTTACAGAAACTCGAAAATGCCAAAGCGTTTGAATAAAAAAACTGCAGGATTACACAGCGCTGCGTGACAACGTAACGGGAAGGCCAAGAGACTCAAATGGACGCTCATGAGGGAGGGAGGGGGTACTGAGGACTCCAGCTATCCCACAGTCCACAACAGTCTCTGAAAATTATTTGCATTATTGGCAGAGGCTCCCAATGTTCTGTAGGTCAAACACAGTGTCTGGCGTGAGTGTTCAGGGAAAGCTCCTCATTTAGAGTGCCACTGCAGCCCCCTGTTATAACCTCCCTGCAAGCCACGTCCCAATCACCTCACCCAGACGATGTGTAAGAACGCATCGTGGTGGAAGGCTTCCTGCAACCGCCATACTCCTCACACCCCTGCAGAGTTCAAGGAAAAGCTGTAATTACTTACAATGTGCGTGTAGCCTTTCACCTTCCCCAACCTCCTTCCAAAGCACAGCAGTTCAGGGACACTTCCTAATCTCTGCCTTTTTTTTAAAGTTCCTTATTGTAATACAGAATACATCGGAAAGGGGGGGAGCGTGGATTGCCGTTACAGGGAAATTCTAGTAAGCGAAAAACTCAATTGAATTTTTAACGCGAATAGCATAATATACTATTAATGAATAATAAAATGATTTTTAACGATTACAGAATTTTATTTTCCTTCAGCCACCTGTAATGGAAAAAGGGCGGGGTGGGTTGCTTACATGAATGAGCCATCAAGTGCGGCAGGGTTCATCAAAGGGGACGCAAACATTGAGTCACACTGTACCCTGGGCCGTGCTGAAACTCGTTTGGGTCAAGGCTTCTCTGAATGCGCAGCGGCCTCCAGGGTCGTGCTTCTAATCGCCCTGGTCCGGCTGCCTCGTGAACTCGGGAGCGGCCAGGGTGATTTTGCCTCAGCCTCCCACCCAGTCCATATCCGCACCCAGTCCATAAATGTCTCCCCTTAAGTCCCCAGCCATAATGTCTCCCCTTAGTCTCACAAAGATTGTGGAGCACACAGCAGCAGCATAGCGCGGACATAAACAATGGTTTGGCTGAGGTCTGACCGAGTAAGTAATGATCGCCAGCGACCCTTTAAACGGCCAAATGCACTTCTACCACCATCCAGCACTTGCTCAGCCGTAGTTGAACAGCTCCTGACCACTGTCCAGGCTGCCAGTGTATGGCTCATGAGCCATGGCATCAAGGGGTAGGCTGGTCCCCAGGATAACTATAGGCATTTGAACATTCCCAACGGTTATTTTCTGGTCTGGGAAGTAATTCCTTGCTGCAGCCGTTTAAACAGACTAGTGCTCCTGAAGAACGCGAGCGTCATGAACCCTTCCTGGCATCCCACGTGGATGTGGGTGAAACATCCCTTGTGGTCCACCAGTGCTTGCAGCACCGTGAAAAGTACCCTTGCGTGTCACGTACTGGTTGCCCTGGTGTTCTGGGGCCAAGATAGGGATATGGGTTCCATCTATGGCCCCACCACAGTTCGGAAACCCATTGCAGCACAGCCATCCACTATCACCTGCACGTTTCCCAGAGTCCCAACCTTTCGTAGCAGCAGCTTAACGATTGCTTTGGCTACTTGCATCGCTGCGCCCCCACAGTAGATTTGCCCACTCCAAATTGATTTCCGACTGACCGGTAGCTGTCTGGCGTTGCAAGCTTCAGAGGGCTATTGCCACTCGCTCTCCACTGTGAGGGCTGCTCTCATGTTTGTATTCCGCGTTTCAGGGCAGGGAAAGCATGTCACAAAGTTCTAAGAAAGTGCTCTTACGCATGCGAAAGTTTGCAGCCACTGCGAATCGTCCCACACCGTCAAAACAATGCAGTCCCACCAGTCTGTGCTTGTTTCCCGTGCCCAAATTCAGCGTTCAATGGGTAGTAGATGCCCCGTTAATAGCAGTAGCTCCAAAACGCTGGGGCCAGTGGTTATGGAGAATTCTGCCTCCATCTCGTCATCGCTGTCCTCGCCGCTCAGCAATAGCTGCCTCCTCCTCTCCTCCTGCCTTTGCAGTTCATTGTTCAGTATAGTCAGCACGAGAGTACGCGAGGTGTTGACAACGGTCAGAAATACCGTTTGTGATCTCAGGGTCCATGATTGCTGTGCTATGGCGTTTGCTCAATGCACTCCGCGAAAAAGGCGCCAAAGGTGGTTGTCTGCCTTCACAAGGAGGGGTGAGGCTGTACCCAGCACCACCCGGGCAATGTTTTCTGCCCCATCAGGCACTGTGCTCTCAACACGGAAGTGGGAACTATGGGATAGCTGAGGAACAGCTACCCACAGTGCACCGCTCCTGAAATCGATGGTAGCCTTGGACCATGGACATAAGCAATCGATTTTTGATCGCACTGTGGACGTGCAAAACCGATTTTATACATCGGTTTGTAACATCGGTTTTAAACTACTTCGAAATATCGTGCAGTGTAGACGTACCCTGAGAGAGCCCTAGTAGCTTGCAGAATTTCAGAAGCTGAACTGGATTTAATTGGAATTGGTCCTGTTTGAGTAGGGGGTTGGACTAGATGACCTCCTGAGGTTCCTTCCAGCCCTGATCTTCTATGATTCTATGAACTCTGGCCTTGATTTGTTTTTGTGGGATCCCCAAACTCTACCCTAAACATAACCTGAATACAACCTTTTCAACCCATCTCTAATTTTGATTCCATTTTAGAGCATGCAACAGGCTGCAATTCTGTCACTCAGGATCCTAGCCCTTCTGCTGACAAAGCTATCATCATTACTAAAGGAACATTTGGGAGACAAAAGTGTAGCCTATTCAGTATTCTTCAGTTTCATAGCCTCAGGAGATGTTGAGAGAATACTGCTGTGCCTAGTCACTCAGCGGGCTGGTAGCAAGTTCTCTGGGTGAGAGCTGGTGATTTTACAGAAAAATAGCAATGTAGACATTTGGGCTTGAGCTGGAGTTTAGGCTCTGAAGCCCATCCCTCACTCAATCCTGAACACTAGCTCAGCTATTTTTAGCACCACAGCGGGAACCACACAAGCCTGAGTCTGTAGTCCCAGGCTCTGAGACTTGCTGCTCCCCAGCAGGAGCTCCAGGTGGATGGGAGCAGTTCAAGCCCCCGCGCCCTGACCCCATTTCCCCTGCAGGAGCTCCGGAGGGGATGACTGCAGGTGGAAGAGGTGGGGAGGGCCCCCCACTTGCTCTGGCCCAAGGGCCCCCCAAGACCCTAGTCTGCCCCTGCTCAGGGCTGTGATTGTTGTGACTTATTTTTTCCCTATTCTGAACCTTGCAGGTGACAAATGGCAGTAGAACAGGCCCGAGCTCTCAGTTGCTAACAGCTACCCAATGGCTATCACAGGAGAATAATTGCAAATAGCTGATAAGATATCCTTTGCCTAAAGTATGATCAAATAGTACTGTTGTAAGCACTTGGGAAATCGTAAACTTAGTCCTAGGGCATCATTCACACCTTCTAGTGTTATCACATGGCAGCATTATAGTGGGGAGGAGGGGGAAGAAGAGAGAAACTATTTATTCAGGGAATAGCTGTAATAAAGAAAGATATCTCTTTCCTCCTGCAAGAAGCCAACTTTAGGTCGCTTTGGTTAGAAATTAGAGCTATTACTTAATTAGCTGGAGCTAAGCGGATTTGCCTGAATCCATCCAGCAGGCCGAGGACACAGCTAGGAATGGAACCCAGGTCTCTTGATGCCCCTACCACAAATGCTAACCTATCACTGGCCCCACTATAAGCTGGAAAAGTTATAGAATCCCATTTGGCCACATCTGTAAGTAAATCTTTTCCTTTCATGTTGTTTTTTTAATGAGATGCTGGACACATTTTAAACACTGTTATAGACTTTGAGAAGAAAGCAGGAGAGAGAGAAGCTTTTTCTGCATGGCTCCCTTTTTTTACTAAATAGATACACCTTGGGAAGTTAATGCTACTTGACATATTATCTTAAAAGATTATGGTGAAACATTACATTCCCTACGGTAGACTCAAAAGACTTATTTGAATCCTGATTTTGGCCTCACTTCAGTCAACTTGCCAGCTTTAAACTGCTCACTTTGACAAATCTAGATACAATCTGTCTGAGGTTACACAGCAGTGATTTTGTGCTTGAGTAGAATGTTTCTGTACAGGCAAATCGCAGGAGGCATTTGGGTGATACAATGGCTCAGATGTCTAATGATCTTACCACTTTAATATTTTCCTAATTTTTTAAAATGTATCACTTCTGTGAGACAGATTGGCCTAGATGCTCCAAATTTGTTTTAATCATGGGGAGAACTGGTGTCCTTGGGTAGTTTTCGGGGAATTGGGAATGGGCAATATTTAGAATTTCACCCACCTATACATTATGAACCTGAAAGATTTTCTAAGTCTGCATGGGCCTCTATGGAGTCTGAAAAGTCGTCATGGCCCCAGTGCAGGAAGTAACAGGCAAAGGAAGCACATGGAAAGGCCTCAGTAGAATGGGACGGAGAAAGAAACTGGGGAGGCTGATCTGGAGAGTGAGAGGGAGAAGCCACACAGTAGAAAGAACAGTTCAACCTTATGCATTGTGTAGTCTTTCCTATTATTTCCACACAGCCTGCAAGTTCTGGCCATGCTAGCAGAATACTATTCAACTAAAAAATTCCCAAGGAGAAAATACTTCACCAAGCAGTAGTTTTGAAGATCTATCAGTCACTTATGAGAAAAGTCACTTGAGAGAACATTGCATTTTTATCAAAACCAAAAAAACAAAAAACCTCACAAATGTTGCTAATAAGCATTAGCATTAGGATGGCACAGACATCCCCCTAGAACAGGCAGTTCCACTCTACAGACTAATGGAGAAAGGAAAGAGCCCATGGCCCCACCTCTTACCTGCCCCTTATTGACTCCATTTTCTTGCTCTTTCATCTTTTTCAATCAATCACCTGCAGTGTGGTTTCTGCTCACGCTTCAATTGTAACAGTCCTGGAAGGAAAAAATAACCCATTATCCATGAAAGGAAGCCAGCTGGGAGCAATACTTATAAAATAAAAGCAAGTTAAGATGATTCATTTCAAATAAACCATACACAAGAGAGCTCACTGGAGAGTCTGAGCAAACAACTCAAGCTGAAATATTATCTTTGCCAGTTACACAAGTCTGCCTCCAGATGCCTTGGCAGCATTCTCAGGCCACCTCATAGTTCCTTGGTTATGTTTATCCCTTGGTGGGGTTTCAGGTTGGAGGAAAGAGTCACCTGCTTCAAACAGCAATGAAGCTAAAGCTGCTGCTACAACTGATCAGGTGCCTTTGCAAACAACCTGCTCCTTAGACTATGAAGGAATGGCACCTTTTTACTTAAAGCTGTACCCAGCTCCAGTATGCAATCAGAGCCAAACTTCAAGGGCATCAGTTTGGTAGGGTAGAGGCAGGGCTGGTGCAAGGATGTTTTGCGCCCTAGGTGAAACTTCCATCTTGCGCCCTCCCTCGTCCCCGAGCCCCTGCCCTGAGGCACCCCCGTGGCAGCTCCCCACCCCCCACACTCTGACCTGAGGCACCCCCCTGCCCCAGCTCACCCCTGCTCCACCTCCACCCCGAGCGCGCCATCGCTGCTTCACTTCTCCTGCCTCCCAGGCTTGTGGTGCCAATCAGCTTAGGCCCCGAAAGCCTGGGAGGTGGGAGAAGTGAAGCAGCCACGGCGTGATCAGGAAGAAGGCGAGGCAGGGTTGAGCTGGGGTGGGGAGTTCCCGTGTGCCGCCCCCTCCCCTTACTGGCTGCAGGCGGCTCTCCCCATACTCCACTGTTCCAGCTCGCTCTGCCTAAATGACAGCGGTGACTGGGGCAGCTGAAGATACGGCCCCTGCGGTCACTGCCAAAGAAAATGCCACCCCCCCAAATCCTAGTGCCGTTGCCTAAATGGTTGCACCTGCCCTGGATAGAGGGGAACTGCCACCTGTCCCTGAATTTCCTACAGGAAGTGTGCTCCCAGATGGAGCTCTTAATTGCTCAGAATTAGTGTGGAATGTGAGTTCTGCAGAGAGGTGCTTCTCTCTGGGGCAGGGAGTCAGTGTTTAGTTTACAAACAGAGGCAGGGTGATTAAGATAAGAGAAGGTTGGTAATTAAATTAAGGATCTGGAAGGCCTGAGATCAGTGGTTGGCAACCTGTGCTGCTTCCCGCAGCTCCCATTGGCTGGGAACGGCGAACCGCAGCCACTGGGAGCTGAGGGGAGCAGTGCCTGTAGACGGTCAATGTCAACAAAATGTCTCGCAGTCAGATTATCCTGATATTACCCTGGTGGTCTGCATGCGGCCCATGGGCTGCAGGTTGCCTGCCACTGCCTTAGATGAACCTGTAAAACAGGAATCCTTTGGGAGAAGAGGGTTAAAAAGAGAACACAGGGGACTCAGAAGAAATACTGCCAAGCCTTTTGAGCCAACATTACATTCAGAAAAGAGAAAGATATGAGAGGTATAAGTGAAAAGAAGGGTCCAAAACCCAGGGAAGGGATAGCAGTGGTATAGAGAAGTTCCCACTTTACCTCCGATACTTATATGGCCCCATCACTGTAGTATCTGAGCACCTCACATCACAGCCCCTTGGCGAGGTAGAGCAGTGGTGTTACCCCCACTGTACAGATGGGGCACTGAGGCACGGAGAGACTAACAGCCAGATTTTCAAAGATATTTAGGCACCTAGTGGGATTTTCAAAAGCATCTAAAAGGTTAGGTGCTTTGTAAACCCCACTAGATGCCTCACTACATCTTTGGGTGCCTAGAAACCTTTGAAACTCTGTCCTAAGGTCATACAAAAAGTCCATGGGGGTGGAGAACCCAGGTTTCACATGGTTAGCTCCCACTGGACCAGCCTTTGTTTCTGCTTCATACTCCAAAAAAGAGGCCTCTGGTGGATGGGAGCAAAACCAAGAAGGCCAGTTCTCTGAGACTCCAGCACATGGTCCCAGTTGGTTTGGAATGATGTCATGGCTGACAGATCAAAAGCAGCACATTGCTCAGGCAGGCTGAAGAAAGGTAGTGAATGAGTCAGATGAGAGGGGAGCACTTTACTGCTATTGGATAGCAGGTTCTGCCCCAGGCTGGGTTGTACAGGAATGCCTGCTGTGCGATTTTAACTGAAAACCATTTTGTTTTGTCATTTTTTGTTCTGACTTAGAGAAAAGGTAGGAATGAGGAAGTGTTGTATGAGTATCAAATGTGATTATATATCAAATTCTTAGGGTTTCAGCTGAATTCAGGCCAATTCCAGAACAAAGATCAGAAATTGCATCCACAGAGTCCACAAAGTCAACCATTATTGTCATGATTTGTGTTTATTCACTCGGCAGGATTTGTGTGCTCAGCACTGTTCAAAATATGCCAGAAAATGTAGTCCCTGAGCCAAGGCATATAAGATGTGTAACTCTGAATAAGATGGCTCAGATATTTAAGTATGAAGTATATAGTTATTGACCACACATGTCATGACATGTTCACTGTGATGTTTATATCTATGAGTGGAAGTGCTAATGGCAATAGAAGTTTTACTTGATTAAGGACTAGAAGATTTGACCCTCCAACTTTCTTTCAAGAGGAAGAGCTGCCCAGAGCCTGTTTATTTTCCTTTCCTTTCCTGCCTGCAGTGGACCTGATATACCTCTGAAGTCTCAGTTTTTTCCCTAATCTTAAAACTTTGAATTTTTTTGGTGTTCAATTTAAAATATTCTCCTGTGAGAACTGCAACTCATTCACTGTAGTGTTGTGTTTAAAAGCCTTCTGGAATGTAACTAGATTTTAAACAGAAGTGCAGTGTTGCAAACTCTCATAATAATTATTGTTTTCCTTAAAGCCCCAGCTCCTGGAGTCAAGTGATGTGTGATGATTTCAGCCTTCATTCTTAAAGAAAAATGAAGTTTCTAGCCCTTGTGGCTGTGGAGAAAGCTTCAAAATGTGACCCCAGTGCACCTTAAAGGCTCAAAAAGCAGAATGTAAATAAAAAGAACCCCAAATCTATTATTTTTACATAATCTCATTATTTTAAAGCCAATCTCATGATTTTTGGTGAGCCTGATTCTTGATTTTTGAACATTTGGGGTTGGCAATACTATGAACGTGACTTGAAAGTATCAGTTTCACTCTTGTTTAAAGTCATTTTCTAGTCTATTATTTGTTGTGGGGTAACACCGCTAGAGCCCCAGGGAGATGCAGTATAAACTCACGGGGTCTTGCCCTAATAGGATGTTTCCAAAAGTTAAATGATCTAGTTCAAGCTTGATGAACTTAAAAAAAAATGTGATTAAAAAGTAAGTTAGGTTTTTCTTCAATTGTTGTGTTCAAAAGTTAGTAACAAAGTAAGAATATATATTAATTTTTTAAACCTAACCAGTGTCCCTTAAGTGAATTGACACAAGATGTCAGAACAAGTATTAGAGCTGAGTGGGTCTAATATTTATTTATTTTTCTTTCTTTATATAAAGGAATAAGAAATTATTATCTGACAGGAGCACCGTATCTATGTCAGTGGTTCTCAAAAATTTTTTTCGCGGACCACTTGAAAATTGCTGAGGGTCTCGGCGGACCACTTAATGGTCTTTCCAAATGTTGTTTGTACCTTTAGCCAACTACTGTAAAGCCATATTTGGATAAAAGCTCTCTATAAAAAAAACTTAATAATAATTAACTATCCCTTTTGCATACATATTATCTGCACACACAGCTCAGCTTTAAGATGCTAAACAAATCTGTGAGTCAACTAGAAATAGTCATGCTTTCATTGCAAATATTAATACAATATTTTCTGAGACTGGAAAGTCTTGAAGATAGCTGGGAGTACTGGTGCTGTAGTGCCTGAGGACAGAGTCCATACGGCCAGACAATCCCGTTGTAAGAATGCCAATGCCTGAGATGATGGGGCGTCCAGGATTCCCAGGTTTATGGATCTTGGGTAGCAGATAGAATACCCCTGGTCGGGGCTCCTCGGGTGTGTCTGTGAGGATTTGTTCCTCTGTATCTTTAGGGAGTTTCTTGAGCAGATGGTGCAGTTTCTTTTGGTACTCCTCAGTGGGATCAGAGTATAGTAACCTGTAAAATGTGTTGCTGGAGTGTGGCTAGCAGCCTTCTGTTCATAATTCAGTCTGTTCATGATGACTACCATTGGACTTCCTCAGGAAACTACAATCCATTGGTGATCTTCCAGAAAACACCATCCTGTCCACTCTGTATATAGAAGCTCTCTACACGAACATTCCACACAAAGATAGTCAACAGGCTGTCAGAAACAGTATCTCCAATGATGTCACGGCAAACCTGGTAACAGAACTTTGTGACTTTGTTCTCAGCCACAACCATTTCAGATTTGGGGACTATTTATACCTTCAAGTCAGTGGCACTCCTATGGGTACCCGCATGACCTCACAGTATTCCAAAAATTTTATGGTAGACTTAGAACAACGTTTCCTCTTCTCTCGTACCCAAGTGTCCCTCCTCTACTTACGCTACACTGATGACATTTTCATCATCTGGACCCATGGGAAGGAGGCCCTTGAAGAATTCCACTGGGACTTCAACAATTTCCACTCCATCATCAACCTCAGCCTGGACCAGTCCACACAAGAGATCCATTTCCTAGACCAGAGGTCGGCAATCTACGGCACGTGTGCCAAAGGTGGCACGCGAGCCGATTTTTCATGGCACGTGGGGCGGGCTGACCTGCTCAGCCCGCCACTGCTCTGGGATCCCCACTGCTGGCCCCTTACCAGTCGGGGTTCCGCTCGGTCCCACTCAGCACCCGCTGCTGGCCTGTGGGAAGGAACCCCAGGATGGCGGTGGGCTGAGACCCCAGCCAGCAGCCAAAACCCCAGAGTGGGGGTGGGCTGAGCTGCTCAGCCCACTCCCGCTCTGGAGTTTCCACTGCCAGCTCCTGCCAGCCAGGGTCCTGCCGCCAGTCCCACTCAGCGCCAGCTGCTGGCTTGGGGGAAGGAACCCCAGGCTGGCAGCAGGCTAAGAGCCCAGCTGGCAGGAGCCGGTGGTGGAAACCCCAGAGTGGTGGCGGTCAGTCCGCTGCTCTGGGGTTCTGGCCCCTTGCCAGGCAGGGTCCCCGCAGCCCCACTCACCAGTTGGAGTTCCAGTGCAGGCCCCCTGCCAGACAGGGTCCAGGCTTCCAGTCCTGCTCAGCCCTTCCAACCACCAGCTCCACTCACCTCAGTTGCCAACATGGGGTTCCAGCCGCTGACCTCCTGCTGGCCGGTTATCAACTTATGACTCAGAAACTTGTGTGCAGCTTATGTATCTAAATAGGTACCACCAGACATTGGAAAACTCAGCAAGGAAAAGCAAGGGCAAGGATCACACTAAACTAATAAGGTCTGCATTTAAATTTCATTTTAAATAAAGCTTCTGAAACATTTTGAAAACCTTGTTTACTTTACATATAACAGTAGTTTGGTTATATAGTATAGACTTATAGAGAGATCTTCTAAAAAAACATTCAAACGTATTACTGGCACATGAAGCCTTAAATTAGAGTGTATACATGAAGACTCGGCACACCACTGCTGAAAGGTTGCTGACCCTAACCTAGACACTACAGTGCAAATAAGCAATGGTCACATAAACACCACCCTATACTGGAAACCTACTGACCACTATACTTATCTATATGCCTCCAGCTTTCATCCAGACCACACCAAATGATCCATTGTCAACAGCCAAGCCTTAAGATACAATCGCATTTTCTCCAATCCCTCAGCCAGGGACAGACAATGTCAGGATCTCTTTCAAGCATTCTTAAAATTACAATACCCACCTGGGGAAGTGATGAAACAGATTGACAGAGCCAGATGGGTACCCAGAAGTGACCTACTACAGAAGAGGTCCAACAAAGAAAGTAACAGAACACCACTGGCCATCACCTACAGCCCCCACCTGAAGCCTCTCCAGCACATCATCCAGGATCTACAACCTATCCTGGAAGATGATTCTTTGTTGTCACAAACCTTGGGAGACAGGCAGTCCTTGCTTACAGGCAGCCCCCCAACCTGAGGCAAACACTCACCAGCAACCACACACCACACAACAGAAACACCAACCCAGGAACCATCCCCTACAACAAACCCCGTTGCCAACTCTGTCGACATATCTACTCAAGTGACACCACCACAGGACCTAACCACATCAGCCACATCATAAGGGGCTTGTTCACTTGCACATCCACTAATGTGATATATGCCATCATTTGCCAGCAGTGCCCCTCTGCATGTATATTGGTCAAACTGGACAGTCTCTATGCGAAAGAATAAATGGACACAAAGCAGACGTCAAGAATTATAACATTCAAAAACCAGTGGGAGAGCATTTTAACCTTCCTGGACACTCAATTTCAGACTTAAAAGTAGCCATTTTTCAACAAAAAAACTTCAAAAACAGACTTCCAGGAGAAACTGCAGAACTGGAATTCATTTGCAAACTCGACACCATCAAATTAGGCCTGAATAAAGATTGGGAATGGCTGGGTCACTACAGGAACTAAAAATGTTCCATCAACTGTTGAGTGTGGGCCATCCACACTGATGGAATTGGCATCATTAGCACTACAAAAAGTAATTTTTACTCTGTTGACATTCACACCTTCTTGTGAACTATTGGGAATGGGACACATCCACCCTGACTGAATCATTGACTTCCCACTTGGTAAGGCAACTGCCATCTTTTCTTGTGCTGTATATTTATGCCTGCCTACTGTAATTTTCACTCCATACATCTGATGAAGTGGGTCATAGCTCATGAAAGCTTATGCTCTAATAAATTTGTTACTCTTTAAGGTGCCACAAGACTCCTTGTTGTTTTTGCTGAAACAGACTAACATGGCTACCCCTCTGAAACTTGTCTGGATAAGTGATTTCCATTAAGTTTTAGCAGTAGTTTGGGGAGAGCTGTATCTCCCCCTCCACAGCAGCTACCGAGCTGGGGCTGGGAAAGCGGTGTGTGTCTCTCTCTCTTTCCCCTGCCATAGCAGCCACAGTGCTGAGGCTGGAAAAGAGGGCTCTCTCTTCCTGGCAGCCGCAGTCCTGGAGCTGGGGAAAGTCGCCTCTTTCTCTGGCTGCCACAGCCCCGCATATCCTAAATTCCCCCCACCCCCTATTGTCACCCCACTGCCCATTTCCCCCACCTCACCCCATTGCCACCTCTCACCTATCCCCTATTCCCCCCAAGGTCACCACCTAACCTTGCATGTGCGTCTTCTCCAGGGTCCAGGCACCTAATTAGTGGAGCCAAGTCTGTGTGGCTCCACTAATTAGCTGGGCGGCCCTTCATTCTTTTATGTATGGCTACTGAGGTGTGCACCTTACAGGGAACTATTTGCAGAGCACCTGAATGGAGCTTGTGATGGGTTGGATCACAGAAACCCCCCTGGGAGCTGCCAAATGATGTGCCAAGACTACCTCTGTTCCAGTTTTCCCTGCCAGCTCAGGGCTCCAGCACCCTGTCTTGCTGAGCTAGACACTCTCGTCTGCTCCAACACAGACCCAGGGTCTGAATTCCTTGGCCCAGATCTGCAGGATTACCTGAAAACAGCTCACAGAAGTGTGCTTGTCTTTAGCATTCAGATGCCCAACTCCCAATGGGGTCTAAACCGAAATAAATCCGTTTTACCCTGTATAAAGCTTATGCAGGGTAAACTCATAAATTGTTCGCCCCCTATAACACTGATAGACAGATATGCACATTTGTTTGCTCCCTCAGGTATTAATATATACTCTGAGTTAATTAATAAGTAAAAAGTGATTTTATTAAATACAGAAAGTAGGATTTAAGTGGTTCCAAGTAGTAACAGACAGAACAAAGTAAGTCACCAAGCAAAATAAAATAAAATGTGCAAATCTATGTCTAATCAAACTGAATACAGATAATCTCACCCTTAGAGATGCTTCAGTAAATTTTTTCCTCAGATTGGACACCTTCCAGGCCTGGGCACAATTCTTTCCCCTGGTACAGCTCTTGTTCCAGCTTAGTAGGGGATTCTTCCTGATGGCTTTTCTGCCCCTTTGTTCTGTTCTACCCCTTTATATATCATTTGCATAAGCCAGAAATCCTTTGTCCCTCTCTGGGTTCCCACCTCCTCCTTCTCAATGGAAAGACACCAGGTTAAAGATGGATTCCAGTTCAGGTGACACGATCACATGTCACTGCAAGACTTCATTGCCCACTTGCCAGCACACACATATGCAGGAAAACTTACAGATAAAACACAACCATCTGCAGACAATTGTCCTGGTTAATGGGAGTCATCAAGATTCCAAACCACCATTAATGGCTCACACTTTGCATAATTACAATAGGCCCCCAGAGTTATATTTCATATTTCTAGTTTCAGATACAAGAGTGATACATTTATACAAACAGAATGATCACACCCAGTAGATTATAAGCTTTGTAATGATACCTTACAAGAGACCTTTTGCATGAAGCATATTCCAGTTACATTATATTCACTTATTAGCATATTTTTATAAAACCATATAGATTGCACAATGTCACAGGGCTCAACCACAGTTTGATAACCTCTGATCCAGGAGTGAAAGTAACTTAAAGGACTTACCGGTACTCCAGAGTCCTGCGGACGGGCAGAGGCCTCAACCGGAAGAGGTGTGGCCTCTATCGGAAGAGGTGAGGCCTTTAAATCTCGGGGCTTTTAAGTCAGGATTTAAAGAGCTCGGGGATTCAGCTGAAGCTAGGAGCCGGGCCCTTTAAATCACTCCCGGAGCTATCAGCTGCAGAGGTGGCTGGGAGCCCTGGGGTTTGGGTAGGGGCAAAAGTAATTTACATTTCTTACCCATATGGTCCAATCGCAAGCAACCCACCTCTCCTACATACTTCATGGATCCCTCCCATTGCATGACATAGATAGAGAAAATAAAGCTGCTATTACTACTACCAGTACTGTCTGTAATAAAACTTTACTATTGGAATAAGCCTGAAAAAGTGAAAACTCACTGTCACATTTTTCTCTGTGTCTTCCCTCCTCCTCCAGCCAGGCTGCTGACACTAGGCTCCGTGCTTTCTCCCTGCCTAGCACTGAGCAGCTGTAGGGGCTACCCTCTAGCTTGCAGCTTGCAGCAGGGAGCAGGGAGGCTGGCTGAGGGAGGGAGAATCCTGCTTCCTGCATAAGAACAGTTTAAACTCATCTGTTCCCTGCTCAGTTCAGTAATATTACAAAGAGGATCTGCAAACAGTTTGAACATCACAACCATGATCCTCTGCTGGGGAGGGAACGGGATAGATTTGAACTTGGAAATGGTTCCTGATTTTTATTGCATTTTTTGTGTGTAGGAGATCC
Organism: Chelonoidis abingdonii; assembly: GCF_003597395.2. Classification (NCBI taxonomy): domain Eukaryota; kingdom Metazoa; phylum Chordata; order Testudines; family Testudinidae; genus Chelonoidis; species Chelonoidis abingdonii. The sequence goes on from NC_133769.1 coordinate 231,451,118, forward strand.
CCTCATCCCAGGGTCAGAAAAGAACTGCCCCTGCCATGGTCACACACACCCTTCCTTCCCCCACAACAACAACTGGGAATGAAATTAACAAGGAAGCCAGAAATGGCTCTTAATGCTGGGGGCTGAACTGCGCAGGGAGCATCTGAGTTTAAACTGTTCTTATGCAGGCAGCAGCAGCAGGCATCTCAGCCAGTCTCTCTACTGCAAGCTAGAGCCTAGGGGAGAACCCCTGCCGGGGGTGCGGGGCAGGGGGGAGGAATGCAGAGCCTTGTTTGCAGCCTGGCTGGAGGAGTGGGAGGGAGGAGATGAGAAACCAATGTGACAGTGAGTTTTCCCCTTCCACCTGCTTTTATTAGCTCTGGATTTAAGCTGTGCAGCCAAATGCTTGTATTTGTTGTGTATATTAGTATTGAAGAGATCCCCTCATCCCGGGAGCAGAAAAGAACTGCCCCTGCTATGGTCAAACACACCCTCCCCCCAGCTATTGTGAATGAAATTAACAAGGATTCCAGAAATCACTCCTAACCCCAGCGGGCTTAACCACTCAGGGAACAGCTGAGTTTAAACTATTCTTATGCAGGGGGCAGGCTTCTCACTCCCTCAGGCAGTCTCCTTTTCTTACCAGTCCTCCGTACCAGCCCGTACTGGCTTACTTTCACCTCTGCTCTGATCTAAGTTTTTATCTGCAGAAAAAGAAGAAAGTTTTCAGGTGCCCAAGTAGCCTTGAAATCACAGTTAAAATTGCACCCCCCCAATCTGAAATGGCTCCCCTGCCAAGCTGCTTAAATATTTCTTGCTCTAAAGCTAAGTACTGTACACAAAGTAGGCTCGCTAGCACTGCAGTGCCAAGAGAGCTAGATAGAGAGCCTGATGCAGCTCCTTCAATGACAGCTATAGCAGATCAGCGAGACGCCTTTGCTGATTCAGTTTCTCTCTCTCTCTTTTTAAACCTTCATTGTTTTCTCTCTTCATTTCCCTCTCTCCAGTCAGCCTCCCATCTCCTGACACTCTATTGTTATCTCTTTGTCAGCTCCCTAATCCTATCATCCCACCCTCCCTACCACACACAGGACTTGGCCCTGCTCCCTCCCCCATAATAGCCTATGGATTGGTTGAGCATAGTTTGGGGAGTGGATGATGCAGCCAACTTACTAGTGCTGGTCTCATTTGTACCTTTGTACACCAGTGCAAGTCATTATAGGGGGAAGCAGGAAAGAACTGCTATCAAGGAAGGTTCTTGAAATTATACACTTCTACCTTGATATAACACTGTCCTCGGGAGCCAAAAGATCTTACCATGTTACAGGTGAAACTGCATTTATCGAACTTGCTTTGAGCCACCGGAGTGCACAGTCCCGCCCCCCTGGAGTGCTGCTTTACTACATTATATCCAAATTCATATTATATTGGGTTGCATTATATCAAGGCAGAGGTGTACATCCCTCTCACTGATTAATAGAATGGATCTTGTCCATTTCACTCCTCCTGCTAAATATTTGGAAAGAGCCTTCTTGCTTTACATTGCTCAGGTGTGCATGATCACCACCTTATCATTGTCTGGTAAATTAATGTACCCAGTCCCACTCATTTTCCATTTTCTTTCCATTTAGCTTATTCTCTCTAAAGTAAATCTCTCCAGTCAAAAAAAATAAAAAAATCGTGGCACTAACAGGATATTTGCTGCCATCCCATTGTTCACTCTGCTTGTGTGTTCTACCGTTTCCCCCTTCCCGTCTATTTAGACTGTACATTCTTTGGGGCAGGAATAGTCTACTACTGTTTGTACAGTGCCTACCACAATGGGGCCCCCATTCCTGATTGCCCCTTAAGCACTGCTGTAATAAACATGATTAACAACAATAACTGTTTTTAGATGTTACTTCTAGTAATGATCAGTTTGATGATGATGCAACTTGATTGTGTGACACCCCTGGCAGGAAAGGGATAGCTCAGTGGTTTAAGCATTGGCCTGCTAAACCCACAGTTGTAAGCTCACTCCTTGAGGTGGCCATTTAGGGGTCTGGGGACTGGTTCTGCTTTGAGCAGGGGGCTGGACTAGATGACCTCCTGAGCTCCCTTCCAACCCTGATATTCTATCTGATGAACACACAGACAGCAGTGCATGCGAAACCCCTCTCAATGCAGCATTTGTTGTGGATCACAAGAACAATCCAGGCATGTGGGAGACACACTTCAACCTTAAAAAGCCAACACAATTGCACCAGATTCTTAATAATGAGATAGAGCACTCCTTTGACTGCCTCTTATGAAATTCAGTCACTGACTACTCTGGTAGCTTTTGCTGTCTTCTTCACAGGCAAAGGAAAAGAATCATTTCCCTCTGTGGATCTTCCGAACATTTTCCTTTGGTCAAGATGAAATGTGAAGGTTTCTTTTAGAATTCCATTGTGGGCATGAGAAGTTACTGGTGACAGCTTAAAGCATTACCCAAGGGTTAGTCTTGTCATTACTGTTGATTTCCTAGAGCTTCAGTAAAACGCTGGATCAATATTTGTCTGAAACAGTTTATCTGTTTGCAGCAACATTCTATATGGTTCTGATCTACCTGATACTTTCTGTCTCCCTCATGCAAAGTAGTGTTTATTTTATATGCAGGGCTGGCTGCAGGTTTTTTGCCGCTCCAAGCGGTGGGTGTGGGGGAGAAGGAAAAAAAACAAAGCCATGATCAGCGGCACTTCGGTGGCAGCTCCACTGTGCCGCTTCATTTTTCAACGGCAATTCAGCATCTGGTCCTTCCCTTCGAGAAGGACTGAGGGACTTGCCGCCAAAGAGCTGGACGTGCTGCCCCTTTCCGTTGGCTGCTCCAAGCACCTGCTTGCTGGACTGATGCCTGGAGCTGGCCCTGTTTCTATGAAGTGCTCCCACATTCCCACTAGCTCATTTATGCATTATTACTCCATTTCTGCATTGACTTTTGTGGTGGCTTCTTTTAAGCAGGGAATTGCTTGGCCCTCTCCTTACAAGCACAAAGCCAGTTTGGATACTATTTCAGTTCAAGGCTTATTTACTCTTTCTGTTTGTGATCCTGGTAATCAATAAGGAGCCAGTGCTTTTGTCACTTACGGAGTTGTGCTGTCATCATGACCATTCCCAGGCATGCAGTTGGCTTTTCAAAACACAACTGAGTTTACATGTTATATGCTTTATATGGGAACATTAAGCAGTTAGTGTATTTTCACCAGTCATTTAGATGGAGAGAAACCTAACTGCTTGCTGAATATTGATTGCACAGCACACTCGTGCTATTTGTTTCTCTTATAAATATTCATTTTAGCGATAGCAGAGAAGTAAGATTTAAATATTTTGTAGCTATAGTACTTACACTGTAAAACAAGACAGAACCCTACAGAGATTAAGATAGATGCTTTGATGATCTGGGGAATTTGTACAATTATACAACTACTGTAGTTTGGAATTCCTCTGGGTAGATGTGGAATCTACCCTTTTGCTAACATAGGCTGCAGCAGGGACCTACCAGACCAGAGACAATGGAGAAAATTGTGAACCTTAACGATTGTACTCTGAACAATGGGCATGGTATGGAGAGTGGCTGAAGATAGTTGCTCCATCTTGTCTGCAGGGAGCGGGTGGTGGAGAGAGCGGGAAATCCCTAAATGAGACACAGAGACAGAAGTGACAACGCAGTATTTTATACAGAAGAAACAAGGGACAAGAAGCTTTGAACAGGACAGAGGATAAATTGGCTTTCATAACAGGAGGAAGGGTGCTGATTAACTGCAGCACCAACCAAGGTCAGAGAAACTGGGTAGAGAAGGCTCCGTGCTCTTGAAAAGATGTCATGAACTGCAGGGGTAGGATCCCCAATAGCTCAGAGGTCTTTGCCCAAGCCCAAAGAACTCTCCAGAGCCAAGGGGGAGCAGAGACAGGGAAATGCTTATACCTGTGTTTATTATTTTCTCTAGCTCTGTCAAGCTGTTAAGCAAGAGCAATGGTGTTTTAGACTCCTGTGCAAAGTCTGGCCATGCGGCTGTTGGCTTTCCCTATCACATGACCTTGAAGAGGTAAACAGCTTTGGTAATTCTGGGAAACATGCAAGAGCTGGGGGGAAGGTTGGGAGGAGAGGCCTAGGCAATTGCCCAAGGGGGGTGTCAGCCACAAGGGCTGCATCTGCAGTGCATGCCTACAGGCCCAAAGTAATGGGCAGTGCCTAAAATCGGTCCACCCCAGCCAGCTAAGGGCACATGGGATACGGTGTTAGGAGTCTGTCTGATGAGTGTCCAGCAGAGGGAGCTTGACCAGATCTGAAATAGTTTCCCATACAAAGAACATTTTTTCCCACTATAAAAATAAAGTGTACAGTGTGTTAGCTAATATCTGCAAGCAGGCATATGGTCTGGTAACCTGTTTAAACATATGATTATAAACCTGAGTGAAAGGGATGATGAGGGTGTTGTCAATAATGGAAGAGCAGCTGGGGCATGGGGAGGGCTTTAGAGGAGAGATCAGGATTTCTGTTTTGGCCTGTTGCAGATCCATTGTATGCTCAAGCCCACAGCTAGTCCCTTGGGAGTGATCCCTTTCATGGGCCAGGCCCCAGGGACCCAACCAATTCCACAGGGGCAGGCCTGGGGCCTCAAGACTCTGAAACTGGGTCTTCAGGCACCAGAGATCCCCAGCTCCACCTCTGACTCCTTGTAGCAAAGCCAACCAAGCCAGACTCCTGTGGGAGACTTGTGCTGTGCCCCTTCAGGGTGCAGTGCTCCCAGTGAGTATCTGTAGTGACAGCAGACAGCCTTTTCAAAACCGGGTGACAGTGTATTAGTCACCTGGTACGCAGAATGGGAAAGTCCTTAGGTTAGATAGAGGCCAAGGTTAAGAAAGAATTCAGCATGGCCAATGCCAGGCCAGGGCTCCCTGGAGCCAGGGTGCTGTTGGAGCCATCTCTGTCCCTCTTTTCTTAGTCCCGGATATGTGTCCTGTATCTCAGTGCTCAGTTCTTAACACAGCCACCTGCCACCTTTCCACTTTGTTCTCCAGCTGGATTCTTTGCTTTGCTTCCCCACAAATGGGTGGGAGGAAAACCTCCTTCCATTTTCTGGTAGTGGTTAGCTCCAAATGTCCCAGCCATTGGGGTTTCCATTGTTCTTCAGGATCCTCCACTGATACAGGTCAGTTTCACCCAGCCCTTAAATGACCCCATTCATCCCAATTCAGACAGTTACATGACAGCCTCCTCATGTCCCCTGCTCTGCCCCAAGAGCAACTTTTAATCCTTTACACCCTGTGAATAGCAATACAAAGCACAGAAGGAAACTGAGGCACACATGGGCATCATAAAAATATTACCAAAATTCCCACTCTGACACACAGCAAAGACAGGCATCCAGGCAGAGGGAAGGATTGGAAGAGGGGGAAGACAAGGGAGGAATGGAGCGGGTCTGAGAGTCACCAGTGAAAAGGCAGTAGATGATTAGATGAGATCATCCAGAGAGAAGAGAAGAGAGCCAAGGAGTGAACCCCATGGAAAGAGGCAGGAAGAGGAGGACACTAAGGAGTCACTGAAAGATGCTAGTCCATGGATCTTTCACACAGTGTTATCAATGGAAAGAAGTTAAGGCAAAAGCATTGCAGTACAGTGTACCAGCACAGCTTGGCCAATACCACATGGGAGATAGTTAGTGGCATCTGTCTTGAAAGTCTCTGGGTAGTGAGATGAAATGTGCATGTTCAGCATGGGTTACACATCCCCCTCTGCTTGATCCACACAGGATAAGTCTGCAACAGCCACAACCTAGGTGTCTTTGCCCTGTACCTCAAGCTGTAGCAGTCAACGCTTTAGTCCTGGAGGTCTCAGGTTCCATCTGAACCAAGATGACAGCTGTTAGAGAGCATTGCAGGTCAGCAACCACCTTAAGAAGTGGAAGGAAAGCCTGATCTTCTGTTTAGGTCGCCTTTACCTTGGCATACAATGATGTGCACAGAGGCAAGAGTGCCTTGGTTGCCTCACTCCATGAGTCTGGCTTTTCTGAGGAATTCCCCATTCAATACGTTGCTTGCTGACAGTCTTGCTATTGATCCCTAGATGAACAGGACTGCTGGGGCATGAGTCATAATTCATGACCAAAGTATCCTAGTGGTGTCAAGTAGTTGATACCTATTCAGAGCCAAATGCTGTAGAATATCCTACTAACTGGAGAAAAATAAAATAAAAAACACATTATAAGGGGCACAAAGTGAGGTATGTCAGCATTGTCTGAGTTGGAGTTAGTGGCCTTTTCCTTTGCAGCCTCACAGAAAGTCCAAGCTTGCTCCATTTGAAATTAGTGGCAAAGCTCCTATTGATGTCAAATGGTGCAATATCAGGCCAGGGCTCTGCTAAAGGTGGGGAGATGGGCTGTTGTAAATTAGCATGTATGTTAAGTGGCATAAAATAATTCAGAGGACTAAATATTCAACCATGGCCTAAGCTAATCAAGTCTGGAGCATGCAAATGGATTTTGGAAGTGTGATAGACAGCTCTCTCACTTTCATACTCATTTACTTGTCAGCACTCATTACCCAGAGTTACACCCATGCATAGACTGGCAGATAATGAGTACTTTGATTGCATTTATTTGATACTCGGGAGCAAATTTTCAAAGTGATGACCTTCCTTTTGTAAGTTCAGGTTGGACTGCAAAATTTGAGTCTGCATTCTTGCACCTGCATTTAATTTGTGAGTACAAAGCCAAGCACATCTACCTCTAAGTACCCAGCCGATAATAAAAAACAGCTTGTTAATGGTGCATATACTTAGATTTAACAGCTGCAATTATTTTGGGGGCATTTAAAACTATCCTGGACAAAACATTAGTTAATGTACAATAGACAGCAAGCGTTCATGGGCACAGAGATATAAAAGATCTACGGTATTTAGAATCCAGAGTGTCCAACTTCTATTATTCCATGTGCTTTTTAACATTCCATTTTTCAGTAACTTTATATGGACAAGTCTTAATTGCTCTATTTATAAATCAAAAATGCTTTTTTATTGCATGGAATTTTTTCTTTCTATGGTGTAATTGAAATTGTCTGAAAGACCTAAAATTATACACTGACTTACAATGTTTATTTCACTTTGTCCATTTTTCCACCCCTGCACCCACCCCCCCCACAAGGGTGAAAAACAGAAAGATGAGCCAAAGGAAAATTGAATCCAGGGTAGGATTGTGTGCCTCCAGTTGGTTAACTCTAACAGAAATGTAAATAACTAGAGCTGGGTGGGAAATGATTTTCCCATCCCAGAAAAATTTTTGAGATTTCAAAAGATTTCCCATTCCGCATGGGGACAAAACCAAGACTTTCCCATATTTTTCTTGGGGGCAAGAGGCAGCCCCATCCCAGAACAGATCCCCTGGAGGTCAGGGCACTCAGCTGAGATGTAGAAGTCTTCTGGGTTCAACTCCCTGCTCTGCCTGATATGGGGAAGGAACTCAAACCCAGGTCTTTCACGCCCCAGGTAAAGCCCTAATAACTGAGCTGCTGGCTATTCTGGGGAATCTCTCTCTACAAAACCAGAAATTTCATCCCAGACCTGAGAAAGTTTCCCACCAAAAGTTTCATTGAAACTATTGTTTACGCACAACCATTTTGTCAAAAAAAAAAAAAAAAACAACAACCCCCAACCACCTTCCAACCAACTCTAAGCAAGGACCCATTTTAAATAAAGTTTGGCAGCTGAGGACAGTAAACAATTCCTATAAGACTTTCTTCAGAGTTCCTTTTCCCGGTGTACGCAATCTCCAGAAGTCATTGCATTTCTTGACATTTTCCATGCTTCATTATGGGCTTAATCACAGTCCAAACACACATCTGATTTTTAATACACTGCTTATTTAATGATAATCAGAGCTCAGACCTTTCCATAGGAAATGAGCCATCATTTACAATTTTGTTAAATTTTAGGGAGTGGTGGGGGGGGAGAGGAGAAGTAATCCTCAGAGTTCTAGATTGCTGACCCTTCCACATGTGCATTGGGTGGGGAAGGGAGAGTCTTCCACCCTGGCATGGCTTATATAGGAGACAGCCACAACTACAACTGCAAAACTCATGAAACAGCAATGAAAAATACAGTTTCTCTTTTGCCCTATGAGAGAAGCCAGCAAAAGATGAACTTAACTCTTTGCTTTATGTGTTAATCTTCTCTGAGTAGCTAAACACGACTCATGATAGCACAGCCACCCTTCAGGGGTCAGTTCTCAGCTTCAATGTTTGTTCTCAGTGCAGTTGAAAGGGGAGCAGGAAAATTGCCTCTAAGCCCTCTTGCAGAATGCCTCATCCTGGACCAGGTAGTGTGCGGCCATTGTACTCTCCCTCTCTGACACACCACATCCACAGAACAGGGGGAAAATAGGTGGCATAGATTCTTCTGCTTCCTTAGGTGTCCCTTTAAGGGTGCTTTTTTGCACTGCCTTTGCATCAGCCCAGAGACTTAAGGGTCTGGCCCTCACTTTGCCACATGGATAAAAATCAGTCGGCAAAAAAGAAAAGAAAGGCTGTTGTATAGTTGCCTTTGTATTCCTAGTGGAACTTATCAGTGAAATGATTAGGCTTACGTGTTTGCTGATGAAGCATTTTTATGAACAACTAACAGGCTGCATATTAAAAACAGCCTTTTTGATAACCCGTGTTCTAAAAGTTCAGAATTTCTACCAAACTATTCAGTGACCAATATTTTTATCACTCCCACTACATAAAACCATGTTATCAGCATTATTCTCTCTCCAATGGCATTGCAATGTTATCTACAGCCCTTCAAGGTCAGCAGCCTAAAGCCAGCACCATTTCATCTGGACTGATCACATGCCAAGAGAGTGCTTATTAGTTGCACTGAGTCTCAGCATGATGGCAAGAGCCTATTTGTAAGGCTTCCTGAAGCAATAGGTGTAGAAAAGAAAGTATTTTGGACATGCTTTCCTGTGTATGCCGAAGTGTTGTGCAGAATCCAGCTTTAAAGTTTGTTTTCTCATATCTTGCTTTGCTCATTTTTATGATAGACTTATGAATACAGTTTTTTTCTATTGCTGCCTCATCTTATGCCCCCTCTTTATACCTCTAAGGCCTGGGCTATGCTACAAGCTTAGGTTGATGTAAGTGGCCTTTTAGCAATCGCCCCTGCGTGACTTGTTTCTGCCCCACCATACATTGCCAAAGCTTCCCAAAAGACAAGGCGTTGGATGCTGGTGGGTTGCAGACTGGGATACCTACCCAAAGTGCACTGCACTGTGCATCGACACAAGCACTCCTGGTGAGTAGGTGCAGCGCCGATGCAAGGAGCCAAGTGTCTATGTGGACAAGTGATACACTAACTGCTGCAGCTTTATGCGGGTGTAACGTGCATTGATCAAAGTCCATAGTGTAGATGTGGCATCAGGAACAGCAGCAGAGTCAGGAATGTTGCCTTATATGCAGGGCTGGCTCCAGGGTTTTTGCTGCTCCAAGAAGCGGAAAAAAAGAAAAAGAAATAAAAGCCGCGATTGTGATTGGCGGCAGCTCCACCGCGCCACTTTCTTCTTTGGTAGCAATTCGGCAGCTGGTCTTTCCCTCCGAGAAGGACCGAGGGATCTGCTGCTGAATTGCCACTGAAGAGTCCGACCTGCCACCCCTTCCTCTTGGCTGCCCCAACCACCTGCTTGCTCAGCTGGTGCCTGGAGCCGGCCCTGCTTATATGATGTCATGGCATAAATCCCCACTTTGAACCTTAGAGTCCAAAAGATGGTGTACCAGCATGAATCCCCCTAAGCTTAATTACCAGTTTAGATCTTGTAGTGCTGCCACCAACCAGAACTTGCAGTGCCTGGTACACTCTGGTCTCCCCAAAACCTTCCCAGGGGACCCAAAGACTCAGACCCCCTGGATCTTAACACAAGGAAAGTAAACCCCTCCCCCGCATTGCCTCTCCCAGGTTTTCCCTCCCTGGGTTACCCTGGAAGATCACTGTGATTCAAACTCCTTGAATCTTAAAACAGAGAGGAAAGTCTCTTCCCCCTTCCCTTTTTCCCCTCACCCAGAGGCAATACAGATTCAAGCTCTGTGAATCTAAAACAAAGAGGAAATTCACATTTCCCCCTCCTCTCCCCCGGAGAGAGAGACTTAGGCCAGGTCTACATGAAGCGCGAAAATCGATTTTAGATACGCAATTTCAGCTACGAGAATAGCGTAGCTGAAATCGATTATCTAAAATCGATGTACTCACCCGTCTTCACCGCGTGGGATCGATGTGTGCGGCTCGCCACGTCGATTCCGGAACTCCGTTGGTTTTGGTGGAGTTCCGGAAATCGCATGTAAGCGCGCTTAGGATCGATATATCGCGTCTAGATGAGAGGCGATATATCGATCCCCGAGCAATCGATTGTAACGCGCCAAACGGGCATCGATAGACATGGTCAGAGATAAACAAAGAGAGCAGGTTTTCCTCCGCTTTTTTCCTTTCTCCCCAACCTGGTGAGTGCAGACTCCCTCCCCTGGGATATAACAATATAACCAAAAAATCAATTAGATCTTATGAAAAGCTTTCTTTTTTAAAGAAAGAAAAACATAAAAGTTGTCTCTTATATCAAGAAATGGTAAATTGTTACAGGGTCTTTAGCTTATAGACACTAGGAGAGATCCCCCCCAGCATACATACAAATTGCAACAAAGAATACAATTCTCCAGCCAGATACACATTTGCAAATAAAAGAAACATTCAAAAGACTAAAATGCCTTCTCCTCGGCTTACTTACAAAATTGAATAGAAAGAGATTTTTTTCAGAAAGATTGGAGGAATCTGCTTACATGTCTGGTCCCTCTGAGAACCCAGAGAGAACACGGACAAAGAAAGAACACACAAACAAAGACTTCCCTCCACCGAGATTTTAAGTATCTTGTCTCCTGATTGGTCATCTGGTCAGGTGTTCCAGGTTCACTGTTTGTTAACCCCTTACAGGTAAAAGCGACATTAACCCTTAACTATCTGTTTATGACATATGAACACTGGGAAAGCCAGGGTCTGAGCGACCAGAGAGAAAGTTCACATGAGGCCAGGTAAAATGACCTCTTTGAGGTCTGATCTGTTTACAAGGTTCTAGTTCAGTCAGAAGAATCCTACCCAGCAAGGAGTCCGGCTACATTCTTTTCATGGAGTCTGTAAGCAGGATGAAATCCAGTGGAAGCAGACAACTCAGCAAGGACAGCTGCCATGGGCGGTTCAGGCTTCTGGTTAAAATTGAGAACCCCTTTAAGGTTCTTAGCCTAACTAGATTCAGTCATACATGATTTCTTCCAGTTGCAACCTCTTGTTGGCATTTTACCCCTTAAAAGAAGCATGCTGATATCTAACTTAGCAGCACCTCTTCCTCAGGGAAGTCACTAGAGTGGAGTACAGCACTGCTGCAAACACCTCTCCAAGGATCATGGAATGACTTTTATACCCAGTCACAACCATCCTCCACAATTTTAATAATGCCCACTACCATCCAGAAATCACATACTGATAGGGTGACCAGATGTCCTGATTTTATAGGCACAGTTCCAATTTTTGGGTCTTTTTCTTATATAGGCTCCTATTACCCCCCACCCCACCCCCATCCCCATCCCAATTTTTCCATACTTGTTGTCTGGTCACCCTACATACTCACCCACACTTCTTGGCTTGGTGCATTCCATCCCATCACCAGAGGATCCCCTTCTCTGTGCTATTATTTGCCTTCATTCTTATTGGACTCAAGTCAACTACTGGTTGATTTGGACAGCACAGATATAATTTTAAATTGACAGTCTCATCTTAAATTTCTGTGTGCACAATTTCTAATTCTCTTCATTAGTTTACTGAATTCCTGCAAATTCTATTCAGTAAACAGTAGAATCAATTTATATTGCTTTTTAGGGGCAACCTTCAGTTTCCTTCATCTACTCTACTCTCTCTCTGTTCTTCATCCCACTTTGAAGGGTTCCAATTCACAGAATCAGTGTAATTAATTTTGAATATTCATTTGCTGCTTGGTAGGCACTACTAATTTTCACAGTTTAATATCGTCTTAACCTGACAAACAAACAATGATACATTACTAACTTCAAATGTAATTTCTGCCTTTTGCCAGGCAAATCAAGTTCTAGATTGCATTTCTCGGCGGTGTGAATTGTTTTGACCATGCTGTTCAAAGTAAGCAAGGGTGAACTTATTTTGCTAGATGAAGAATCTACTCACAAAATGTGGATGTGTGATTTAGAGCAGAACAGAAGACTCTCAAAGGATGAGTTCTGCTTGGGTTTTGGAAAAACACAAGTTATACATTGCTGCTTGTGTATTTTAGTCCCCTGGTAATCTTGGAAACAGTTAAGAGTTACACTCAAACAAGAATTTTTAGGTTCAATTTCTGCACTGCCTTATACTCTAATATCCCATTGCCATGTTTGCTTTGTGCATGCTTTCATGGAAAATTTCAATGTTTTAATTCTACTAGTTTTGAAAAGGAACAATTAAACATTTTTTGGTGGAAAAAATGTTTCTTCACACGTTTTGGAAGTTTTCAAGAGAGAACTTGCAGCTGGGGCTTCCCAGCTACTTGTGTTAGATCACAGCTCCCTTAGATTTGTCTGCATATGCTGCAATCACACCTCCATTAGGCTGACCCTAAGCCAGTGAAGAGGTGTAGGACTGGCTCAGATTACTTTCCCCCAGAGCAGTGGTTCCCATCAGGAGGAAGCAACCAGTGTAGCTGCATTATCTTAATGCCCAAGCACAGGCAAGAAAAGACATGATTTGCATCAGTTGAGCATACCCCATTTTGAGAAGGCACAGTCTGGCACACAGAGCAGGTGCTTCTTCAGGGATTGTTTAGGTTTCCTAACAGAATGAGTAAATATTTCTTGCATGATTTTTATTGCTTGATTCAGCATGTGGCGTTGATGTTTCTTTAATGTATAATAAAGGGAGTTCTTTTTGCAAGTAATTGTCTATTTTCCCTAGACCTAATCTCAGCAAATTCCATTAGTGAATCCCATGACTTCTCTTTTTTATTATTGTCTGCAGAATAGAAAAATGCTAATATTCAGGAAACATTCCTTTGGTTCCCCTCCCCCCATCAAAATCAGTGTTCCCCACACATTGTTTCTGATTTTAATTTTGTAGTGCATTCAGTCATTATGGAAGAGGATGATTAATAGCATTGGCTAGAAACTTGACTTGTGAAACTTAACATTTTTGTCAAATCCTCACAGCTCTGCCAGTGTGTTTCAATGCATGACATGCAGTGCATCTGCTGTTCCATAACTAGGCCTTTCCTTTCATGACAGAACAATTACTTTCTTATTTGCTAATTCTTTTGCTTTGTTCTATTTGTTCTTTGGAATAAGTGAACAATTCATGTAAACGGCACACTCAGCTTATGCATGTTGGGGAAAATTTTCGAGAGCACCTATGTTCTACAAGTCATTTATGTGAGAAATTAGCTTTCATCATGAAAATCAAATCAGAACCCCTCATTCATATTAATATCTGTTCTCAGTACATATATGCACACACACAAACACCAGAGCCAGATTATGGCATTCTGAGGCCCTAAGCTACGTCAAGGGTAAGAGACCTCATACCATAAAAAAATTAATTTATTCTTTTCACAGAAAGGACATTGACTATATAAACATGAAAGCTTTATATCTGCATATATACAAAGGCTAAGTTGTAAAAATAGAATAATAATCTAAATAAAACACATTGCAATATGTCTGTATGCATTATAAAATAGTTTCACACATTTCCATCTATGATTTCTTAATTAGTAAATATGAAAATTGTATATCTACAGCAATACAAAAGCAGTTATAGTTACACAGACCAGCTTACTTAATGGAAGCAGTACGTCTGTTTGCACATCACATTCATTTTAACACTGAAATTTAAACCATTTTCTGTTGTGATTTTTGGAGAGCAAAGTCATTGATGATGTCCTCAAATGATAAACTATGGAATTTGTCACATTTGATGCACAGGATGCATAGGGCAGGTAGCTTTTCTTTCAGCATTTTCTAGGCAGACATCTCTTTTTGCATTTGCTTTTCTATCCTCTGTCTCTCTCAGGACCACTAATTAATCTCGAGTAAACACGTTGGACACAGAGTGATAACAAGCTATATGCATGAAAAAGAGAAAGAAAGAACTTACCAGAAAAGAGCCTGTCTAGAGATGGCCAGTCATTGAGAAAGTGAGAAAAACTACTCTATATTCAAGCAAATATAATGAATATTATTGGCTTTAATAGCCTATAAATCATATATGCACATTGTGAGCAAGTTATTTCAAACTAAGTACTCAGGATATTTTGATATATATGTATATCTTCCTTCACTTCTCTCAAAACCCTCTATTTATCCTTTCGTCAGCACTTTCTGATATTTACGATGAAGGTTCCTGAAACTGAGAAAGGGAAGCCAACACAAATTTATCCTCCTCAAGAGCCACTTGACCCAAATCCACAAGACACTCACCTGCGGACTGTATCATGTGAAGCATGGATAGCACATGAAGCAGAAAGTGGTGTGCACACTAAAATACACAATTGTACACATGTACAGATCAAAAGGAGAAAAAACACACTAACACTTAAGAAAACAAAGAAAAACAGGAGCGAAGACATTATACAACTGAGTGTACTGGACTGTAAACAAAAGATGGTAGCCTTCTGGCTATTACCTGCCAAGGAGGATGCTTTACATCTATATGACACTCTTAGGATGAGTCCCATACTATGAATATGAGCTTGCCAGGATTGCTTCACGAAACTGCAGTTTCCAACCTCACATTTTCCCTAATTTTATTGGGAGTGAGATTATTTAAATAAGTTATGAATGCACAGTCAGAATTTTATTAATTAGGCCAGTAGCAGCTGGCCAACAAAACGCTGCCTCAGGAGACTGATAGCAGACTTACTCTTAGAAATACTTATTTTACAAGTGCAATTATCATTTTTTTCTCAGCCCTGGTCTCTTGCCTGTCAATAACAAACAATTAGTGAAGGGTAAGGGTATTTGTGTAGCCAGATATGTATATTTTTGTCATATTTGAACAAAAATGTCTTTAGAGAGAATCTCCTTTTTCCCATATCTCTTTTGTCAACTGATTTTTATAAAATTTGAAATGGAGTCAGTTTTTCCTTTTTTAGAGGCCCCTCATATTGTGAGGCCCTAAAATGTAGCTTAGTTAATGTATGCCTTAATCTGGCCCTGACACACATACATTCTGGCATAACATTCAGGACAAATGCAAATGAAACACTCTTTCTTTCTACTTTGGATCCCATTCAAGCTTAGTCGGTAGTCTTAAGCTACCGAGACTTTGCGGTATTGCAATATGAATAATATAATTAGGGTTTCATTTATTTATTGCATAGTGAGGTGGAGGGGTTTTTTTTTGGCTACATTTCAACTGCAAACAAAATTGCCTGGTTTCATATCTCTGAAACACCACTGGCAGTGTACAAAAATGTAGCACCAGAAATAAGTTCCTGTTATTCTAACAAGCACCTTAAATTCCAGTCAACGCAATCTGAACATAACAATTTGCATGCTGTTAACACTTCAGATGAAGCAGCCTGCCAGAATTTGAAAAAAACAAAATCATCTCTCAGCAGAGCAATCTGTTACTACTTTGGGTTAGATTTTCACAAATGCTAAGCAACCACAAGTGGGGCCAGGTTTTCAAAAGAAGCTTAGCTCTTAGGGCTTGTCTACACTGGCACTTCACAGCACTGCAACTTTCTCGCTCAGGGGTGTGAAAAGTCACCCCCTTGAGTGCAGCAAGTTTCAGTGCTGTAAGGCATCCATGTACACCAGTGCTGGTAGCTATGCCCCTAGTGGAGGTTTTTTTTTTTTTTTTTTTTTTTTTTAGAGTGCTGGGAAAGCTCTCTCCCAGTGCTCTGCTGTGACTACACAAGCCACGTTAAAGCACTGCTGCAGCAGCGCTTTAGTGTTGCCAGTATAGACTAGCCCTTACTCAGAACAGATTTCACAAATTGAGCTCTTTTGAATGTTCACGCCAGTGGTGAGTGCTAACCACATGAAAAATCCAGCCCCACATGTTTAACAAAGCCATGCTGCTTTCTTTTGTCTTAATTTACCTATGTGTTACTCCAGTCACCCTGGAGTAACTCCACTGATTTCAGCAGAGGTAACTAACACAGAACTGGAGCGAGTCAGGTCCTTTATTAACAAAGCATATCTTTCTGTTTCAGGTGTGTGTGTCAGTCCTGAGTGCATAAATACTTGTAAGTATTGAACAGAAGAACAAATCATTTTCAATTAATCCAAACAGCTGAAAAACAGCTTGGTTAATTGTTTAGCTCTCTTCTATTCTTGCATTATATATTGTGGCAGAGCTGTGAGGTTTATGCTAGCCTCAGTGGATCACTGTCACCCTCTCTCGGGCCAGCTTACAGAGCCCTTTTCATCATAGGCCAGCAAGGAGGTTGGTGAGAGAACTCCCACAGTCTCTGTTGTCCCTGGGGCTTATTTCAGAACAGTTTAGCCTCCTGTCCTGACAGAGGTCTGTCCTCCCTCCCAGGAGATGTTCCTGTAGTGGTGGTTTGGGGGGGAACCTGGGCCCGCCCTCTACTCCAGGTTCCGGCCCAGGGAGTCTAATGGCAGCTGCTGTTGGCAGCCAACCTTTCACTGCCAGAGTTGCTACATTTCCCTGGGCCACTTGCCCATAGCTCTCCTGCATCTGCCTTCTTCACTCTTACCTTAGGGTTCCCTTACCAATGGTTTGAGGGCGTCTTCATTAACCAGCCATTCAGCCACACTTCCTCTCCCCAACTCTCCTCTGCCTGACTGGAGTGAGCTCTTTTTATAGTATCAGCGGAGCCTTAATTAGAGTCAGGTGGTCACATTAGCTTAATGGTCTCACCTGACTCTCTGCAGGTTAATTAGAGTCAGGTATTCTCATTAGCCTGGAGCAGCCGCTGCTCTGGTCAGTCAGGGAACAGAAAACTGTTAAGCCAGTGGCCAATATATCTGCCTTCTGCTATTCTGCTGTACCCAACTGGCCTGGGTCTATCACTATGTATATATATATATAGCAACTGGATAGCATAGTGGTTAAGAGCACCACCCTTTGATACGGGAGTCCGCCCTTTGATACAAGAGACTGCGGTTCAAATCCCGGTTGGTACCCAACTTTCCAGTAGGGGTCCTTGGGCAAAAGACCCCCTAACGCTTCACCTGCCTACCTCAAAGACTAGAGTGACACGAACTAGGAGAGTCATGCTGGCTCGGACGTTGCCTGGATTAACAAGATCTGTGCCAGATGTTGAGGAACCAGGACAATCTGACAATAAGTGGGCTACTGGAACAAACCATTCATGGACAAGAGAACCTGGAACTGATAGAATGCTACTACAACAGTAGACCTAATGAGAGGGGATATCTGAAATGTATGAGGGGACTATGGATGGACAAAAGACCTACATCCACACTTACTGAGAAACAGCTAGTTACCCAACGCTTCAACATAGTAAAGAGGAAGCTGCTCTCACACAGCTTGAGATAGACCAACTCCACATTACATCCCAGACTCAAGAAGACCTGGAAGAACAAGTGGATGTGCAGCCCACACCTGAAGCTGAAACTTCACTGCCACCCCCTCCATTGCAGAGCACAGCAGCTGATATGAGGCATAAGATCATGGGAGAACTAGCTACAGTCAATCCTCGAGACCGATTACCAAGGCTCAGTGGAGAAGTACCATCAGATAGTATGTTAGAAGATGCCAATAGAGCCCTCATGACAATCCCCTACTACCACCATAACTCAAACCAATGAACTGGTATATACCCCTACGCTACAGCCTCTGTAATCCTGGAGATGCTTGGCTACACGATCAAGAAGACACCAACAGTATGTACCCACCCTGGGAAAATGAGGTTGGAGGATAAATCAAGGCGACTTGGAGAGAAGTTAGTCAGCTGGTGGAACTACAGAAGGGTGTAGAGATTAAGGATAAGACTTGGCTACTGAAAAAATACAAGGGCCTGACTCCATCTGAAGCCCTAGAGACTGCTAAACAAAGGCTCACAGCACTGGCTACCAGGCTAAGGAGATACACTAGAGAAGCAGAGGCCAAAAAAGTAAATGCCCTGTTCTCCAAAGAACCATCCAAGTGTACTCCCAACTGCAGTGCAACAACACAATAACAGCAGAGCCACCAGCAGCAGAAACTGAACAGTACTGGAAGAACATATGGGAGAAAGAGAAGACTCATAACACCAGTGCAAAGTGGCTGCAGGACCTGAGAACAGAGCACAGCAATCTCCCAGAACAGAAACCAGTCACCATCACAGTAGAAGACATCCAGCAGCGGGTCAAGAACATGAAGAGCTGGACAGCACCTGGACCAGACATGATCCACACCTACTGGCTAAAGAAACTAACAGCAGTGCATGAACGCCTAGCAGCACAGATGAACCAGCTGCTAGCAGCAGGCTCCCACCCAAACTGGCTAACACAAGGAAGGACAGTGCTGATCATGAAAGACCCCTGCAAGGGAACAGAACCGTCCCTAACAATAACCTGCCTCCCCACAACATGGAAAGTCCTATCAGGCATCATAGCCGCCAAGCTACAGGACCATATGGGCCAGTACATGAGCACAGCTCAGAAGGCATTGGGAACAACACCAGAGCTCAAAACACCAGTTGCTCATAGATAGAGCAGTCGCCCAAGACTCAAGGTCTAGACAGACCAATCTGAGCACAGCCTGGATTGACTACAGGAAAGCCTACGACTCAATGCCGCACACGTGGATCTGTGAATGTCTGGCGCTATACAAAGTCAACAGGACACTAAGGACCTTCCTCAAGAACTCAATGGGACTATGGAAGACAACACTGGAAGTCAACTCAAGGCAGCTTGCACAAGTGGCCATCAAGTGCGGCATATACCAAGGTGATGCACTGTCCCCGCTGCTGTTCTGCATAGGCTTAAACCCCCTCAGCCAGATAATCACAAGGACTGGATACGGGTACAGGTTCAGGAGTGGAACTACCATCAGCCACCTCCTCTACATGGATGACATCAAGCTGTATGCTAAGAATGAAACGAGACATCGACTCGCTAATCCACCTGACGCGGATCTACAGTGAGGATATCGGGATGTCATTCGGACTGGAGAAGTGTGGCCGGATGGTAGTGAAGAGAGGGAAGGTAGTCAAGACTGATGGGGTGGAACTACCAGCGGGCCACATAGCAGACATACAGACCAGCTACAAGTACCTTGGCGTCCCACAGTCACATGGAAACCACGATGAGGAGGCAAGGAAGACAGCAACATCCAAGTATCACCAAAGGATAAGACAGGTCCTGAAGAGCCAGCTCAGTGGGAAGAACAAGATCCACGCCATCAACAGATACGCCCTGCCGGTCATCAGATACCCTGCCGGTATAGTGAGCTGGCCAAAGGAGGACATGGAGGCTGCCGATGTGAAGACCCGGAAGCTCCTCACAATGCACGGAGGTTTCCACCCCAAGTCCAACACCCAGAGACTGTATACCAGCCGGAAAGAAGGCGGGCGGGGCTTGGTGAGCGTCAAAGCCACTGTCCTGGACGAAACCCGGAACATCCAGGAGTACATCAGTAAGATGGCCCCCAAAGATGAGCTGCTGAGAGAATGCCTGAGGCAGCAGCAGACATGGGAGGAAGACCAAGCAGAAGAAGTGCCATGGCAAGACAAGACCCTGCTGCATGGGATGTACCATCGACAGATAGCTGAGGTGGCTGACATTGGGAAATCCTACCAGTGGCTGGAAAGGGCTGGACTAAAAGACAGCACTGAGGCACTGATCATAGCAGCACAGGAACAGGCACTGAGCACCAGATCCATTGAAGCAGGGGTCTACCACACTAGAGAGGACCCAAGGTGCAGACTGTGCAGAGAGGCCTCAGAGACAGTCCAACACATAGTGGCAGGATGTAAGATGCAGGCAGGAACAGCATACACTGAACGGCACAACCAAGTGGCTGGCATTGTGTACAGGAACATCTGCACAGCGTATGGGCTAGACCCTCCCAAGACCAGATGGGAGATTCCACAGAAGGTTGTGGAGAATAGCAGGGCTAAGATTCTGTGGACTTCCAGATCCAGACGGACAGGCAGGTACTGGCCAATCAACCAGACATCGTGGTAATAGACAAGGACCAGAAGACAGCGGTGGTGATAGATATAGCAGTGCCAAGTGACAGCAACATCAGGAAGAAGGAATATGAGAAGCTGGAGAAGTACCAGGGCCTGAAAGAGGAACTAGAGAGGATGTGGAAAGTGAAGGCCAAAGTGGTCCCAGTGGCAGTGCTAGGAACAGCTAAGATAATGCGCAGAACCCTCAAACTCCCAGGCCTCTGGTAGAGGACCCGAGGTTGAGGAAGACACATACCACCCATAGGGGTGAGAGGGGAATATTTTTTTTTTTAATAATACTATCCTGTGATGTACAAATCCTTGACTTGCTGCAGAGCATCTCCACAAAGAAAAATATTTTTAATAGCATCCACTGATAAAGGTTGCATTCAGCAGAAGCCCACTTGATTTCTATTAATAAATTAAGCACCAAGAATTGGCTCACTGTAGAAAATACCCCGCAGCCCACTCAATGCTTGTGGGTCTAGGAATATAAGGCCCCATTCTGTGACAGAGATAGCAGCAGCCTGCAGCCATTCAGATTACTGCAGCCCTGACTTGTGCCTTTCCCACTGAGTCAACCTTGACCTCTAGAGAGCATGCCTGTCACTACTCCTAGATCTCCACTGGGCAGTAGCTGTGTGGAACTGAGGCCAGAGCATGTTTTTCATGGTGTTTGCTCCAGATAGTGCACTTGGCCAAACCAATCAGTTGACAGGCCACAGAGGTCTTTCCCTGGGGCAGGGTAGGCTTGTCAAGACCAAGGCTTCCTCTTTGCACAACACTGCTTTCTCCCAGGAGTCCATCCAGAAGGACTGCAATTATTATTCATAATTATCAGTACTAAAAATTGAAGGAAAAAAATGGAGCCCTGAACCCAGTAGCAGAGCAGAATGGAGTGGATTAGACATTCTGATTCAGTGCTCTTTTTGTTCTAGCTTTTTCAGTTTGCTCTCTTTAATTTCCTATTTTATTCTGTCAATCTGTGTGCTTTTTCCAATGCAAAATTAGAAACTTTATTTTAATGCTGATAATTAGGGTAAGGATGAATTAGTGGGACCTCACACAGAGCAAAATAGACATCTACACTTCAGCAAATGTTGGCAGATAATCAACCTGATCAAAATATGGTACAGTTGGTGGGCATTCTATGCCACCCACAACTATGATAGGCGCTTCACAGAAAGTCAGGCAGAAACTCAGACCCTAACAACTTTCAACCAGTCAGTGAAACAAACTGAATAATATAGAGGAGAAAAGAAAAATATACTTGAGTTTATAAATTGGGTTGGGTGAGAGGTGGGGGTGGCTGACCTGAGTGGATTAGATTTTTGCTTAAATGTGGAAGAAAAGTTATGGAGGTTCTGGTATTTGGGAACAGTTGATCATGCCATTTCAGAATACTTATGAAAAGGAGGCTATGCTCTCATACATTCAGCATGTTCTGTAAGCCTGCAGTTTCTTACTTATCATATACATTCTCATGTTCCAAATATATTTATAAAGGTCCAATATGGAGGTGAGAGCTGGAAGTTTCCACTTACAGGCAGTGTAATTTCTAGACAGTATGATTTGATGCCCAGAGTATCCAACCTATAAACAGATCAAAAGGAACAAATATTCCAACATTTCAAAACAGAAACTCTTGTGTGTGTAAGGGGATTTGTATGCCCATTATCTGATTTTTTTATAGTTAGCAGTAAAACTTTTATCTTGGGGCACAGCTACTCCATGTGAAGCAATGACTCACAATCCTTTCCAAAAACAAGATAATAATTGCATGAAGCAGAGCTGGGGAGATGTGGATCCTATGCAAGATTTTTATCTGTAGCACAGTGTCTTCATACATTTAATAGCAAATTTGATCTGCCTCCGTAAATTTAATTGTAAAGTCTCTCAAATGAAGTCAAATCTAAATTGATCTTTCTTGTGAGAGTGACCAGACAACAGTATATCTCAGAGATAAAGCCCTACGTACAAGAACGTTGGCTTCTTTAGGTGTAGTGACACAGGTCAGGCTGATTTTCTTTTGTGCGTAACACTTAGTGCCTGATTTTCAATATTGGCCGAAGAGGAAGCAGTTTTGATGAATGATTCATAGTATACTCCCTGCTTGTAAAGCTTTTCCTTTTGTACAGCTAGGATAATTTAGTTACATCCACTGAGATCAGCAATGCGATGTGGTTCACGATGAGACCTTGTGAGATAATAGCTGGTAAGGAGTGAGTGGGGAGAGACAAACAAAAATCCATTGATGACCTTTCCATTACTTTATTTATTAAAAAAATGTCATAGAGAATCAGAATTAAATCTAATTGGCCAGTGTTCAGTTACTATACTGTACCCACCAGGATTCCATCATTCTGATCAGAATCATTCTCTAAGGCCTTGTGTATGCTACAAAAATTAGATGGTTACTGGGTCTGGGTATCAGCAATCATACCAAACTGGTACCGAGTATGGTTAAGCCTCAAATAAAGAGAAGGAAACCTTGCATTCAGCTTTGTTTCCATTTACTGGTCTTGGGAAGAGGGGGAGATTTTCAAAGGTACAGCTGTTGCGTAGGTGGCTAACTCCTAACTTCCCCTTAATCTCTGGTTTGAGCAAGGTTTAAGACTGTCATTTTACATGGGATTTTTTATGTTTCTCTCAATCTCAGCACAATTTGTTTTGGCTGAGCTAATAGCAAGTGTCAGATCCTTAGATTCACACCCACCAAGAAAGTCCTTTGCTGGCTTTTTTTTTCTTTTGTAGTATTCTGTTTTGCTTTGATCTGAGAATATATCCTGCATTTTAACAGACCTGATGTTAAATATTCCAAATTTTATGAACCACAGCTACAATTTTGCTGCTGTTCAACAAATGCATAGTAGTTGCAGACATTTCCTTCCTGCACGTTGGAGTAACTGCTTTAGTACTACTGTAGAAGATGTTCTTAATGAAGATTCATGGTTAGATCTTCAGCCAGCATCAGTCACCATAGCTCTGTGTACTTCAACAGTTATGCCAGTTTACACCAGCTAAGGAACTGGCCTTGGCTAATGTGGGCTAACCAGCCCAAGCCTGAATATCTACACTTATTTTTAGCCCTGTGGCATGAGTCCTACCTGCCCAAATCAGTTGTCCCAGGCAGACATGACAAACCCTGTGGGGAAAAAAATGCAGAAATTGGGCTTGTTTTTGACTTAATTGGCTTGTGAGTTGCTTGCTGGCTAGTTTTTGGCTTGTTGCTTGTTTGGCTTGTGGTTTGTTGTTTCTTTTTTTTTTTTTTTTTTGATTGGCTCCAGGCAAGCAGGGGCAAGGCGGGGCAAGAGGGAGAGATAGTGTCAAGGGTGAACAAGAGGCCCCCCGCAGTCCTAGACTGCACACTGGGGGGACCTAGGCAAATAGAGTGTTGGGGTTCTTAGGGATTGGCTTAGTTTGGCCTTGTTTTGAAATGAGATTAGCTTGATTTTTGGCTTATTGTGAAATTTGGGTGCTTATTTACAGGGTAAAAGTTGGCAATTGTGGTCCCGGGCTCTGAGACTCACTGGGTTCTTGTTGTTTTTACACTGTGTAGATGTACCCATAGATACAACTTGTCTTGTCATTGGGATACTGATCCCTAGCATGTCATGACAAGGCAGGCTTGTTGACCTGTTTGGGAAATGTAATGTTGCTTAAGCCTTGAGCAGGGAGAGGGGAAACATTGCAGCAGGCAATGTGAATCAAAGAAAGTGAATTTGAGAAGCTATTTAGAAGTAACCAAAATTCTCAATTCTCTTTTAATTAAAGATTAGATTCTGCAGATACCAAATCTCATAAGTAAGGGGGAGCTGTTTCCCCTCCTGCTAAACTGCTACGTCAAGCATTTGTTCTCAGAAGGAAATTAAGCAATATGCAATGAAGATCTGCTGTCCTGCCTAACATTTCTGTCCTCACCAATTAACTGGCATAAATGTTTGAGTCTGTGTGGGATTTTGCAGAATTTATAGATGCTGCAGTTTGCATCTGCCTCCTCTCTTTAGTTCAGGCATTTCTTTGCGTAGTTTAACACATTTGTTTATAAGAAGGCTCTTGGCATTTGTGAAACCTTATTATTTCTGTGTGTGTGGAGAAAGATTGCACTCATATTGTTATTAATCATGTTTATTATACTAGTGGCTAAGGTACAGCAAAGAATGGGGCCCTCTTTGTGCTAGGCATTGTACAAACACAGAAATAGACAATCCCTGCCCTGAAGAGTTTATTGTCTAAATAGCCAAGATGGGCAGGCTGGAGGAAGGGCTATAACACAACAACAGAATGAACAATATAAGGCAGCAAACATTATGTTAGTTTCACAGTTTTGGGGGGCTGAGGGCTTAGTAAGGAGGGAGATCAGCTAAATGGAATGAAAAGGGGTGGTGGGAGGATACGGGATAGGTGAGAAGATAAGAAGTGGAGTGACACTGAAATGAAAAGACTGGAGGGAGAGGGAGGACTGGCTGTTTGCTCAAATCAGCACAGGGCAGAGGAAGTCCAGTCAGAACTGTATGAAGTTCTCTGAAAATCTGGAGAGAGCTCCTGTGGCTGCTTCTGCTCCTACCAGCTGGACATTCTGGTTGGCTACCATCTTAAGTTCCCCCTTTTTTCCCCTCCAAGGTCACATGGTGGGAGAGAGAGGAGGTGCTTGATAGGACCTAGTGCCCCAGAGTTGGGGCCATCTACCCTACACAGTTCTGGGGAACTGGAGAAGGGGTGGCAACATCTGGGTCCGATTTTACCCTCTTTCTTCTCCCTCTTACTTCCTCCAAGTGCAGCAATCCCTGCTTTGGCTGCTTCTGCGTCTACTGGCTGGAGTCTACTTTTGTTTACAGAAAAAACGCATATGGTCAAAACAGGTTAGTCGGAGTGCTTCTCAAGTAACGACAGGTAATATTAAATGAAAGTGGTAGTAGTAATATACAAATATCCTTCATACAGCACCAACAGACATCCAGAGAGATGTAGGAAATCTCACTCTTAAAGAGCCTGGAATACTGAAAATAATTATAAATAAATGCTTAGCCCTTTTCCCCTTCCAAGTGTTTTAACAAAGATAAACACTTGTTTATTCCAACCTGCAAATATAGCGTATCTAAATCTAGGTGTTTTTCTTCCATAAGATCTCTGAAATTAGTCTTCTCTGTCCACACTGGCGAATTTCCTGCCCAGGCCTCTTCATCTCCCATCTAGTCTACTGCAACCTCTCCTCCTTTATGGACCTTCTGACACCTACCATGTTCCTCTCAGATCCATTCAAAAATGCAGCTACTCAGATAGTCTGCTTGGCCCATTGCTCTGATCCTGTCACCCCTCCTTAACCCCCAATTCTCCAGAGCATCAAACACAACTTTGTCCTTTATTCTAAGGCTCATCATTGCTCAGCCCTCCCTATTTATCTACTCTTGTCACTTATTTCATCAATTTCAAGCCCTCCAATGATGCCAGGTTATCATAAATTCACTCCTGCCACAAGTACCTTCACTTGCTTTTCCACATGCTCCTTATTCATGGAAAACTGTCCCCAAAGAAGCCTGTCAAGTCATGATCCTGTCCTCCTCAAGATTTATTTGTACAATAGTGCCTGCAGGAAATGGATAACAGCTAGAAGGGACTTCAGATATTCTATTCTTAGACTGTAAGTTCTTCAGAGCAAGCACTAAGATATTGTAGAAGCACTTACAAAGACAATTACAATGGGGCCGTGATCTTCACTGAGGCCTCTGGAACCTATTGCTACATACATATTAACAATAAAGCATGTGGAAGGGAGATCTAGGGATAAAAGAGAGAGAGAGAGATAATTAAATTGCTAACCTGAACTTCTCATTTTATGTCTTTTGTAGGCATAGGATACATTATTTAATTTCTAATATACATAGCTTAAAAATGTTTTAATATATAATAGACCAAAATAGGAACTCACAATTTCAATCTTTCAAGAGCCCTTTGAGCGATTATCTGCATTGTAAAATTAAATCTATGAAGAGAAATAAGAATTTGATTCCATAGCAACCTACATCTTTCACAAGAAGTACAATATAAAACCAATCTCATATATATATTATAGTCTTGTGATATACAGCTGCAGATAGTATGGTATTTTTTAAACTCAAGGTTTTAGTGCAAAGTCCTCTCTCTCTAGTTAGAGTGCCCAGAAATGGCTATCTGAGCAGAATTGTAAACGACCAATAAAGAGATTTATTTTTCTCACTTGTCTCTAGTCAACAGGGAATACTTCGGGTGTAATCCTGGCTCCGTTGTAGACAGTTTCAGAACTCCCATTGACTTCAATGGAGCCAAGATCGCACCCAGAATTTCATAGTTTCATGATTTCCCCTCACTCCCTTAATTACTTTGTCCATATAATTACGAGGGGCTTGGTTATGCAGAAGTACAGAAGTGGCTGGAGCGAAAGCAGGCAACCTATGGCACATGTGCCAAAGGTGGCACGTTAGCTGAGTTTCAGTGGCATTCTCACTGCCTGGGTCCTGGCCACTGGTCTGGGGGGCTCTGCATTTTATTTTAATTTTAAATGAAGCTTCTTAAACATTTAAAAAACCTTATTTACTTTGCATACAACAATAATTTAGTTATATATTATAGACATATAGAAAGAAACCTTATAAAAACATCAAAATGTATTACTGGCACACGAAACCTTAATTGAGAGTGAATAAATGAAGACTCGGCACATCACTTCGAAAAGGTTGCTGAACCCTGGGCTGGAGGATAATCTGAGTGCAGCAGCTACTAAGTATGCGTACCCATTCCTGTTTTAACAGGCTGGAGTTAACATAATGCAGCTTGCCCAGTAACTGTGCAGATCTGCTATTTATGATAGTGATGTTAAAGGAACAAGAAACCTAACCCCAAGGTTCCTTTTTTACCATCCCTCTGTGCCTAAAGCTCGCTAGTGAGGGAGGACAGGTTCCCTCTCCCCTTCCGTCCCATTGAGGTAAGAGATCCAGGAGAGATAGAGAAGGAAAAGTTAACCTGGGTGAAAGGTGGAAGGACAGAAGATGGTTTTAGTTAGTGTAGTCTTTGGAGGATGCCTTTAAGAATGTGGGTTCCCCTGTCCCCTTTCTGCATGGATTTTGAATCCTAGCAATAGAGGCAACAGATTAACTTAAATTATGACTTCATGCAAAGAGGTGCAGCTTCTCTGGCCCCAGTAGAGTTGCTTCTGTTTACATCATGTCTAAAGTTGCCCCAAAGAAGGGTGAGTAGAGGGTCCAGTCCTCTGGTCCACAACTAGTTTACTACAGTTTAAACAAGCCCTGAGAACCTCAGGTCAGGTGCTGTACACCAGTGTTTCTCAAACCAGGGTCACCGCTTGTGTAGGGAAAGCCCCTGGTGGGCCAGGCCGCTTTCTTTACCTGCCCCGTCCACGGGTTCAGCCAATCACAGCTCCCACTGGCCACGGTTTGCTGTTCTAGGCCAATGGGGGCTGCTGGAAGCAGTGGCCAGTAAGTCCCTCAGCCCGTTCCACTTTCAGCAGCTCCCATTGTCCTGGAGGAGTGAACTGTGGCCAGTGGGAATCGCAATTGGCCAGACCTATGGTCAAGGCAAGTAAACAAACTGGCCCGGCCCGGCCCACCAGGGGCTTTCCCTACACAAGCGGTGACCCCAATTTGAGAAATACTGCTGTACACAATCAAGTCTATACCCCAACCCAGATTGCAAGATTGGGGTCTGTGGAAAAGCGACTCTCTAGAGGAACACTTTGTGGCTGAGTGTGTCACAGCAGCTCTGTCTTCTCAATCACCCCTTGCTGACAGCTGCATCAGCCCTGGGATGGTCGTCTTCTTCTTGTGACTCAGCGGTCTGGCCTGGTCCCCTTTTGTTTCCACCCTTCTGGAGTAAGAAAATCCAACACAGCAAAAGATCCTTTTGCCCCCTCTTGGGCTATCCCATGGCCTGTCCTAGAGACTCAGTTTTCAGCCCACACTGGGCTCAACAGTCCTTCTGTCACACTTGTAAACTCCTTCCTCAGGACTGGTAGGGGAACCAGATGAGTCCCTTAAACTTTGGACTACAGTATTTCTCTCTGGCCCAATGATGCTCCACTGTGGAATGATTCTGTAGCCTGACGGTTTAGGGCACTTATCTCTGAGGTGAGAGACCCCAGATCCAGACTCCCTGCTCCAGTTACTCTTTCATTATTCACCCAGAGTGGCACAGCTTCAATAGGAGAGACTGACGGAGCCCACATCAGAATATCCTGTAGCCCAGTGGTTAGAGCTGGTGGTGTAATGGTTAAAAAAAAACCTGCATAGCCTAAACTAAACTCCATATTCCCCAAATCAGAGTTAGCACCCCCTCTTGAGACATGGGATATCCCAAAGCTCCTTCTCCCCGTCCAGCAGAGGGGGGAATTGAAATTGGATCTCCCACATCCCTGGTGAATGTACTATTCCCAGCTATAAGTTTTGGGTGTGCACCATGACCTCCTCCAGACATTTTTCGTGGAGTGTGGCAGGTGCCTACCTCATTCCAACAAGAAACTACTTAGGCTTCTGAGCCTCCTGAGTCCAGGAAAGGGGTTCCTGTTAGTGGATTGGTAAATACAGATAGGCACCTCCTTGCAGCTTGGACTTAATAGGCACCTATACCTGAGCAAGGGGAAGGGCTTAGGACACACTCCTTTCACTGGTATCTCCCATTGGCTAGCATAGGCAGCACCCCTCCGCAGTGTATTGTTTTTGGAGGATCACATTCTAAAGCACTTATCTGTTCCCATTCATTGTATAGGGAGACAGATCACCAAGCTCAGGCTTTGTGGATCGCAGTGTTGCTCCTGTGATTTTCCAGGTGCCTGAAAGTTAGGTGCTGTGATGCTCAGTGTTGCAATGTCTAAGTCCCTTTTTTGATCCAGGCGTCTGGGCCCAAAGTACTTGAAAAAAATCCTCTTTATTCAATGACATAGTTCTAACTGCCTCTGTAAAACACAACATGGACTTTGGAAGTGCCTCTCCCCAGATATCCTGTCTGGGAAGCTATAACAATTAAAAGGTACAGTTCCCAATATCACAATTAGTAGTATAACATAACCCACTGATGAATAAGTAAGCATGTTTGAATTACCAGACCTACCTAACAGCTTATGAATACCACACTGTTTGGAAATACGAGATGCATTTTGAGTCAGTTTATTTTCTCAGCAATGACAGGAAGTTGGGAGGTCTGGAGGAACTGTTCAGAGTATTGACAAATTCCAGCCAGTGATGTTGTGAGGGAGAAGAGGGCCCTTACTGGCAATCTGAAGGAACAGATACTGACAGAAACAAAAAGAAGACTAACAGACCCAATTATAAACAAAGCTGCCCCTTGTACAAGATTAATAAGTCTTGATATTTTCCAGATTCAGGTACAGTGGAGACCAGAGGAGTGGTAAACAATGGTAATTTATGAGCACTTAGTCTTTTGCGGGTGTTCAAGGCATCCAATTCAATGTTGACAGTTTTAGGAATGAGCCTTATTCCTCTTGTCTCCTATTAGGGATGTTGAAAAATGGAAACTCAAATGTTTAGACTATTAACATATGCAATTTTTAAAGTGAGAACAAAAATCTTTGTGGAAATGGCTAAAGACCTGCCAGTATATCCCACCAACCATGCTGCAGCCATTAATATTTTGGTTCACATTCTGGATAAGACACAGTGAATAAGATGTGGGATCAACAGTGAGCAACTATAAACACTGCTGCCTACTTTATGCTATCATAACTATCACTGAAGTAAGGCTGAATCATTACATTGAATTCAGAACATTTCTCTCCTTGGGTCTTTTGTCTATTCAACTACTTACACTGATCTTGGAGATGAAAGCAAAGGTAAATGTTTTCTGTGTCAAGTTACACATGTTGCTAGGATATTTAATATCACCAGCTTCCTACAAACCCTTTGGTCTATAAGAAAAGAAATGTTAAAATATCAGTCAAATGCCTGCCAATATGAAGTCCAAGTTTTTTCTGATGTCAGGAATCTCCGAGACTAAATAATGGGAGTCACAGATCAGTTTCAGAAAGACAACTGTAACGAGGAAGAAGTTGCTACCACTGTCCTCAGAGAACAAAGTTTTTGATAATACGATTTGAATCACTATTTCTGAAATATAGTATATAATGTCCCCAAATTTTGTGACATCAAGGAACATATTGATGTCTTGCCAATAGCCTGAGGGCAACAATGTGTGTATATACACTCTGTCATCTTTTAGAAATAAAACTAGATGCACACAACTGGAAAATTACCTGTATAAAAATTCAAGTATCAGAGGGGTAGCTGTGTTAGTCTGGATCTGTAAAAGTAGCAAAGAATCCTGTGACACCTGATAGACTAACAGATGTTTTGGAGCATGAGCTTTCATGGGTGAATACCCACTTTGTCAGATGCACGTAGTGGAAATTTCCAGGGGCAGGTATATATATGCAAGCAAGAAGCAAGCCTAGAGATAACGAGGTTAGTTCAGTCAGGGAGGATGAAGTCCTGTTCTAGCAGTTGAGGTGTGAAAACCAAGGGAGGAGAAACTGGTTTTGTAGTTGGCAAGCCATTCACAGTCTTTGTTTAATCCCGAGCTGATGGTGTCAAATTTGCAGATGAACTGAAGCTCAACAGTTTCTCTTGAAGTCTGGTACTGAGTTTGTTGTGTGTCCAGTAGTGGCCAACTTAAGACTCTGGCTCTTGTGTGGCCCAGGGAGGCTGAAGTGCTTCTACAGTTTTTTGTAAGTGCCCATTCTTGATGTTGATTTGTGTCCATTTATCCTTTCCATAGACAGTTCCTGAAGCTCTGTGTATTCCATCTGTGTGTGGGATGTTTTGTTATGACCCTCTACATCCATGGTCGTTAGGATGGTTTTCTGGAACATACTCAATGCATTTAGTTTCCTCAGGAATTCAGCTCCGGTGGTCAACAGGAGTGGCCAACTGTTAGGTTTTGTTTGGTGCCCTAGGCGAGGGCCCGGCTCACCGGTCCTGCGCTTCGGTGGAACTCCGCAGGCATTCGTGCGGACGGTCCGCTGGTCCCGCGGCTCCGGTGGACCTGCCGCAGGTGTATCTATGGATGCTGCGCCAGAGCCGTGGGACCAGCGGACCATCCGCAGGAACTCCTGCGGGAGGTCCACCGGAGCAGTCTGCCACCCTCCCAAATCCTGGTGCCCATGGCGACTGCCTAGGTCACCTAAATGGAAGCGCTGGCCCTGGGTGTCAAGGAGATAGCTGGGAGTGCTGGTGGCATAGGATCTAAGTAGAGAGTCCACATATCCAGACAGTCCTTCAGTGAGAGTGCCAATGCCCAAGATGATGGGGCGTCCAGGATTTCCGGGTTTGTGGATCTTGGGTAGTTGATAGAATAACCCTGGTCGGGGCTCTAAGGGTATGTTGATTTGTTCTAGTGTTAGTGTAGGAAGTGTCCTGAGTAGATGATGCAGTTTCGTAGTGTATTCCTTTGAGCTGCTGATGAGCTTCAGTTCATCTGCAAATTTGACACCGTCAGCTCAGGTTTAAACAAAGATTGTGCCAACTACAAAACCAGTTTCTCCTCCCTTGGTTTTCACACCTCAACGGCTAGAACAGGGCCTCATCCTCCCTGATTGAACTAACCTTGTCTCTAGCTTGCTTCTTGCTTGCATGTATATACCTGCCCCTGGAAATTTCCACTATATGCATCCAACGAAGTGGGTATTCACCCACGAAAGCTCATGCTCCAAAATGTTTGTTAGTCTATAAGGTGCCACAGGATTCTTTGCTGCTTGTATAAAAATTGTCTTTGATAAGTAGTAACCCTGCTGCTAATGGAAGAATAGTGTGAACTCCAGTGCAGCAGGAGGCTTAATGAAAGATACAGACAATACATCACAAGGACCACTGGAAAAGAATGATAGTTTCAATACTCTGGCCTGTCCAAGTCATTACTCTTCTTCATGGACTGTGCTTGTATAGCTAAGTCACAGATACAGTGTACCAGAAAGTTGGTCATGAGCTACATTTTAGGGTTCAGTGCATTTGGCTCTCAGGCTGCACTTTTGTTGAGTATAAAGTACAAAGAGGGAGGATGCTCATGTCATAAATATTACAGCTCTGTCAATCCTTCTTCAAACATTATCAAGTAGTATCGGCACGCTCTTTATTAATTTACAGAGTGTTAGTTTCATCATCATTTCCTTGGAGTCCCCCTAGTCTGTCCTTAGGTGATCTGAATATCTTCCACATTACTGAAGTTAGTTCACCAGTTTGGATACTTCCATCCAATCAATGGTTGTCAGTACACAAAGATATTTTACACATAACACTATATTATGTGTGAATGGCTTCCCTATGTTGTTTATGTAATAATTATGGAATGGAACCCACCTGATTCTAGAGTTTTATCATCAGCTGTTCCATATTGCTTAATGGCCTGTCTAAAGTGATTGCCTTGTGTCTTAATTATCCTAAGTATATGCTAGATTGATTTTCTTCCCCCCTCCACCCACAATAGCTTTGCACTCCCACCCATGATCCCATTTGGTGTTGGGACCCACAAAATTACAATACTGTGAAATTTCAGATTTAAATGTCATGAAATTTATGATTTAAAAAACCCTATGACTGTGAAATTGAACAAAAACGGACCGTGACTTTGGTAAGGCCCTATTTAAGCTGTATTGATGAAGGGAGAAAGAAGCGAAATTGACTCATAAGGAACTGGATGGGTCATGTAGTTCCCACTCTCCAAGAGCTATTTAAATATTTATATGTCTTTCCCTACTCCAATACTACAGAGAACATGGCACAGATGCCTAAACAAACAGATAAACAGACACGCAGGCCTAGTATTCAAGAAGGAGATTTTTGAAAGATGTTTATTGATGCTCTTTAGGAGAGTTTATTAAAAACACTAACCTGTTGATGTTTTGTATCATGGATCAACATTTAGAACAAAGAGTAAAAGAAGCAGAGGAACAAACAGGTAAACAGAGCAATTAAAGAGACACACCTCTTACATGAATACACCGCAGTTGTCTAGCAAGTCTGCCAAAGTAGAAATAAACTATACACCCTGGATTAAAAAGGTATATCCCCTCTATTTAAAATTGGGCAAACAAGAAGGTAGATTATACTAGAAGTCAAAATTCAAAATTTAATAGCCAAGATTTTAAAAAATGGGACTCCAAAGCCAAGCTTCCAGAATCAATGGGAGCTGCTGAGTAGAAAAGTCAGGCCACTTCTTGAGCTGCCAAAAGATGGATTCAGGAGCCTAACCTTAGGTACCAGTTAAAAATCAAACAAAACACAACACACTATGACCATACAGTCTGACAAAGTCACATTTTTAAGAAACTTAATAAAACCAAGCAACACAATGGGCCAAACTTCAAAACAAACAAACAAACAAACAAACAGAACCCAAAAGATTAGCAATAGGCAAAATTCAGAAAATGTATCCTGCCCGTCCCCATTCTAGGGTGTGTCTACAGTAGAGATGGTACACATTTCCATGCATGGACTTGGTCCATAACCACCCCATTGTTCACACTGGAACCCCTGAAGCACATGTCTCACGATGAGTAGGGGGCAGGCAAGCTGGCATGCCTGAGGTATGTAGGTAAGTTCACATGCTAGCTGTGGCCTGGCCCCATCCAGTGCCAGTTTGCAGTGTGAATGGGGGTAAGGGTATGTACAATATCTTTTGAGTTTCAATAGTCCTCCACTCCCATTCCCACAATATACTGAACTCTTTTTCCTGACTCTGGCCCCCTCTATGCACTGATAGATGTCTGCTGCACTGACCACATCAGAACAGTCCCTTGTCCCTGGGCTCCCAAGAGGGAACTCACTCCTTTGCCCTGCAGCTCTCTCTATTTATGGGCCTGCTCTGCCCTGATTGGCTGTCTGCTGTGCAGCTTCCCCAGGGCTGCTTTTAACCCTTTCTTCACCAGTGTGGGGCAGAGGCCACATCACACACCCTCCTTCTTAAGACAACTCTCTGCAGGGGTGCGGGGGAAGGGGAGATCTATCTCTCCAGCTTTCCCTTCAGCTGGGCCCACAGGGAATCCCTTTCCTGTTGCCGGTTCTCCACTGTCTGGAGCAACCTGCTTCCCTCTTCCAGGGTTTGGGTACCCACTGTAGCCTTCTTGGCTCCCACGTGGATTCCCCCTTCAGTTTGGGTCCCCACCATAGCCCATCCTGCTCCGATGTGGGTTCCCCTTTTTTATCTGGGGCCTCTCTGCCCCAGCCAATCTTTCTCTGAGGTCCCAGTCCTCACCGCCACTCTCTTTTGGCCAGTCTCAGCCTGATCCTGTGTTTCAGACATCCCCCACTCTGCCTCAGGGGGAAATGCCATTTTACATGGCCCTCTTGGTGGCACTGGAAGCACCCCTCATGCTTTCCCTTGGCCACGGCCTTCTCCACGCCTTCCCTTCTCCTGGCGTAATCCCTTTCTTGGGGCTAGCCTGAGCCCTGGAAGTCCCTTATGAGTACTCCCTCTTCAGGTGCCTTGGCTTCCTACAGGCCCAACATGCTAGTTGCCCTCCTGTTTGCTTCACAGAGAGGTCTCTATCAGGCTTCTCTTCCTTAGTGTCTGGTTGGGGCCTCCATGCTCCATCCTGGTATGGGCACTCCCTTATGAAGCGTCCTGGTCACCCACAGGTGAAACAATTTCTTGGCCCAGACACTGGCCTCCAGCCCCTCGTGCCTGGCCTCCAGTAAGTGACAAGGGCCTCTTCCCACAGCAGCTGGAACAACCCTCATTGCTGCTTGACGAGCCAGGCCATCCAGGCTCTCCAATAAGAGTCCATCCCCATGGTGTCAAGTATCAGAGGTAGTAGTGTTAGTCTATATCCACAAAAACAACAAGGAGTCCAGTGGCACCTTAAAGACTAACAGATTTATTTGGGCATAGTTTTCATGGTTAAAAAATGGAAGAAGTGACCACGTGTTTGCATTTTCCACCATGTATAACAGTTCTAACTCACCACCGTGGCACCTCCTGCTGGTGGTTCTGGGAATTAGCTCAGTCTTTTCTCAGGGTGCCCTCCTCTGGTGGTGTCTCACCCACCATCATTTCTGCTCCGGGCCCGCGTCACCTCAAGGATTGCAGAGTCCTCTTCAGGACACAGACCTCCGGCCATGCCTCACTCTATTCTCCCCCCTTCCGGGGGAACAGCAGTCGTTTGTCCAGCCACTTGCCTCCATGGCTGACTGCAACCCAAGGTTATAGCCATTTGCCGCAGTGGCAAACTGCAGCCCTTCACTGGCCACTCCTCTGAGTGGCAAGTGGGGCTGAGTGGGGCTGGGAGACCCAGACCTGCCCACTACTCCTGACCCAAGGACCCTCTAGGTGGCAGCCATGTGCTACATCTCCTTCAACCCCCGCAGTCTATTTTCCTGGGGCACTTTCCCATAGCCCTAGCACCTTCTCTGTCCCTGTATCAGGGCTTTAGTCTTTCAGCCAGTCAGGCTGGAGAGCCCTCTCTCTCCTCTGACCTGGCCCACCACTGCTCTGTCCAGGGTGCTTGGCCTTCAGGGGCCAAGTCCCTTCTCCCTGGGCTCCCAAGAGTGAATTGACTCCTCTCTCCTGCATCTCTCTTTATATATGGGCCTGCTCTGCTCTGACTGGCTGCCTGCTGCACAGCCTCCCCAAGGCTGCTTTTAACCCTTTCTCCACCACTGTGGGGCAGATGCTCCACCACAATGCCAATCATCTGTGGGTAAACTACAGTCTTCATTGCCTCACAAACCTCCACAACTATGATTCCACAGCTCAACTCTACCATCAAACCTAAAACTTGTGGTCAGAATTCAACATATATTTTAGAACAGTGGTTTTCAACCTTTTTTCATTTGTGGGCCCTTAAAAATTTCAAACGGAGGTGCGAACCTCTTTGGAAATCTTAGAGAGTCTGTAGGCCCCCAGTCAGCCACGGACCATGAGTTGAAAACCACTGTTTTAGAAAGACAGCCAATCTTTATTTAAAATTCCAAGTCATGGGTAATCTACTACATATGTAGGTAAGTTGTTATCTATTTGAAATTTGTGCTTTATTTCTAGTTTAATTTGTCTAGTTACAACCAGGGCAGGTAAATATTGATATTAAAAAACAGATTGTTTTTACTGAAATTTGACTTTTTTATTATTTAAATTAAATACAGATTTATTATAAATATCCTGTTTAAAATTAAATTTGAAATTGACAACCTATGTTAAACCTTGATCTTATTATAATCTATCAAAATTATTTAAATTAAATACAAAAATAATATTAAACAATACGTTTGCTGCCAAGTTTTAAAGAAAGACATATCACTGAACTAATAGTAATCACTGCCTAAGCACCTGGAATCAGAGTTTGTTGAGGTGCTAAACCAGGTCTTGATAGCAGTCCCCTTTTCTGTAGGTGCAGAGAGAATTTTTTTTTCAGTTCAGTTTAGTTCATTCAACTATTTCAGTTCAATTACTAGTTCATTCAAAGTTGAGAAACCAATTGGGAGCTGAAAAAACGTGAAAGCTTGTCTATGAAAAGCATGAAAGCATAAAAGCTTGTCTATGACCTTATCCAATCTATTAATGAAAAGTAGGGTGTGAAAGGATGAGATCTACTATTTCTAAAATGTTGAAGGACACAATGACCGGAAACAATCAGTTCAATTCACTAGGAGATAATACATTCTTTGTTTAATAAAACAATTGTTTTAAATGCAAAACATGTTTTGATAAACTTGCTTTTTTATGTATCCAGCATATTTAAGGTAGATTTAATTGATAAAAAAATTAAAATGCTGTTCCGTGCATTTTTAATTGAATTTAAATTTCCATCCATGTTGTGATACTAGCAGACCAGATGCCAGCTTTTGCTAAGGTTTTAGGTTTCAGACAAGCACTAAGAAAATCATTGCTGGAAACCAGTCTGTTTGACCTGTGTGTTAGTATGGTTAAAATGGGTATTGGACTTATATGTGTTTAGTGTTTAGACTTTATGGAATTCTTGTAAGATGCTGCATTCATTAATCTCATTTATAATTATTTTATCACCTGCTATATGATAATATTTAAGTTTTTAATTTGTTACTGTAAAAAAATGTTTGCTCTGAAACTGTGAATCCAGTCAGGAGGGATCATCTCTTGCTCATCAAGAAGGCATGTCAAAACTAAATGGGCCATTGCCGGACATCACAATACAAAGATTTTGTTAATTGCCCCTTTACACCCATGAAGAAGCTATTTGCAAAAGGGCTCCTCCCAGCACCTTGAATTCTAGATGAAGGAAATAAAAATAACTGACAAGAAAATTTTTCATTTCTTTTGCTGTTTGGACTCTCTCAGGGCCGCAGTTATGAAACAGAAGCAGAGATATCCAGAGTCAACCTGGGTTAGCTCTAAAAGAGATTCAGAGCTAATAATTACTCCAACTCTGTCACCTTTTGGGACCACAGACTGTAACTCATTTGTGTCTATATGCTTGCCTGCTTTAACCTTGTAATAACTCCCATTTCTTTTCTTAGTTAATAAATCCTTAAAGAGTTTACTATAGGATTGGCTACAATAATTTTATTTGGCATGAAATCTAAGGTGCAAATTGATCTGGGGTAAGTGACTGGACTGGGAATAACCTGAATATTTTATTATCTTTGGTATATAGCAACCATCTATCACTAAGTCCAGCTTGCCTGGGTGGCAAGATAGATTGGAATTCCCAAGGAAACTGTCAATGGTGGGACTGTTATAGTGCTTCAGGTGTTCATGCTTGTTATTGGGTTGGTGAAATCTAATTTTAGAACATACAACCAGTTTGGGATCTGTGCCCTGCTTCTTGACAGTTTCCTCTGAGGTTGGTACTCATGGTCATGAGCTACTCCAGACAGCTTTACACAAATTGCAAGTAAAAAATTAATCATCTAGTAAACTGTTTAAGCTGTACACTTGTCTAAATAAATGTACAGATATAGTGTACCTTCCTGGTTACGAAAAAGAAACCCCAAATGTAGTGTAAACACTAATTTAGTTGCAAATCAATATGATTTAATCATTACAAACCAATGAAAATGATTGTTTCTTTAGCAAAATAACTAAAATTACAAATGTAAACACAATTAAAATAAATGACTTAAATCAAGGTTTCCTGCTTGCTGATTTAAATCATGATTAAAACTGATGATGTAAATAGTTTTGATTTAAATCAACCCACCCCGGTTTCAACTTCCAGTCACTGGATCTTGTTAATTGGAGAATATAATTCTCCATTCCATTAATTTAATTTGAATATTTAGTGGAGAAGGTTGGAAAAGTACGCACATACAGAAAGAAAAATGTTTTAAATTGAGTTTCCATCTGCATAACTTGATAAACCTGATTGAAATGGATAGAAACACTTGCACTGGCAGTCACTCTTCTTCTACATGGAGAACTTGTTCATAACAAAATACTTCAAATCCTTCCCACAGGGTGTCTCTCTTGGTTACAGTGTCATCAGTTCCTGGATCAAGCGACAGTAACCTCCCTCACCATGCTGGTCACTTTCTAATAATTCTCAATTTCTAAAAATTCAAATCAGTCCATGCAATTGCTCCTAGGGGGCAAGTTTTCTCCAGACTTGTTTACCTCCCTAGGGATTTGCATTAATTATCCCCCAGGGATTTTCGTTTCAGTGGGAAACCCCTGTAACTCCTCCATAGAGTTAAAATATAAAGTCTAGCCCAGATAGATACATATAAAATTGATCCAATAGTCTTAAAGAAAGCCCTTAGGTCCCTAATATCTGTCACAGTCTGTTCTTATATTCAAGCAGCATCAAAGAATGTAAAGGAGATGTGGACAGGAATCTTTCCTTGCACTCCCTTTCAGCCTTGTTATCCAATCTACTCATCCATCGCTTTGATCCACACAGCAAACAATGTTTGTACCGCACATCTACTTTTGCTTTTTAAGACCTGCTTTTTAAAACTGGCTAATCACCTTATAAAAGTAAGATTGTACCCAACTGCTCCAGGGCTGTGCATGGGATGTCTACTCTTCTACCCCTTCTTGTGTTCCTGTATACTGATGGCTCAATCCTGAAAGGCGCTGAGCATTATGGTCCCATTCCAGCAAAGCATTCAGCATGTGCTTAATTAAGCAAATTAATAATCTTATTATTAGCACTACCTGAGCACAGCTATAGTCCTTGTGCTTCCTGGGGTATAAAAAACCCCAAACCCTTCCTGCAAAGGGTGTGAGAATGGGCAGCAGGACAGTCATCTGACTACTACAGTAGTGCTAGGTTTTGCATATGCACCATGAGAGATAGAAATGATGTCAGACCATATTTTGAATCCACAGGATCCCAGATTTCTCAAGTTTAGTAATTGAATTATTAATAAATAATTTCCTGGGTCAATCTATTTTTATGTATGTATTTAAAACATACACACATACACCACCCCCTAACATTCATCAGCATTCAAGACTTGATGGTGGCTGCTAATAACTGCTCCCATTGGAATACCATAGCGCTATGTTGCCCCAGGTGGAACCCCAAGAAGTATTGGTCCTCACAAGGCCTCCGGGAGTCTTCCATTGCACAGAAAGAGCATTCTGTCACAGCAGCATGCCTTAGCAGCATTCAGCATGCACCCTCTCCTTTAGATGACTGCAGAGGGTGGATGTTCATGGCTCCAGTTCTCCTCTGCCTTCCTTTTCTGGGGTTGCTTGCTGTACTGTGTCTACCTCAAGAATGGCTGCACACATATACACAGAGGTGCTTGCTTGCGGCCTCTCTTTGTGGGCTTCTCTAGTCCAAGGCTCGGTGTGCCAGGAAGGATGCCTGTGGCTGAGTGGGAGATCAGGTTATAAGAGAGTAGTACAAGTCTGTTAACTCTGTTATATCCCAGGACTCTATGCTGCACTCTGAGGCATACTGCTACTCAGGAGAGCAGAGCAACTGCACTAGACTAGCTCCCACATGGGGGTGCAAGGGAAATGAAGGGTCCTGAAAACATAATGTGGCTACTGACTGAGGTCCAAATCCTGTTTGAGGTTGTGACACTCTGTATCTCGGGGGAACACTCTGCACCCCGATGTTCATCCTTATAATATGATTGTGTGGTATCCAATGCAAAGTTTGTCGTGTTGGGTGTCTTCGGAAGGCTCATGATGCACTGAGCATAGTTGTTAAAGTGACGTTATGGTAATGTTATAGGTTGTAATTTCATATATATAGTTATGAAGCTGAAAATGTGTCCTCATGGCAAAACTCTCCAGGAGCAGAGGGGCAGTTCACACCTCTTCAGGGCATGTATGGGACAAACCCAGCCCAGCCTCACAGGAACAAAGGACACTGGCCTAGGCAGCAACAAAGGATCTGTTGGACTTTTGAGTGTGTCACTCCCCCTTCCCTGGGTCAGTCAGGGACTACGCTGAGGTAATGCTCACCTGACCCTGAAGGTGCGGGGGGGAACTAAGAGGGAAGAAAGAACACGATAAAAGGGACAGATGTTTGCCATGTTCTTCCTCTCTCTCTTCCACCTCCACCTACAGACATCATCGCCAAGTGACTGAAGCGCTGATCAAAGGGGAGACCCTGGCTGAAGGGCAACCAGCCAGCCTATGGTGAGAAGCATCTAAGTTTGTAAGGGCACTGAAAGTGTTAAGATCAACTTAGAATGAGTTTTGCTTTTATTTCATTTGACCAAATCCGACTTGTTGTGTTTTGATTTATAATCACTTCAAATCTATCTTTTGTTATTAATAAATCTGTTTGTTTATTCTACCTGAAGCAGTGCGTTTGGTTTGAAGCATGTCAGAGACTCCCCTTGGGATTAACAAGCCTGGTACATATCAATTTCTTTGTTAAATTGATAAACACATAAGCGTTGTGTCTGGGACCAGAGATATTGGCTAGTGTCATTCAGTTGCACAATCCAAGCAGCTTACATGCTAGAGACTGTGTGTGAACAGCCCAGAAGTTGGGGGTTCTCACAGCAGTGCAGGGTAAGGCTGGCTCCCAGAGCTGAGGATTAGAGTGACCTATCAGATAACTAGTCCAGATAACACCAGGGGAATGTCACACAGGTGCTTTCCCAAGGGCTCATCAGTGAACCAGAACCTGCAGTCCTGTCTTTCTTTGTGACCAATAGCAGATTATTGACCCTCTTCTGGATCCCAAAATCAATAGGGATGGGGGGGTGGTTCTTTTTTTTATGAATGGATCCTTTTGACTTTGCCATGGCAGTGTTGTTAAAATTGAAGGAAGTTCAAAATACAACTTATTTTCTATGTTAAATGGCCTAGATCCCTCTGCTCCATGCACTGTGAGGCACTGAAGACAGCAAAACCATGAGCTGATAGGACGCTGAACCCAGAGAAGAAGGAGAAAGTGCAGCTGCCAAGATATGCTACCTTTCCCTTCACTTACAGAAACATTGGTCAGTATCTCTGTATGGATGGAACTTGAGCATATGCAGGGGCTTCTTAGGGGCAAGAAGTGGAGTTGGGGAGCAAATGCTCTGTATAGCATGTTCCCTTCAGATTTGGGCTAGCATACAATTGAATTAATGCTGTTCTAGTCGGCAGCAATTTCTGCTCCATAGAGAACATCGGAGTGAGCTGTGCTGCCTGAGCGAAATGGGGCCTAAGGAGCAATACAGAGTTTCAGACACCAGAGGGAAGAGCCTGGAAAATGGATACGCTCCACTTCACACGCTCCAGAAATCTGCAAACTTTTTCCCATTACGTGCAGAATTCAACTCAGAGTTTCTCAAGTACTTTCCCCCTCCTGCTGTTCTCTCTTTGATTATAGTTAATATCCCATGAGATTAAATTCCATGTGAAGCCTTGTGAAGCTTACTTTGCAAAACAATTTCAGTTGCACTGCTTGCAGCTCCCTCCTTTGGGGTATGGATAAGTGTGTGAGACCATTACTGAGCCACCAGAAGGGCTGCTTCTCATAATCTAACTTGGAGGAGACAACAGGCAGGGGCTGGCAAGAACTCTATGTCCAGTACATGGCATGCAGCACTGACCACCTGCCTGTGAAATAGAATGTTTTATTAGAACATTTCTCTCCTATGGTCCAGCCATCCTGGCTGCCCCTGCTCATCGGCATGCTCAGAGGAGCCGCTACTCCCAGATGACAAACAGGAGTAATTTCAAAACCTTAATAACTTTAATATGGTGCCTTCAGAGAGCCAGATCTGCTGCAGCTAGCAGAAATCCTTCACAATTCCACTGAAGACAGTGGCATTATGCCAGTTTACACCAGCTGACCCATAATTTGCATTCACTGAATTGCACTGATGCAACTCTACCCCCTGCCATTGCAGAGGCAGCACAAACCAATTTGCTGCCCTCAGCAACGCTTCAGTGTGCTACCCCTCATGCCGTTCAAATATGGTCCCACTATCTCCACCAGGCCAAATGTGAGCTAGTGGCATTGCAACCTGCTGCACAGGGTCACAGCACCATGCAGCTTTGGCCCAGCTGCCTCTCTGGCATGGCTGAGGAGTGGCTGGGCCAAATCTGCTGCCCAGAAATCTGCCACCCGAGGCAGTTTTCTAGCTTACCTATAGCTAAAGCAGCCTTTGCTGCCACGCCTGCTTTCCCCAAGCAATGCTGATCTCTAATACAAGAAGAACTGTGTGTTCATACTGCTGTGAACTGGGCCTATTTCTCTGCACTATTCAGAAACCTTTCTGCATTGGTTCTCCGCAGCCACTCAGTGCTAGCCATTGTTCTCTGGGCTTCTTTCAGCTGCACACAGGAGCCTGCAGGGTCAAATATCTGATCTTTTCAGTGTCAATTTCTTTTATGCTTGCCTTATTCTCTTGTTTACAGGGCATCCGTAAACTGCAGAAAAAAGTTAAAATAGACAATCAAAATAATATTTAAAAGTCTTACAATTTTTTTCAAAAGTATATAGGAGAACTAAGTACTAGTTTAATATCCTTATGAGAAAATACTGTACAACAATGACACAAAAGGTCTATTTTCATGAAAGTGCGTCACAAATATATATAATGGCCAAACAGTAATACAGTAACTCCTCACTTAATATCATCCTGGTTAGCGTTGTTTCATTGTTACATCACTGACCAATTAGAGAACATGCTTGTTTAAAGCTGTGCAATGCTCCCTTATAATGTTGTTTGGCAGCTGCCTGCTTTGTCCACTGCTTGCAGAAAGAGCAGCCTGTCGGAGTGAGTGGGTGGGGGCTTGGAACCAGGGTGGACCAGCAGCCCCCATCAGCTCGCCACTCCTGTAAATTCCCTGTGCAGCAGCCACCCAGCAGGCTATCAATTGGCGGGCAGTTCAGGTGTCCCTCCCACCACTGCTGTGTGCTGCTCCTGTCCTCTGCCTTGGAGCTCCCAGGATCCTCCTGCTTGCTGTGCAGAGAGTCGGGGGGAAGAGGGGTGTTGATGTCAGGGTGTGCCCCTCCCCCTACTCCTGCCCCCTGCTCCTGTACCCCATCTCCACAGAGCGGTGGGGACAGGGCTCAGGACTGAGGGAGCTTGCTGGTAGCAGCAGCTGTCTCAACTTGCTGATCTATTAAAAAGGCAATGTACTTAGAGTCGGGTCTGCATACTTAAAGGGGCAATGCACATCTCTCTCTCTCTCTCTTACACACACACACATGGTGTGTGTTTCTGTCTCACACACGCATGCACCACACAGCACTTTGGACAGTGGAGGGAGTGTTGCACTCCAGGGGGATAGCGCGGGTTCATCATCCAGTTCAGTTTCTGCAGGGAATGTTTGCAGCCACTGCCATGCCTCTATTTTGTCTCCTCCCTCCATCCATGCTGCCTTGTAGAGTTAACCCTTGAGGGCTCAGCCAAGTGCTAGTTCATCATTTAGCGGTAAGGCATTCCCTGGGAAATATCCCACCCTCTTCCACCCTCTAACTTCACCACCTCAACCAAGCTTCAC
This sequence comes from Chelonoidis abingdonii, assembly GCF_003597395.2. Lineage (NCBI taxonomy): Eukaryota > Metazoa > Chordata > Testudines > Testudinidae > Chelonoidis > Chelonoidis abingdonii. The sequence continues at coordinate 231,495,163 of NC_133769.1, forward strand.
AATCATCATTGCTGTGTACAGTGTTAAATAGTTTGTTTAAAACTTATACTCTGTGTGTGTGTGTATATATATAAAATGTCTTTTGTCTGGCAAACAAAATTTCCCTGGAACCTAACCCCCACTTTTTACATTAATTCTTATGGGGAAATTGGATTCTCTTAACTTTGTTTCACTTAAAGTCTCATTTTTCAGGAACATAACTACAATGTTAAGCGAGGAATTACAGTATTTCCTAGCAATCAATATTGTAAAAGGAATAGAAACAGAGCACATTCTCAAAACATTTGAAGATTACAATCTTGTACTGTCCTAGGATACGGTGCTATTGAATTTTGGAGGGACAGTGAGTTTTTTCTAATGGTATTTATAGCAAAGAATGTGTTCATAGAAGCACTGAAAACATTGTAATGTTTTCAATTTGTTTTGATTGTTCCTTTCAGAATTCTGATCTCTCCGTCAGATTTTCCGGTATTAGCTGCTGTTTTAGATAAATCATTCCAGCCTCTGATAAATAAAATTGGATTATCTTGTATCAATACAGTAAGATCTATTATATTGAAGAAACTACTTAACTTTCCTACTAATTTAAAGTTATTGCTACCCCTAGAAATATCTCAATAACTAATTTCATAATTATTTTGCCATGGTGATGCACACTAATGAAGAGGTTATGGAGAGATAATTAACATATCTCTGAAAACTCCAATTATCACTCAGCACTGGTTTGGTGGAGCACAGCTTATTACTAGATTTTGCAAGAAACTATGGGTCTGATCCAAAGGGCTTGAAACCAGTGATGGTTTTTTCATTAGCTACAATGGATTTTGGATCAGGCTTGTATGATCTGATTCAATTTTCTTTGAAGCTGTTGAGAAGATTCCTATTGATTTCAGTGGGAGCTGGATCCAGGCTTAAATGGAGAAAACCTCACTGGAAAATATGTCACCCATGTAAAAAGGATCCCTTGTTAGTATGGAGAATTTTGCCATGTAAAATGTAGTAGCTTGTAGGCTCTTCCATGGGGTTCTGCACAAAGTAAAACATTAAAAATACTGCAATCGTTCCAACATACAGCAGAATGTAAACATTGCAACAAATTTGCCAAATCAGAGGTTTCTAGAGATCTTGTTATAGGATGCATTCTAGCTCATCCAGCATGGATAAAAAACACAGTACTATGTCACGTATGGTGAATTAAACCTTACTTCATGGAGGTTAGAGCCATTTTCACTGATGTTTCACAAAGATATTAATTCCATTGTCTGATTTCCCAAAGAGCAGGTGAGACTAGAGAAAAGTATGTCTTGCTTTTGCTGGCCCTCCATCTGTGAGGGTGGAACTTTGAATCGACCCTTCCACCGTTTGCCATTAGTAATGATTGAAACCAAGATCTGATAAATGAAAGCAGAACACAAGTGATTAACTCCCACTTTTGCCTGAACCACAGAGTTCACTGATGATTAGTACACCTGCAGAGATGTCAGCACAGCAGATAATTAAGATAATGAACAGTAATCCTAAATGTTTTTCTTGCAATTATATCAGTTAAGGATTCCAACTCATTATCCTGGCTCAGGTCCTAGCTTCTGCTGCAGCATACTGCATCCCAGCCTCATCTCCTGCATCCTTGTGGATACATTTTACTCATGAAGTACAGATTACAATTTTATTTTAATGAAATCTGTATGTCTGGCAAACTAAAATCTCCCCCAGACTTTCCATGATAAAATGAGACCTATGTAGTTTTTGACCAATCGAAAAGAGTAACAAGCCAAAAATATAATTTAGAGAAATAAATACTTTTTGTCTCTGGAGAGATTCAAAATGACATGATGCAGAGTTCTGGAAAGACACAGAAGACAGATGAACAATAGGTGTATCATTCAAATCTGAGTAATGAGCAACTCAGAAACCCTTGGTGAGTTTTATTTACGCAGATATGTTGGAAGGAGGTGCCCAGTGCAGGTGACATGCATGAATGTTTTTCTCATCTCAGGGTCTCACAATAGATACATGGCAGCATGCCTTATCACAATTATCCATTTCATCTAGTGGGAATTGCAAGCATTGGAGTTTACACTAAGAACAGTTATGCAAAGTTCAGTGAGAGATTTGTTAATTAAGGTTCAAATAGACCTGTATTATCATAGGAATTTTAGCCTGCACACGGTGCTGGCTCCAACAGAATTTATCTATTAGTCTTAGATGCATGGGTTCATTAGTTAAGAGATCTTTCAAAAGTGCCCCTCACTTCTCCATAGTGACTGCTAAGCAGCTCAGTGAGAGGTTGGCACCTTTGCGAATGGGTTGGTCCTTAGAACCTTTTTTGGAATGTGCTGAGGCAGACTAGGATTAGCCATTCCCTATTCGTCTTGGAGTGCTATGTTGCAAGCAGGACGCAAGAAGTAGCATACAAATGGGAAAGTTTATGTGACAGGGCAGACAAGTCCTCCTGAGGAACGAAGTAGTGAGCCGCTAGACACAATATGGGCATATACTACAGAGCCACGTCATGGGCAAAATGCATATTGAGAGGCACGTAAAGGGCATTAGAAAGGCAGAACTGTAGCTAACCAGTGTAAATGGTCAAGTGTAGATTATACAGCAGAGTAGCTAAGCAGGAGTTCTCTCCCCCTGCTCAATAAACCTGAACAAAAAGACACTAATACATGCCACACATTTGTTGAAAAGGACAGAGATTTGAACCTGGGAACACATATTACACTAGAAACTCAGAGTTATGAATGGCGATTGTTCGTAACTCTGGAGATCGTTCATAACTCTGAAGTGTTTGTAACTCTGAACAAAACGTTATGATTGTTCTTGCAAAAGTTCACAACTGAACAGTGACTTAATACAGCTTTGAAACTTTACTATGTGGAAGACAAATGCTGCTTTTAACCATCTTAATGCAAATGAAAGACGCACAGAAACAGTTTCCTTAACCTGGTCAAATCTTATTTTTTACTTTCCCTTTATTTTTTTAGTAGTTTACATTTAACACAGTACTGTGCTGTATTTGCTTTTTTTTTGGTCTCTGCTGCCTGATTGGATACTTCTGGTTCCAAATGAGGTGCGTGGCTGATTGGTCAGTTCATAACTCTGAGGTTCGACTGTTGTGAGCCGGTTAGAGAGCCTAGTCACAAAGAGGAAGCTGCAGCTCTGGAGCGAGAGAGGGGCTGCAGCATGAGAAAGAGGAGGACGGGGGCAGGGGAGGGAAGAGAAGAGACTGCAAGGGGAGGTGTTAGACCAGGAAGACAGATAATCCCCAGAACAACCAGGAGGAAGCGCCACCTGTGGTGAGTGAGTACCCCATGACACCACTACTTTCTCTTCTTCACTTTTCTGCTCAAGATCCATTTTTTATGTGGTACCTATGAGAAATCAACAACTGACTGATGATAGACTGACAGGCAGCCAGGGATAGCTGATATTTTTATTTTAAGATAAACTTTCAAATGATTTGGAGCAATCAAGCTGTACACATATGGAATCTCTTGATCTTATTGTGCTCATTTTCCCTTGGCTGTTCCCTGCCATTATTTGTTATTCACTTGTTTCAAATTAGATTGGAAGATCTACGTGGCAGGGACAATACCTATGTGTGTTTGGACAGCTCAGAGCACAATAGGGCCCTGCTCTACAAAGTAAGCATGAAATAATAAAATTAATAATAAGTACATTGGTACATTATAGACTCTGAGTAAAAACATAAACGGAAGCACTAACCACTATTATTGCATTGCTCACGTAGGCTCTGATCCTTTTCCCAATGGAGTCAATTGGAGCTGGGCTCACACTTGGCAACAGGTTAGGCCCAACTCTTCAAAGGTATTTAGGTGCCTAACTGCCACTAAAATCAAAAAGAGTTAGGCTCCTAAATGTCTTTGAGGATCTGGGCCTAACCTGTTGCCAAGTGTGAGCCCAGCTCCAATTGACTCCATTGGGAAAAGGATCAGAGCCTACGTGAGCAATGCAATAATAGTGGTTAGTGCTTCCGTTTATGTTTTTACTCAGATTTTTGCTTGCGCCATTTTACATTGAACTGAAAAATAATTAAGTGCATTTGTTCTTTTCCAAAGTCTTTTAATCACTGGTCTGCTGCTGCAGCCCTGGACTTGACAAGAAGGTGATTGATGGGTTATTTTAAATGAGATTAGATTTGGTTATTGTTGAAGGTTTTTTCATTAGCTCTCTTTATGCGTAAATGTTCCTTACCTCAGATAATTGAAATGTAATCACTAATATACTGGTACACACTGCAACCAGCTGTAGTGACACTCATTTAGTCACTGCTATGTAAAACTACTGTGTTGATCAAAGGAAAATACTATTTATAAGTCAGTCGTGCAATTTTATTATAAACCCTATTTGCAGAGACTAAAATAACATCTTTCTGGGCTGTATAATTGAATGCAGAGAAAATATCTAGTGATATCTGTTAAAACTGATGTAATCTTTTTGACGAGAAACAGCTAATTTCCTGTATTTTGGAAAAATAATTATTTTAACTAAAATGTTATTGGATAATAGGGGTTAGCTCATTTCAATGCATCTAATCTACTTTAGGTATTTCTAGATTGCCTGTCACCACAATGTCTAAGTGCTAAATCCAGTAGTTTTGTTTGGTACAGTAAGATGTTAGTGGATTCCGCTTTTTGCTCCTCTGATGTTCTCGGAAGCTTTGTTTTCGTAAGGAGCTTATTTTATTTTTGTGTGCCATGGCTTCTTTCTAAAGGTTTTTACTTTCAATGGATGAAAGACCTAATTTCAGTTTTACTGGAATTGCTCATGGGATTTCAATAGTTTTAAACACAGTTTCTGTTAATAAATTCATGGGTTTTAGGAGGAAAATAATCTCTCTAGGTAGAAGCCCAGTTCTGCGAGCTGTCAAATACTCTCCTCTCAGCTCACATAGAATTCAACAGGAGTTGAGGGTACACAGTAATTTACAGGACCATGCCTTATACTAAGGGGGATTTAGGAAAACATAAGGAGCTGAGCTAGATCATATACGTGAAATAGAATTGATTCACTAGCCTGAATCATCGTAGAATAATTCCTAGGAAAAAAATTAATGCAGCCATTATTAAAATAGCCATGAATCAGGGCCCTGTTAGTACTAATTAATCAAGAGCTTAATGCAAACTGTATTGAAAAATAAATATAACTAGATCTAGACTCTATTTAATATTTGTTTTACACTTTTGGCAGAAATCTAATGAGGAACTGCTAGACTGACATTTTAAATATCAAATCCAAATCCCATCAACTAAAATCATAATATAGCCCAAATTTTGTGGCAGAAAATACCTATATTTAACAAATTATTTTAGCTTTGAATCCAGGCCTTGGTACCTGGAAAGAGTTCACAGCACCTATCATACCAGAGTAAATGCATGGGTACTGCTAACTAATGTTAACTGAACTCCAACATATTCACCAGTAGATCAGCAACCACATCAGTGTTCAGTAATGCCCTAGCTTCTGTGCATTTCTAGTGTCACAAAGTAATTTAACTTGACTTCAGGCAATTCTTATTTTATTTATTATCTATACAGATACATTAATTCCAGAACAGTTTATCTATGTTATGGCTCAAAGACATTTGTAAGGTTGTTCAACAGTCTAATTTTATCTGCTGTAATCTATCAGGGCATTTCCAATGGACCAATCATCGCAGTATCTAGGGGCCAGCTTTCAATGACTCCAATAGATGTTAGGTACCTAGATGTTTTTAAAAATCCCACTAGGCACCTACCTGCATCTTTAGGCATCTAAATACCTGTTTAAAAATCTAGCCCTAGGTGACTGGGTGAAAATATCCGTTCATTTAATTCCAAGTAGATAGTTATTCACCAAAACACTGTCATAATGACACAACTTTTGCTTGTCTCAGCTGAAAGGAACCGGATGGAATAAGTTTAGAATCTGATCTTCCCCTACAGTTCCAAAGATGGACCATCTTAAAGTGTTGTGCTATGAATAAGCTTGCAACACCTCTGGGCAGACAATAAGTGTTCCATGGAGTAAAAGGGGCTTTCTGTTTTGTGCAATCCACTGAATTTAATTTGCATTTAAAAATATACAGAATCTGTGACTATCAAGTTTCATATTCCCTCACTTCACACACACATTGAAATATCTTAGTTTGAGTGCATATGCTGTCTGAAAACTCTATTCAAATATAGTACTCTTCTTACATATTATAGCACTTATTAATTTGAAAGTACCCGTTTTGTATCAAAATGCAGTATAAGAGAGTAGCAATACAGCACACACAACAGTAATGCTCACCATTCAAAGGTAAAAAATTAGGCAAGTTAGCTAGTGTGAATACTGCATTGAACAGAATTCCTTCAATAAACAAACCTGGTATCTGGATACTGTATATGATACAAATGGAATTATTAGGTTAGAAATGGAACAAAGAGAATGAGCTGGAATATAAACATGGATCAAACCATGCCAAAGAGAAGGGACTGAAATATGCACGATTTGAATGAACAGTCTTGTTACTTTGATATTCTACTGCCATACAGCTTTCTTCACTCTTTATTTCTGAGTCCAGTTGACAGTGTTGTTTTGTATCAGGTGTGAGAAATGTTTAGTGAAGGACATTATTGCATCCAGGATCATAAATGGTCCATGGGGACTCTCTTAAACACAATCTGCCATTGATTCTACAAAAGCCGAAATTGCTATGCAATGGATGATCAGTCAAAGCAGAATAAAAGTTAAACCAAGGCTGATCAATTTCTTTCAGTAGACCTGATCCAGAGCCCACTAAAGTCAATGGAAAGACTTCCATCAGTGTAGCTGCTGACAATTTCCCTAATGTAGAATGTCCATTAATCAATCAGACTAATTCAGTTGAACTCTGCTACCTGTAACTGATAATCGTGAAAATTCAATGGTTCTAATGAATGCCATTCTTTTGGCTACAGATGCCAACCACAGCTGTCAGAGATTTGGTAGCCAACTGGACCTAGGGTGACCAGACAGCAAGTGTGAAAAATCCGGATGGGGGTGGGGGCAATAGGACCCTATATAAGAAAAAGACCCAAAAATTGGGACTGTCCCTATAAAATTGGAACATCTGGTCATCCTAATTGGACCTCACCTAGGGAACACTTTCCTGCTTAGTTTTAATAATCCTTAAAATGACATATGTTTACTGCCAGCAAAGTAAAACATTAAGGGCCAGATCCTTGGCTGCTATAAATCAGCATCATAGATAAAATGGACAAATGGACCAAATTCAACCCCAATGTAAGAACTCCCAGTGACAAAGAAAGTGATGCCATTTTAAGTGATGCCACTTTTAAGTTCCACATTTGATCAATACTGGAAACGCCGCTGAAATGCTCGACAGCTGATGCAAATTGAACAGAACACACACTTAGCAAACAGGAGATTTGTTCTAAACCAGGAAGATACATTTTTATTTCATCTGTCATGCTTTATTAGCTACAGGGATGCTGTTCAGTCAAAACTTCATGTCATTCAATATTTATCTTTTGATAGTGCATTTGATTTGAGTCCACATTTATGTATAGGTTGTTCATGAGCATTTAAAAGCACATTGAAAACTAGAAAATATTTCAGAAACATACAAGTGAAACTAAGGACACATACTTTAGCGTTTGAAGTTTTTCCTATAAATTGGCTTCTGAGTCTTATTTCAAAGGAGCTGAATCATTACTATTAATGCAAGTTTTCATTTTATAAGAAAAATATGTGATCAACAGATTTCACATCTAAACTACACAGCATTCTGGAAAAGAGAAAGCAATGCATGTTTCAAATAAAATAAACTTCATTATCTCTGTACACAATAACTAAAATACGGTAATCCTAGCCAGATGGTTTATAATGCATATATTATTTTATAAGGCAATAAATATTCAGAGTTGATATTAAAATCATACACACCTGGAGATTGGTACAGGTTTTGTTCAGCACTTATACATCTAAACTCAGAACATAACACGAAGGAGGGTTGTGTCTTTGAACCACCTAAGTGTGAAGCATTAATAAATCCAGTCTAGAAGGGCTAACTGGTCACCACCACCATAATACTTCTGTAGAAACACAAATACTAAATGGTCTTTTTAAGAGACAATTTTGAAGTGCATGGATTGCCATCCTTCCTGAAGAGATTCCAGACCAATTCTATATTGTAAACAACTAGTCCCAAATGCACATCCAGAGCACTTATAGTAACACATTTATTTTTCCTCCATGGATGGGAAGGTGGCTCTGGATTACTGTTGAAGCCCTGCTTTCAATCACCATCTCAAGGCCCTGCCTTGTGTCCACTAGATGGAATCCCCTTTGAAGCTTATTGGTGCTGCTTATAAATGGGACAGAGGGGATGCATTGCTGTTGAACTATGTGAGGGACTCTCCCCCCCCCAACACAATCTCTACACCTTGGGTAAAATACCAAGCTTTTGCTGCAATCCCAGTTCCTGCCTGTATCAGGAGTATGACACCCAGACTGAGAATAAATTCAGATTTACCACAGTGCAGAACATACCCTATAGACCACCAACCTGGTCCAGCCTCCTTTGTCCATGCACAACTAATTTACACCAGATTAAGGACCATATTTAGCCACTGGCCTGAGGCAAGATGTTGCAGCCTGCTATTCACCCCATCTTTTGTTGCAGTGGGCAAAGATATAAGCACTGTGGGGCTGAGGTAGGCATGTAACTCACCTCAGTTGTCTAGCCTCAAGTTTCTGATCCCCTCAATGTGTCTGTAGGAATAATGACTGCTCACTCCAGCGTTCTCCCCTGACCCAACATTTTTAGGTGGCTGCAGCCCTGGCAGACTGGGGGTGGATCCATAAGCTTTCCACTTCCATGACCGTTGCCCTCCCTCGAGGGCCATAGCAAAGGAGTTGCCTCTTTGAGCACAGGCTGAACCTGACAGGCCCTCACATAGACAGTTCAAGGATGAGGGAAGCTCCTTGCTCAATCCCTCCTCCTCACACCTGGTTAAAGGGCAGTTACAAACTTGTCACAACATGGCTTTAGCAGAGTTACAGGGCATAGCTGGCTTCGTGGTTAACAAATTCGTTTTACACATGTGGTTTCTGAATTTTGACGGTGGCCTTGGAGATCAATGGTAATCTTGGACAAGTGATTTCACCTGTCTGTGCCTCAGTTTCACCAAGTGTAAAGTGGGAACAATGAAAACTTCCTTTGAACTCTAAGAAGAAATAGCGCTGCATAAGAGCTGAATTTTCTAATCATTCTCAGGGCTTATCAACACAGTTGGAAAAGGCGCACTGCATGAGGAGTGATTTCTGAAGCTCCTTAACATGTTACACATTCATTGGTCTGTATAAACCCTGCTGGTGTGCACTAAAGGCTCCCTAGTATGCTTTAATGTAGTCCACTAAAGTGCACTAGGAAATCTTTAGTGCGCACCTGTAGGGTCTACACAGACCAATTAATGCACATCATGTTAATGAGCTTTAGAAATCACATCCCCATCATGCACATTACCCCACTGTGTAGACACGCCGACAGTCTGCCTCTCGGTGCATGGACTTCTCACGTTCACTTTCCAGTAAAAAGCAACAATAAGAGAAAACAGGTCCCTGTAACTGAATGCTTATGTCCAGTGATGGTCTGGTTATCAATAGCCCTTTTATCTGCCTCCAGGAGGAAAAGTGCTCACAAATATACAAAATTCATTCAAATCAATATACTGTGCAGGCCCTAGAGTCTGACTTGTCTTGCAAACAAACAGCAACACTTCTCAGCGAGAGGATAGTCATCATTAATTAGCCTGAAGTATAATTAATTCATTTATACTGAAATGGATTTAATCCATAATTCCACAGGAATTTTACCATCATGGCTCCACTTATTGTAAATATTCAAGCAAACTAATCACATGCATTATATAAAGTAGCTATTTCCAGAAACAAGCAACTATATACTTTAAAATAATGAGGGAGTTTGAATGTGATTTTATAGAGATTTGTAAAAAAGTCTCTTTGCTAACTGTGGCACAACACAGATTTATAATTCCCAGTGAACTAATCATTATGAAATGTAACATAGAAAGATTAACACTGATCTATCAAATTGTTCTACAAATGGTGGTATATTGTTCTGATTCCATACAGTATCATGTCTAAGGTCCTGATCCTGCAAACACCTGTGCATGTGCCTTAAGTTAAATGTGTGTACGTCTTCGTAGAATTGGGGGCTTAAAACCATACTAAATTTCTATAACTCAGATTCCACATCTAGTTCTAGCAATTTAAAAGCCATGTGCTTTCTGTTAGTATGATTGGTACTGATTAATGTAACTGAGGCTGGGTCAATCTTATAAATCCTGGGCCAGCTCAGTTACACTGACAAAACAGAAAGTAAAATCTAGTCGAGAGTGTATAGCCCTGAACCAGCCTTAATTACGTGTGTGTGAATAGTACTGGTGTAAAACTAAAAGCAGAAACTAGCCCATGAACTATACAAACCAAAATACAAATACTTGGCCAACCACATCCTCACAGTAATGGCAAATTGTGTATTTTTCTGATCCTAAAAACAGATTTAAGTGACCCTCAAATCAACTACCTCTTTAACTGCAATCTCTTATGGCTCTCTTGGTTAAGTAATAAGTGTAATCTCTCTTGGCTAAGTAATATGTGTTTTATCATGAGAGATTATATACAGTGCTACCATTAGAAACTGGATGAAGTGTAGGGTTTATCACAGATACTGCCATAGAGGTGCAGTAAGCATTCAATTTTTAAATGATGTCCCTTGTATATTCCTCTGCATCCCTGAACAATTGCCTCTTTTCTCTCAACCATTACTAGATATGGGTTAAACAACATTTTAAAAAATTATATAGACACATCTTATGTGGCTCCACAGAATCTGTACTCTCAGCTGCACTGTGATAATGATGGATAACACTGGCAATAATAACCACACATTCAACATTCAATGGATTGCTTATTGCTCAATTAGGCAGCAATGAATTTCATGCCTTTAGAGGCCAAACCTGAGCTAGACTGAAAGACAGTGTTTTCTCATGGAATAAAGACAGATTTTCTGCTCTACAATTGGATTTTTTTTGTCAAAGAGGCAGAGGCACAAGCAATAATGGAAGTATCTTTTGCCAAATCATGCATGGAAAATGTCATCTTTCTATTCTATGGCCACAGCTTTACTTCCATACTGATCAAATTAATTATGAAAATTGCCTATATATTTATCAATATGCCATATTTCCTGTTTCCTTGCTAGGTTAAAAAACGTCCTTTAAATGGAAAATGAGGTGTCGCTGCTCAGAGTAAGGGGCAATCTTTTCTGCCCAAAATAAATATTTGGGTTCAACAATATCACACTTATCTTCCACCCTATGCTTGTTTAGTTATTGTTGCCATGCAGCATAAACATTTGAGGGTCTATAATTACATATTTGACCTAGTACAATATTTAGAAACACTGGGTTACTGTTGCACTATTGGTGCAGAGCTGCATGGTGAATGAGAGAGCTAGATTCGTACCTTTCAATTGCAGAGGTTTTCTTGTCTTTTTAGATTGTTTCTGGTGTTTTTCTTATGAACAATTCTAAAAGAATAATTCTAAGCCAATGCAATTTTAAACTGAAATCCTGGCCTTGGCTCTGGCCCCACTGAAGTCAAAGGCAAAACTCCTCTGCTGTGTAAAGCATTACAGTCTGATTAAGCAATAGTTCGGCTTGATGTATACCTTGTGTAACTCCAGGTTGCTGTTTAGTGCTAAAACAAAAAACAAAAAATAAATTTCCTGACACTACATCTTGGGCCAAATCCATGGTCATACTGAAATCAAGAGTAAAATTGCTTTTGATTTCAACGAGGATTCAGGCCTTTGTAGTTCTGTGGCAAATTGCATCATGTTTTTGAAACTGGGATAATGAGACAAGCACTAGACTACAAAAAATACAAGTCCAAATATTTCATCGTCCTTAAAAACAAACAAACCTCTCGAAGTCTGTGTCCTTCCTGATGTCCTAGGCTGTGTTTTTCTGCTACTTTAGCACAGCGATGGGCCAAAAACAAATGCCAGTTTATGACTGGCAAGAAGGCTGCAGAGAAAATTTGTTCTTTGTCTGCTATAAAAAAAAAAAAATTCTTTGCAAATTTCCAAGAAAACACATTTGAGGAATCTGTCTGGGCCAGCCTGGTTCAATTCTTTACTCTCTGAAAATTTTCCATCAAAGCTTTTTTCAATAGAAAACTGGATTTTTAACTAACCGGAGACTATTTTGAGGAAAGTAGATTCTTTCTGAAATATTTTTGGCAGAAAACCAGAGACTGATTTTTTTTTCTGCCAAACCCCAAGACCTGTTCAGTTTTTAGCCAAAATATTTTGGTTTTCCATTGCTAAAAACCAAACATTTTTTAAGGTTTTCAAATTTTTGATCAAAAGTTGAAATTTTCAGCAGAAATACACACACACACACACACCTCTGACCAGCTTTAGAAGTGAAGAACAAAATTGAGTCATCAGGAGACTACAGTAACAGACAGTCATACATGAATTTGTAACTAGCAAGAACTCTCTTCTTTCTCTGTACTGTCCCATTTTATCTTGTGCACCAAAATTAGTGCATTTGCTTTTGAAGAACAAACTGTATTTTTCAATCAGAACAGCAATCTCTCCACTTCTGCCCTCATAGATCTCAGTATCCATACTTGCAGTAGAAAGGTGAAAACCAACAAGAGTCAGTTAGCACCAGACTCTAATGGATTATTCACACTAAGGGCTTGTCTACACTTACTGGGGGATTCACGTGCAGTGATTGATGCATCAGCTGTTGATTTAGTGGGTCTAGTGAAGACCCGCTAAATTAACCACAGATCATTCTTCCATTGACTCCTGTTCTGCACCTGAACGAGAAGCCCAAGAGGAGTTGACGGGAGAGCGTCTCCAGTCGACATCATGTAGTGTGGATCCTGCAGTAAGCAGATCTAAGTACGTCATCATTAGCCATGTTATTCATATAGCTGAAGTTCTGTAGACAAGGCCTAAGTAGTACCCTGATCTACAAGCAGGTCCATCTGACATCAGTGGGACTACTTATGCTGTATGGTACTACTCAACAGTGGTTAAGCCCTAAACAGTTTACTAATTCACATTGGTTGAATTTACTTAATTACTAGAGCAGTGGTGGGTAAGCTGAGGCCCATGGGCCACACTCAGCCCATCAGGGTAATCCGCTGTCAGGCCACAAGACAATGTTTACATTGACTGTTCACAGGCACGGCTGTCCATAGCTCCCAGTGGCCAGGAACAGCAGACCAGGGCCACTGAGAGCTGTGGGCGGCCGTGCCTGTGGATAGTCAATGTAAACACTTTCTGACGGTGTGCCAATGGATTATCCCAATGGGCTGCATGCGGCCCACAGGCCACAGGTTGCCCACCACTGTATAGAGCATGGAAAATATTTATTGCAAAATCCAAAACCACATATATTCCTCTCATTTGGGATTTCCTGAACTGCTTGAAATGCAACCCAGAATCTCTCAAAGGTTCCCAAACTTGGGCCTAATCTCATGAATAGGGACCTACCAAATTCCTGGTTCATTTTGGTCAATTTCATAGTCATAGGATTTTTAAAATAATAAATTTCAAGATTTCAGCCGTTTAAACCTGAAATTTCACAGTGTTGTAATTGTAGGGGTCCTGACCCAAAAAGGATTTGTGTGGGGGGGTCACAAGGTTATTGTAGGGAGGGTTGCGGTGCTGCTACCCTTACGTCTGTGCTGCTGCTAGCGACGGTCTGCATTCAGAGCTGAGCATCTGGAGAGTGGCAGGTGCTGGCCAGGAGCCCAGCTCTGAAGGCAGAGCCACCGCCAGCAGAAGCACAGAAGTAATTGCATGGTATTGCTACCCTTTCTTCTGCACTGTTGCTAATGGGGCGCTGACATCAGAGCTGAGTGCCGGGCCAACAGCCATTACTTTCTGGCCACCCAAATCCGAAGGCAGTGCAGAAATAAGGGTGGCTATATCGCGACCCCCCCCCAAGATAAATTTGTGACCCCTCTACAACTCACTTTTGGGTCAGGACCCCCAAATTGAGAAAAACTGGTTTCCCCCATGAAATCTGTATAGTATAGGGTAAAAGCACACAAAAGACCAGATTACACGGGAGGAGATCAGATGTGTTTTTCAAAGCCATGAATTTGGTAGGGCCCTAGTCATGAGATCCCAGAACAATTTATGGTTTCACGTTTAGAACAGGCAAAACTAGTTTCTACAGTTGTGAATGCTGAGTTAATATAACTCACTAACTAAAATTCAGAGGACACACACTTGCATAGACTGAAACAGAAGGAAACCAAGCCATGAACTGCTGAACATCCAATATCTACCCTTGGAGGCAGGCAGGCACCTTCTATTGAACTCAGTGGGCACTGAGTGGTTTTGGTCTGATTATACCCCAACCATTACATTATATTTTTGCATTTTCAATACAAATTTACCACCAAGTTTTGCTGGTTTCATTCTCTCTTTCTCTTTGATTCCCTCTCAACAAGGTGCACCATTAACTCAGTATTCACTGCTCCAAGGGTCAAATTCTGCTCTCATTTGCACCAGTTTGCTTTAAGAGGTTTGTAACTGTACAGCTCGATCTGTATCACAGTTATTTCAATGGGAATTGGATTTTGCCGTATGTTAAAGCAGGATTTGCAATCTGCAGTGTCTTTTATCTTCCTGTTCTGAGAATAATGGATGCCATGGTGCCCTAACCACTAGGCAGTGGAAAATACTGAAGGCCTGATTCTCCACCAGTTTTATGATTTCAGTGGAGATACAGGTATAAAGCTGCTGTAACGGGTTTGAGACCAGGCCCTGAGTTTTTAATGGGATTCACTGTACACCCCTATATTACAATACATCCCCACAAAGAACTTCTGTGCTTCATTTGACATTTGTTGCTCATCTTTAATTAAACACAACTAAAATTCTGGATTACACATTTAATAATGTAACGCCTCATTATTTTGCACCCCAAAGAGAAGAGCAGAGTAGTCAGTAACTCTCAAAGTGCTGTGCTTTTTCTTCTGCAGTATGGCAAAATGCGCACACTCAAACTGTAAACATCTTCTAACTCACATTTATTCAAGTGTTACTGCTTTCACATTGATAGTGTACAAGCTACTACTCATTTCAGATGGGGCCAGCACACCCCAGTAAACACTGTGAAAATCTTTTTACACTATGAATACTGTATTCAAAACATTTATAAATATTTGACAGCTCTAGGAAATGATCTACACAACTTTTGTAAAAGGGTGTCTGTCATTTAGATAAGTTTACTTCAGCCAAAAAACAAGACAGAAAAAAAACAAACAAACATGAAGCTGTTTCTGCAAACAATGGGACAAATCTTGAATCCCTTACACAGTTTTTATGTGACTGTGGTTGGAGTCTGCCTGAGTCAGAACTGAGGCAAAACTATGGACCTCAAGATTTGACTCCAAGCCAATGAAGGCCTGGTCTTATAGGGGCTGAGTGCACTCAACTCTTGTTAAATCGGTGGGCAATAAAGGCATTCAGCACATTTCATGAGGCGTTCACTATGATGGTGTCAGGCCCTAAGTACCTGGAAGTTGTTGTATGCAGTTGATTTCTCTATGCATGTATGCTACTCATTATCCCTGAAAAGCAGAGCAGGTAGCCATGCTAACTACACTGCGCAACAGTTTCTGAAGCTGTCCCCTGCCATGTTTCCTATACACAGCCTTCATTACAGATGTGGTTGCCATTGATGAGGCCGAACGTGGCCACTGAATGGTTGGTGCTCTTGAGGGAGGTCATTCGGGTGGTGCTTCTGCCCATGCTTTGGGACCTGATGAGGAGACGGGTTCTGCAGCACAACAGCTGATTGTTGAACTGTTTCCTAAAACTTTTGCTGAGCAAGTAGAGTGCGAAAGGGTTTACACAAGAGTTAGCAAAGGCCAGGATTCGCGCACAGATGCTAGTGATGAAGTGCAACACTGAGGTGTCTACCTCTGAATAATGGTAGGACCGGTATAAATAGATGATGTGATTAGGAAGCCAGCAGAAAGCAAAGAGGCACACAAACACCAGCACTGTCTTGGCCAGACGCTTCCGTGAATCGATCTGAAAAGGATCAAGAGAAAAGTAGATTAGCAAATGTTCCTCACTTTGGCAAAAGCTGGTGAAATTGGAAGCTAATTACTTTTTCTATCACAAGGCAGTGGATGGGGAGGGAGGAATGAGACAGTGAATGCAGAGGAGTCTGGACTGGATAGGACTTTAGCACTGAGTGAGTCAGCTGCCCAAAAAGTAAAAAACCAAACAACTAAATTATCTCTTCTATCCTAAAGATAAAACTCAGGTCAACTAATGCTCAGTGACTAACCCCAGCATGGTGTATAGAAGTCCAAAAATCAGCAACTTATTAGCCATGGTAGGGGCTACCTAGCATACTGCACAGAGCGCAAATATGTTACTGCCTGGGGCCATGTGGTATACATACACGTATATAATGCCGGCAGACAGGATCATTGTTTCTCCTTCATGGAGTCTTCTTCCCCAGCTCCTGTAGCCTTCCTTTCTCCTCCCTCAGGCTTTTTGTATATTTCCTTATTTAAACCCCTCCTAGTCACCTGGGTTTCTTTGTTCTATGCTTGGTAACTTTTCTCCAGAAAAACCCTCCCTCAGAGAAGATGGATGAAAATGGCTTTCCCCTCAGCTGCAGTCACTCTTTACCTTAACTTTTTTATGCTCAACCAACCATCATTAATGTTAAGTATTCCCCATTGTCCTTCATCTAATGGGTACCAGCTGTATGTTCTGTCACCATTGATGGATCCACATACATATAGGCTTTCCAGGACACAGAAGTGTCATGATACAATTTAATAATACCATCCACCATTCTTAAATTGCACAAACAGAACCCACAACTTGTCACAGAGCCCATCGCAGAAATGACTGCTCCAGTCTTCCAGCTCAGATCATGATGGGAGAAGGCCGAAGTGCAATGAAAGGACAAACGCCCTGAGGCCTGGCCTACACTAGGAAAAGCTGTATTTTTACCACATAATAGTTAACGTGTTACACAGACAAGGCAAGCTGTGGTTTTACATTGATTTAGAGGGTGAAGGTGAACCTTAAGGGGAAATCCTGAGGGGGAGCCTAGGGTTCACCTCGAGCAGCTAAATTGAAGTAAAGCTACAACCTGCCCAGTCTGCACTAGGGTGATGCAGTGTGTTCTCCTGCTCTTTCTCATTGTACAAACATATCTATCTTCCTAGAGTAGACAAGACCTTAGCGGGACCCACCATCCAAAAGAGGAAGACACAGCTGCTCCACCCAGGGAACCTCTAGACAGTCTTGCATCATGGGAGATGCAATGCCTCTTGGAACTTGCTGGCACAGACAGTGCACTACCACTTGCCTTAAGAGGCGGTTATGTGCACGGTGCTTTGTGGTCATGCCCTACCTCCTCCCCACCCTTCTTAGAGTGGGTCTTGCCGTAGCTCCACTTGCTCTGCATGTAAGTCTTGAAGTTGTGAACATCACTTGTGGCCACCCTGCTCTTCCATATTTGTGCAGCAGCTGGGCACATGCAGGCCCTTGCAGAGTAATGGGCTCGGTTCTGATTGCTTCAGCTGAGAGGGGTGAGAGCTCAAACTTGGGTATGCCTACATAGCAAAAGCTGTGCATGGGCTCACTTACGCATGCCTGACTCCAGCTGGTGTAGGCAACAATATCAGTGAAGACAGCACAACATGGTAGGGTGACCAGATGTCCTGACTTTATAGGGACAGTCCTGATTTTGTTTTTTTTCTTATATAAAGCACCTATTACCCCCCACCCTGTCCCGATTTTTTACACTTGCTATCTGGTCAGCCTACAGCATGAGCTAGCAAGTTGGTTACATACCCAGGGTCCATGCTGGGCTCTCACTATCTGTTCTCAAATTGTTGCTGTGGTTTCTTCACTGCTTTTGTTACCTGCTAGCTTGGATAGACCAATGGTCCTCAATCTTTCTAGACGACTGCACCCTTTTCACGAGTCTGAGTTGTCTTGTGTACTCCCAAGTTTCACCTCACTTAAAAACTACTTGCTTGCAAAACAGACATAAAAATACAAAAGTATCACAGCACACTATTACTGAAAAATTGTTTACTTTCTCATTTTGCAATATAATTCTAAAATAAATCAATTGGAATATAGATATTGTACTTACTTTTCAGTGTACAGCATACAAAGCAGTATAAGCAAGTCATTGTCTGTATGAAATTTTAGTTTGTACTGACTTCACCAGTGCTTTTTATGTAGCCTGTTGTAAAACTAGACAAATATCTAGATGAGTTGATGTACCACCTGGAAGACCAATGCTTACCTCCAAGGGCAGGGGAGGGCAAACTTTTTGGCCCTAGGGCCACATCTGGGTGGGGAAATTGTATGCAGGGCGATGAATGTAGTGCTGGGGCAGGAAGCTGGGGTGTGGGAGGGAGTGCAGGTTGTGGGGGAGGAGGGTGCGATGTGCAGGAAGGCGCTTAGGGCAAGGGGTTGGGGTGCAGGAGGGTTGCGGGTTGCAGGAGAGGGCTCAGGGCAGGGAGTTGGGGTGTAGGAGGGATGCAGAGTACAGGGCGTGGTGGGGGGTCAGAGCAGGGGGTTGGGGTGTACTTGGGTGTAAGAGGGGGTGCAGAGTGTGGGAGGTGGTTCAAGGCAGGGGGTTAGGGTGCAGGAGGGGTGCAGCAGGGGGCTCAGGGCAGGGGGTTGGGGTGCGGGGTGGAGGGTGCAGGGTGAAGGAGGAGTTCGGGGTGCGGCCTCTGGCCCGGTGCTGCTCACCTCAAGCTGCTCCATGGTGGCAATGGGGCGCAGTGGGGCTAAGGCAGGCTCCCTGCCTGCCCTGGCCCTGCACCACTCCTGGAAGTAGCCAGTACGTCCAGCATTGGCTCCTGGGGGTGGGGTGTGGCAGGCGCTCTGCTGTGCGCTGCTCTTGCCTGCAGGTATGACCACCAAAGCTCCCATTGGCTGTGGTTCCCCGTTTCCAGCCAGTGGAAGCTGCAGGGCCAGTGCCTGCAGGAGAGGGCAGCCCATGGAGCCCTCTGCTCCCCCCACCCTGCACAGGGACGTGGTACTGGCCACTTCCAGGAGCGGCGCAGGGCCAGGGCAGGCAGGGAACCTGCCTTAGCCCTGCTGTGCCACAGGGCTGGTAATCCGATGGGCCGGATTGAAAGCCCTGACGGGCCAGATCTGGCCTGTGGGCTGTAGTTTGCCCTTCACTGCCCAAGCATATATGTACCCCTGGTTGAGAAACACTGGTATAGGCTAGCCCGTGCACAGCTTTTGCTAAGTAGTCATATTCAGAATCCCAGCTCTCATCCTCGTAAAACTGAAGGAGAGTTAGATGGGTCTCATTTGAGGTATAAATGTTTATAATGTATATCAAAGTATGATCAGCCACTACTTTTCACATCCCTTATATATAGCACTGAACAATTATCATGTACTGTTTCCACTGCATGAGGCAAGATTTGAGACTTTTTTTGTGCTCTGATCCAATGTGGCAAATGCTATATTCTCATTACTCACATGGAAGATTTGAGTCAGAAAGTCAAATCCCAAAGCACTATAAGTGCATTGAGAATTAAGCTGGTCACAAAAAGCAGATCTTGTCCCATGATAGAAGCAAGCACGAAGCAGGCAACAGAACATTGGCATAGCACGTCATGACTTTATTTTGTGTTCTTTTAATTGCATAAGCTGAAAATTAGCTATTGAATTCAGAAAAGATTGACATGTACCAGATGACAGTCAAATGTCCCCAAAGATCTAACTGTAAATTAAACTCTGTGGGATAAGTCTCTCCATGAGTGAACTGTACATATATATATTTTAATGTATCTTTAATTTGATACTGAAGCTATTGTGGCCCACATCTGCACTATGAAGAAAGGAAACAATGCAATAAAGAAATCAATATCACTTATCTAAGACAGAGACCTATCACCGTTGAATGCACTGCAGGAGTGAAATAATTGACTGACTGTGCTGGAGCAGACTTACTTTTTGCTATCTTTATAATGCTGTATACAAACCTTTGGGGAAAGGACAGACGAGAAGTGACTCCTTATACTTCTAGTGGGTAATCAAATCAGTTATCAAACAGGCAGAAAGGTGGGAGTGGTGGGAGAGAGACTTATAAACATTCAAAAGTAATGTAAAATAAGTCCTTTTTAATATGCTGAAAGCACATCTTTCCACCCATGTGGTGCTACCTGAGACCTAGTGATGAGAAAATTTCTAAAGGTTCAAGAAATTCTGTTCAGATGTGTTACTGACAGAGGGTAAAGTCATTGTACAACTGACCACACTCAGGCTAACAGCAGACTTAGAGCCTAGAACATAAAAGCATGGGCCTCTACTGACTGAGCTAAAGTAGCAAGGGCTTCCCTACATGAGAAAGTTGCACCAGCTCAATTTAAGATGAAAATTTAAACTGATTTATTGAAACTGGTGCAAAACTCTGTACTGACGCTAATTTCAGTTTAATCATGGCTTATGTTAGTTTACTTGAAATCAAGTAGGAATCCGTTTAAGGGAGACTGAAATAATCCACATGTAAACTGAAATAGGAGAGTCCACACAGGGGGTTGTACTAATTTAAAACAGTTTAAAAGCAATTCAAGTTAAAGAAGTGTAACTTTCTCACTCAGACAAGATCTAAGGGTAGCAGCATACTGGAGCAGGAAGGGTATTTCCAGCTCGAGAAGACATACCTATGCTAGCTCTGATCAACCTAGTGTGCTAAAAATAGGAGTGGAGCCACACTGGTGCAAGCAGCTAGTGCCCCAAGTATATGCCAAGGGTTTCAGACAGGATTGTTCTTGGGGCAGCTAGCCCAGCTCACTGTTTGTGCCCCCATAGATACTGTTATTTTTAGTATTCTATCTTGATCAAAGCTATGAAGGATATGTCTACCTGAGCTGGAAATTAGGCCATCTCCAGTATAAACATACTTTAAGTGGATACCTTAGCTGGAAGCAGTAGAGGATTCACACATTTCCAGTCACTAAATGGAAACAGAGATCCACACTCTCCCAGTATAAGTTTCTCTATCCATGGTACAAACTTCATGTCATTCCAGTGCCCATGAGGGTAATGTACTTTCAAATAAAAATAAATTCATACCTGTTTCTGAACATGTATGTTTCCTTCCACAGGTATGTTGTAAGCACTCCGGATCAAATTTTTAGCAATGAAATAGTAATACACTGAAATTACCGATAGAGGAATGATGTAAAAGATCAGAAATGATGCCATTGAATGAATTTTTGGATGTAGCCCATCAGACTGTGGGTAAGGGGCACAGCTGATGAATGTTTTGTTAGTGCCTCTGTCATAGAAAGGGTGCAAGTCAGAAAACACAACTTCAGGAATGGCAAGCAGCATGGATAAAATCCAGATCATAGCAGCTTTCATACAAATCTTCATCAGCGCATGGGGGGCTTGGATATCCATTGGCCTCACTATCGCTTTGTACCTAAGAGCAAAGAGAAAGAACTGTTACTAACTATGACGTTGAACAATAGTCATACTGGGTCAAATTTATCTTTGTCCAATCTTTTACTGATTTCCCTTTTCATTTTGGAAAATCCCAACGACAGTTTTCAGCTGGTGGTGGTTGAAATTTTTAACATTTCTGAAATTTTGCAATCAGCTCAATTTGTCACCAGTTAATTCAATTTCAGGTGTATTGATTTTGAACATGTACAGAGATATTCTCAAATCCATGTATGTGTACAAATGGCATTAAGAGGAAGTAAAAGAAATGAGTGTACTTTTAAAGCATAAACATCATGATGCTACTACTACAAGTATAAAACTTCATTCAGTATTGTTCAAGGAAACTAGACCAGATGTTGCTTAAAGCGTTTGTAAAAGCTGCTGGTGACTTCTTTTGGAGTTGAGGGTACACAGCACTTCTGAAATTCAGACCTTGTGTTTTCAAAATTGTAACAGACATTCTACCTATTTTAATTACTTATGTGTGGTCTAGGACACAATTTCAATTTGTCCATAATTAATTGTATCCAGATTAAATAGCATGTGGTGATTTATAGAAGACAAGTTATGAAGAAAGAAATTGTATGCTACATTATGTAAATAATGTAAAGATAGATGATGCCATAGTTGCCATTATGGAGGATAATGCTAACACAGGAACTGTTCATGAGAGAACAGTGGCAGGGGGAAATGGAATCACCAGAAACATACATAAGGTCAAATTTCTGTGTGGCTTACTGTTGCGGCATGACAAACTGTTTGAAATAAATGTTGTAAGCAAGAGACTCCAAGGTGTTGACCTTGATATATCTGGAGCAATGGAACAACTGGACAAAGCAAAGTCATACCTACAGTCTTACAGGTCAGATGAGGGATTTCAAAACATTCTAAAGAGTGCACAGAAGTTGACAGAGGAACTTCACACTGAAGCTATTTTCCCACCCATTCAAGAATACAAGAGTCACTGAAGAAGAAGACATTTTGATTACGAGGCACGGGATAATCCCATAAGAGACCCCAAACAACAATTGAAAGTTGAATTCTTTAACAAGGTGCTAGATTGTGCAATACAGTCAGTTGAAGAACGTTTCATGCAGCTCAAGGAACACAGCAGTATATTTGGGATGTTGTATGATATTCCAAAGCTCCTCACTATACCTGAAGAAAACCTACACCAGCAATGCAGGGTACTAGAGAGTGTTGACATACGATGACATGCACGATATTGATGTGAGTGATTTAAGTGATGAATTGAAAGCTGTTTCAAGATACATTTCAGCAGGATCAACTCCAAAGGCTGCTCTGGAATATATGTGCAAAAATAAGATGACCACACTCTTTCCAAATGCTTTTGTTTCTCTGCACATACTTCTAACACTTTCTGTAACATTGCCAGTGGAGAACGCAGCTTCTCCAAGATGAAGATAATAAAAACACATCTACGCTCCACAATGACACAGGAGAGGTTGGTCGGCCTTGCAACCATCTCAACAGAGCATGAGGTGGCCCAGACTGTGGACCTTCAGGAAGCAGTTCAAATCTTTGCAACCAAGAAGGCATGGAAAGCACCACTTTGATTATTCAAACAGATAAAAATGCCTTGTTATTATGTAGACAAGAAAGTTACATTTGCTGTTCAGGCACAGACACACCCCTAGAACCCAAGCAGGCGTATTCCATCTGCTACCCAAGATCCACGAACGCTGGAAATCCTGGATGCCCCATCATCTCAGCATTGCACTCCTGGCACTGACAGCAGGATTGTCTGGCTATGTAGACTCTCTCCTCCATGCCCTAAGCTATCAGCACTCCCAGCTCATCTTTGAGACACCACTGACTTCTGAGGAAACTACAATCCATTGGTGATCTTCCAGAAAACACCATCCTGGCCACTATGGATGTAGAAGCCCTCTACAGTCTACACCAACATTCCACACAAAGATGGACTACAAGCCATCAGGAACAGTATCCCCAATAATATCATGGCAAACATGGTGGCTGGTCGTGTAATGAACGCATGCCTACAAACATCCTGAAGAACAACAGTTATGAGAAGATGAGTAACCATTTTTTGATTCAAGTGCTTGCTTATGCCTGTTATACTTTAGGTGACTCTCAAGATATTAAGCCAAGAGATAGGGCAAGGAGTTTCATCAGAAGAGGCACTGCTTCCCAACATTGGCACGCTCCTATGATGCAGCATACAGTGTTTGGTGAGTGTATAATTCGAAGACCATGTCGCTGCTCTACAGATGCCCATAACTGAGATTGTGCCACAAATGCTGCTGAGTTCAAATGAGCTCTTGTCGAGTACACTGTGCGTTTCTCAGGAGGTATTGCTCCACTATAGCACATTGTAATGCAGCTGATGATCCATTTTGAGTGTCTGAGTTGTAAAGGGGTAGTCTCTCATATATTCAGTAAAAGAGGCAAAGCTGGGGAGAGACACCAAAAGGCTTTGTTCTATCTAGGTAAGAGGCCAATGTTTGCTCAATGTCCAAAGTATGGAGCCTCTGCTTGTCTTTATGTGTATGTGTTCAGGAAGGAAACTGGCAGGTGAATAAACCTATTCAAATGGAAATTGTCCTTTGAGAGGAACCTGGGATATATTCTCAGCTGAACCTTGTCTTTGTAGAAGACTGTGGAGGGTGGATCTGTAACCATGCATTCTGTTCTCTCCTCCTTGTGATGGAGGTAATGGCCTCTAAAAAGGCTATCTGTGCTGACAGCTTCTAAATGAGCATGATGCTAAAAGCTCACAAGGAGGATCAATAAGCACAGGCAACAGCAGATTTAAATCCCAAGAAGGTGTTGGGTCTCTACAATCTATCAAGACCCTAAAGGAACTTGGTAGTGATTGGGCAAGTGAAAACAGTCTAATCATCTGTGCAAGAGTGAAATGCCAAGATAGCTGACAGATGCGCCCTGATGGAGCTAAGGGCTATATCTGACTCTTAAAGGTACATAAAATGGTCCAGAATTATGGGATGTGGCCCAGATGGAAATACACTTCCATTTACTCAAGTAAGTAGCTCTTGTGGATGGCTTTTTGCTATTAAGGAACACTTTAGGACCTGCTACTGAGCAATGTGACTCCTCTATATTCAGTCACTGATGAACCATGCCATAACGTGTAGCACCTGGCCGTGATTCTGTGTCAGGAGATCTCTGGCTATTGGTAACAGTAAAGGGTCATGAGTGGACAATTTGCAGAACTCGTCTACCACATCTGTCTCAGCCAGGCTGGAGCTATAAGGATCATCTTACCCTGATCGTGCTTGAGTTTGAGAATCAGGGCGCTCTTTGTTCCATGGAAATAAGAAAGTGTCTGACATTGACCCTGAGGTATGTCCAGCCCTGGAACAGAAGTGGGGATACTTTCTGTTCTGTCAGGTTGCAACCAGATCTACAGATGGGAAACCCCCTACACTGAATACCATGCTAGAACATTTGTGTTGAGGGACCATTCATTGTTCAAACTGAATGACCTGCTCAGACAATCCCCCAGGCTATTTTGAACCCCTGGCAGTGTGTTGTCTAGAGACTAACCAAGCTCTGAATGCACCAGTTCCACAACCTGGCGGCCTCCAAACAAGGCTGTCTGACTGTGGTAGTGGTGTTCAGCATCTGGATAGTTTTGCCCCAAAAGTGAGGCAGGAACTGCTGAATGTACAGAATATTGTGCTCAATTTGAGGACTTCTATGTGTAACCTGGCCTCGTAGACAGTCCACAAATTCTGGGCTCAAAGGTTGCCCAAATGCATTTCCCAACCCATAGCTGAGACATCAATTACCAGTTACGGTAGGGAGAGGGTGGAGGATGAGAGAATGGAACTCACCTGCACAAATTGTCTTGACTCATCCACCAGGTCAGAGATGATAGTATGCTATCCAGGATGCACACTAGCACATCTGGATGATGAATATGAGGGTGATAAACCTACTTGAGCCATACTTCCGAAGCTCTGATGTACAGCCTGGTGTGTGAGGTGACATGCTACCACATGACCTGAGTGTGGGAGAATTCTTCACACTGGTCTGAGGACGGTTCTTGAGGGATGCACAGAGATCCGATATAGTGCGAAATCTGGAAAGAGGCAGGAAAGCCCTGGCCAAGGTCAAATCCAGAACTGACCTGATGAGCTCTATCCTCTGAATATACACTAAAGATTGCTCAGTTTCAGGCCCAGGATATTGAGAAGACAGAACGTCTAACAGACAGTGGCCTGTACCTGAATTGTCGGAATGGAATTTGATATTTATGTGCCATTCTTTTTGGCCACCAGCTGAATAGAGGAAAGTATTTGCCAAATTGTTTTGCACAATTGTGACGCTTATGGACAGGGAGAACCTTCCCTGCTGTTGTGGGGTGGAGAATATCAAAAAGTTTGTGAGTATTCTCTTCCACAATCTCCAGTTGAATCTCCAGAGAGATTGCCCAGGAGCTCCTGGTGTACCTTAAAGTAATCTGGTACCAGGGAGAATGCCTCCTGTACCAGGACCTCATCAGGAGATGAGGATGATGCCTGCCAGGAAGGTAAAGCTTGACAATTTCCAAGATTGCTTATGTGGTAGCAGGACAGATTGCAGCTCCAGAACTAGTTCTGGCAAGTCCTGAGTTTTGAAAGTCCAAAGGCTGATCAGTACTGACCATGACTGGTTTTTTGGTATGGGCTGGAGAAAGAACTTTCAGGAGGGAGCTATTTGTATGGGGGAGTGGTGAAGTAGATCTAGCTGCAGGAGGCATCCTTGAGGGCAACCAGTGAAGCCATTGAGGGGGCTCGCATGGCACTGGTCCCCAAGCATGCCTGACCAAAGTGTCCCAATCCCTGGCTGAAGCCTCTCAGAATCCCAGTGGTGAGTATGGGAATGGGACTGAGCTCTAGACTGTCAGTACAGGGATATCCTAGTCTTACCTCAAATTCCAGTGAGGAATCTGAGGAATCTAATAGCCAGGGTGATACACAGCCAGGATGGGATTCTTGGTGATTCATCTGGATCTGCATCAAGCATGCGGTACCAGAGGAAGCATAGACAGCTTCCCAGCTACCAGCAGCATGTAGTGTAGAGGAACTGCTACTGAACCAGAGACGTGAGTAAGTACTGGGCCTGAGGGCGGTGGTGCCTAACTAGAGTACTCTAGTACCGATGTCTGCACTGAGCCCTGACAAGGATCCTGGGCCCAGAGCAAGGGTGAAGGTGGTACTGACAGGGACAACAAGCTCTGGTTGCAGCACAGGCCACTGGTATTGGAATAGACATGGGCTACTGACCTGCTGGAATAAGGGATGATGGAGCCATTGCAAATGATGTGGTAGCCAGTCTCAGCAGTTCCTGAGAGGACACTGGAGTTGATGGCTCAGGTCTGTCCATGTGAGTTGGAACTGGAAAGTGCAAAGCTGAAGGGTGCACAGGTGCTGGATCAACCTTCTATAGAGGAGTCCCATTTTCTGGACTTTGAAGAACTGGATACCAATTTCTTCCTAAGCTTCTGAGTCTGGGGCTGTTCCAGAGTCGTGGGACTCAAAGAAGATGGTCCTGGTGGTGGGGATCTCCTCTGGCTGTGGTCTGCTGAAAGGGCTGGGGAAGCAAGATGGGAAGGAATCTCGAAGGAATAACATTTCAGTGACTGAAGGGTTCTGATGCTGGTCTAAGGATGACCTCCATAAGTATATAATGAGATGTTCCTCTCTGTTTTTTTGACCTGATATTAAAACCATAACAATGGAGAATCTATCTCCAAAGTGAGCATCACCCAAGCACTTGCAGTAGCGTGAATGAGGGTCACTAAATAGGCATAGCCTTTCTGCAGCTCACACAAGGTTTAGGCCCCAGGGACCTTGGCATAGGCTCCCTCAGTAGTGGGAGGGGCCCGGAGGTACTCCTGACAGAAAAAAAAAAGTAGAATGAAAAAAATTAAAATTAAAGAAGCAACATATTTTTTTTAAAGTCAAACAATGGGGAAAAAACCCCACTACATAGAAGAGAACTTTGTTTGTGAGGAACCCCAGTGCTCTGACCACAGATGGTAAGAAGGAACAGAAGGAAGGGCAGGGTGATTCTGCCCTTTTTACCCTCACTTCAGAGCACAAGGAGCTTGCCAGTGGATGGGGCCACCCCCATGTGTGTCACTGGGGAAAACTCTACAGCACATTCTGTATGACATGTGTACACATACAGTGTCATTGAGGCAACTCTAGGTATTTTGCTGCCCCAAGCACGGCAGGCAGGCTGCCTTTGGAGGTCCTGAAGCTGCAGGACCAGCAGACCCTTCGCAGGCATGTTGCTGAAGGCATTCTGCTTGCCTCCCTTGCAGCGACCGGCAGAGCACCTCCCGTGGCTTGCTGCCCCAGGCACATGCTTGGCATGCTGGTGTCTGGAGCCGCCCGTAGGTGTCATGTACAAATGCAAGCGCTCAAAGAAGAATTGTTCTATATAGGAAGCTATTCTATACATGAGGTAATACAAGCCTGTATTCATACCGTTATATGTCAGAGTTGTAGTAGTTAATTGGTGCATTGTGCTAGGGCTACACCATTGGCGATGTTATGCAGAGTATGTTAAGATATTTGTGTGGTCTGGGAGCACAAAGTTTTTAGAGAATGAAATAGCATGATTTCTCATTTGCTTTTGAGCTTGAATCAGCTCTTCCCCCACCCCCACTTTCCCT
Organism: Chelonoidis abingdonii; assembly: GCF_003597395.2. NCBI lineage: Eukaryota > Metazoa > Chordata > Testudines > Testudinidae > Chelonoidis > Chelonoidis abingdonii. The sequence continues at coordinate 231,523,410 of NC_133769.1, forward strand.
CTCCACTTCTCTTTAGAGATTTCTGCTGAGGATGTTTAATCAATCATGCGGTTTATAATTAATTAAAAAACCTCTTGTCTCCATCTCAAGAGCTGCCTCAGGATATCTGTGATTTCAATGGCAATTAGTTCTGCTCTTCTACTTAAGCATTTTCATATGATGGGTCAAATGGTATTTTAGGCATGGTAGGGATTTTTCTAATGTCCACCTGCTAGTCTATGAATTTATCTTTTCCTCCTTCTGTCAGTAACAAATATATCAACTTTTTTCCAACTAACCGCAAGGCTGGCATCTGCAGTCCCTTGTGATGTGTATTATTAATGATTGTACTGAATGACACATACTGCAGAGCTCATGCTACTCCCCTGCAAGCAAAACTCATCCCCTCAGGCTTTGTCATCGTCACCAGGACATTTTATCGTGTTTGCAGACAGTTGTGAAGAATCGAGTTAAGCTGACACCAGGCGAATCAAGATTGTCCCTCTTCTACACAGGCAGATCAGCTATGATCAGCATCACATCGACCGATCACAATAATATTCATTTTGTAATAAATGCCAACGTCTTGTGGCATAACTGGTAGCCATTTGGATGCCATTTCTACCCCCAAAAGACAAATTCAGTGAAGTTTCTTGAAGGTTTTTTCTAAATCTTTCATTGTCACTCAGCATTATAGCATCCTGTTTGTTGGGTCACCTGTTCAACAGGTAAACATTCTTCAGAGTTGAGTACTAGGTTCAAAATGGTCTCTGCCCAAAAATATCTACAGACATATCCACATTGACTGCTGTGCAGCCAGTGATATATTGTCCAAAAGCACTTTTATACAACATTGAATGTCCAGAAATAATATTGAAAACCATGGTGGGGTTTCTTTTGTCCCTAACTTCATGCACAATTGAGCCAATGGAAGGCTTTCCACTGAAATCAGTGGGAAGACATTGGATCAGACCCATGGATGGGTAAAAGTACAGGAATCAACATATTTGCTTCGGTGGCTACTAATGCCACATATTTTGGGGGATGTAGTAGAAAGAGAGCGCCTGAGCCATGATTAGCATTGAGCAGTCTTCTCTGTGCCTGCTGTGGATCAGCTCTCTGGCAGCACAAGCACTGCCTACCAGCCTCCACAGGCCTTGCCTTCTCTGTACAGATAGCAATAGGCACACACCAACCTCTGAGTCCTCAGAGCGTTCCCTGCAGCACTCCGCCCCTTATCGACTGGACACTCACCTAATTACCAGGTCAGCTGTTCCCAAAGTCACAATACACTCAGAATCGCCAGGTTTATTGTAAAATAAAATCATAACCTGCTTTCTTTCTAGAGACTAAACCTAATTCACAGGTTAGGTTAACCTCCTGTCTAAAGAAGTTTCTCCCCCAAAAGATCTCTCCAGCATTTTCAACCAAGCTGGTAGAGATCAATGTTCCCTCTAATTTTTTACATCCATGTGTGGAATGACTTTTGCTATGTGCACAAATATGGTGGTGATGTGTGGCAGGGGTGGGGCTGAGGGGTTTGGAGTGTAGGAGGGAGCTTTGGGCTGGGCCAGAGGGTTGGCATGCAGGGGGTGAGGGCTCTGGCGGGGGGGGGGTGAGTGCTCTGGGGTGGGGCCAGGGATGAGGGGTTGGGGTGCAGAAGGGGGCTCAGGAGTAGGGCAGCAAAGATTCCTGTAACCCATGTGCCTCCCCTCTGTGCCCTTTGCCAGTTGGCACTAAGGGATTCCTGGGTCACAGTAGTTTCATTCACTTCAAATAGAACTTCAGTGGTAATCATGACAGTTAGCCATGAGCTTAAGTACCCTGCTGAAGCAGGACCTAACTGAAGCTCTTAATACAATGTGCTCTCTGCTATCCATGCAGTGAGACTAAAGGCCTGATCCTGTCATCTCTCTCACACACACACACACACAAATACACACTCTCTAAGGGCCTGATCCTACCATTATATACTCATAGACTCTAGGACTGGAAGCGACCTCGAGAGGTAATCGAGTCCAGTCCCCTGCCCTCATGGCAGGACCAAATACTGTCTAGACCATCCCTGATAGACATTTATCTAACCTACTCTTAAATATCTCCAGAGATGGAGATTCCACAACCTCCCTAGGCAATTTATTCCAGTGTTTAACTACCCTGACAGTTAGGAACTTTTTCCTAATGTCCAACCTAAATCTCCCTTGCTGCAGTTTAAGCCCATTGCTTCTTGTTCTATCATTAGAGGCTAAGGTGAACAAGTTTTCTCCCTCCTCCTGATGACACCCTTTTAGATACCTGAAAACTGCTATCATGTCCCCTCTCAGTCTTCTCTTTTCCAAACTAAATAAACCCAATTCTTTCAGCCTTCCTTCATAGATCATGTTCTCAAGACCTTTAATCATTCTTGTTGCTCTTCTCTGGACCCTCTCCAGTTTCTCCACATCTTTCTTGAAATGCAGTGCCCAGAACTTGACACAATACTCCAGTTGAGGCCTAACCAGCGCAGAGCAGAGCGGAAGAATGACTTCTCGTGTCTCGTTTACAACACGCCTGTTAATGCATCCCAGAATCATGTTTGCTTTTTTTGCAACAGTATCACACTGTTGACTCATATTTAGCTTGTGGTCCATACACATACACATACATACACAAGCACACAAACACTTTCAACTCAATAGCAGCTTGAGGTGTGCATTGTACGGCACCATTCAGCTCTCAGTAACAAATCTAGCCACAACCTTGCTGGCGCTGCTACCATAGTTTGCTCTTAAATTCAATATCCCTAATTATTGTGTGATACTGACATTTTTCAGTTGAAAAACGCCTAAAGAAATTCCCAGAGGATTAAAAAGCAAGAGATGTTTCATGGGCCACAATAAAGGCTAACATTGCGAAAGGAGAACATGCCTTTTGAAGACTCAATCACATAAAATTGGATGCTAGTCAAGAACCACTGTCAGTGCCAAGCACTCCAAGTTGTCAGTTTGCACAGAGGAAAAAGCCTGGATTGCTGATTCAGTTGTAAATATGAATGAGACTGACCTATGCTACTGTTCAGACTTTGAATTCTTCTGTACCCATTGTACATATTAGACAGAGAATCACAGAGAAGCCACTAATGAGCTCATATGCGGGATGACTGCCTGAGTTCTATGTGTCTCAGATCCTATTCTCTGCCAGGACAAAGAAATCATAGATGAGGCTTTAAACAAAATCAATTACTCTGCCTTACTGAGTGTGACCGCTAGATCAGACCGCACTTGTTCCAACACTCCACCAGATTTTGGGTAGACACGTACCCTTATAGATTCCTGGTCTCTTGTCTCCCAATGTATCCAGAGACCCTTGGTTTTCTCATCAAAGCACTGCTCCACTGGCCTTTCTCCTTCCACCACAGACAGAGTTGAAGCCTTGCTCCGATATGGCAGGGCTCTGAGGCTCTGCATGCATCTTGGGGAGAGACAGGAGGAGAAAACTCTGCATCACATCTACTAGAGCATTCCTCTGGGCTGGGTCTGTAGGAAGGTCTTAGAATAAGGCCCAAATATTATCAACTAAAAAGAATCCTATTGCTGCTAGGTTTTGGACCATCTATAAAACAAAACCTTAGACCATCCTCTACTATTTATAAATTGGACAGAAAACTCAGGTATATTAGTGGGGAAAAGTCCGGACTCCTGGGCAAAATGTTCACAACAAAATTCCAGAAAATTTGCCTGGCCTCTGTTTTAATATAAACTCAACATTCAGACTGCACCAGGTTTGCTGTATACTTTATGGACTTTTCAAGCTGAGTTGGAGCCAATTTCATGCTAGTGTCAGGTTTTGCATTGAAATCATGACTCTTTTTATTTTTTAATGTTGACTCACACAGTTTGAGTTTTACTTTGAGATGCTAAGTTCATTTCATCCTGAAACGTAAAAAAAACCTCAGGTGGTAGGGTATTAATTCAGGGTGAACTGAAGTATTCACAAATATTGAGGTGAATTTTTGAGAAGTGAAACTGCTGAGTTCTGCACAGATCTAGAAAATAAACTCCCATGAAGTATCTAGTGTGTCCTGCTGTAATGAAGCCAAAAAAACAACTTTTATTACAGTCTTCCCATATTTGAGCTCCCAGTTGAATAGAACAGAAAAAAATGAACAATTTAAAAAAATCAACTTTTCCAAAGGTCAAAAGGCTCAGGTTTAATGTATTTTAAAAATTTCTTCTGAGCTGATTCCTCTGTCCCTTTTGCCAAACGTAATATGTGCACTTGAGTCTAAGCTCTGGTATATAAAGGGAAAAATTGAAAATTCTTAAAGATATGTAGCTACAGTTTTCTATTGTCACAGTGCAAGAGTTCCTCAGACAACATGAAAGGTAACATATTGGCATGATTCCAGTGACCTTAATTAGTAAATAAAAGGCCTTAAGCCTTGGGGAAAGAAGTTTAATCTTATTACATGTATGAATTACTACATTAAACAAACATAAGAAGGAGTCCTGTTGATAGTAAAGTATTTCACAGGAGAAATTATAAAAAAATCTGACTGGACATCTGCAGCAGCAGTGAGCAGAACAATGCCATAAACTTTGGGGTTTTTGTTTTGTTTTCTTTGTCAGGAATGAATGGTATGAATATTTATACATCTGTAGATAAGTAAATCAGCAAATCTATTAAATAGATATATTTCCACACAAGGTTGCTGGACTGTGCAACTCACCAAGACACTCCTGACAGCTGCCCAACAATTCATAGTGGGCCTGTTTGTCCAGGGGCTTTGCTTCAGATTGTGGTTATGATGTTTGATTCTGGGGTGGACTTTTGTTACTGAAATCCGTATTTGAAGCTTGTTGGTTTTAATAAATTGTACATCTACATTGGGAAACGTGGATACATAAGCAGCTAGTGTTTGGAATGTCAATCACTTCCTCTTCCTTTTCCAGTGACTTGACATTTCAGTGGCAGAGTTAGCATAGTTGGTCCTTCTTGAGACTTTAATTCAAATCTTACTCCTCACTTGTGCATATTAGCAAATCACCATACAATCTGAATGAACTGCAATTTCAGTTCAGGAATGGCTCAGGACTGATACAGCAAAGGGGATTAGAGAATTACATTTCACTGGTATTTCGGGAAGGAGATCTTAATAGTGACTGTTTAACAGTGACTGCACTATTCCTGGCTGACATCATTGTTATAGATCTTTTCTGTCATGAGCAATGAAATCTATCCCAAATTAATTTAAAAAATAGAAAACAAAACTATTGAAGAGGTGATGTAGTTTATTGCACTGAAATAATGGCAGCTCTAGGGACAGTCTATTCCTAGCAAATGGTTCAATAGTTCTCTACTAGGGGCACCATTTCAGATTTTGGTTGTGGGGGGCAACTCTAACTGTGATTCCAGGGGCTACTTTCTAATAATGTAGAAATTAGCTGACAGGAGCACAGTATCTAATTCCTAAATAAAGAAAGAAAATTTAATTAATATTAGACCCACTCAGCTCTAATACTAACATGTTCTGACATCTTGTTTCAAGTCACTTAAGGGACACTGGTTAGGTTTAAAATGTTAATGTATATTCTTACTTTGTTACTAATTTGAATGTAACATTTGAAACAATTGTAGAAAAATCTCCATTATTTTCTATCATTTTTTTGCAGTTCACCAAGCTTGGAATAGATCATTTAGCTTTTGGAAACATCCTCCTAGGGCAAGGCCCCCTGAGTTTATATTGCAAGTGCCTGGGGCTCTGTGGGTTTTACCCCACTGCAAAGAATAGACAAGAAACGGACTTTAAACAGGAGTGAAACACATTTTCAAGTCACTTTCACAGTATTGCCAATGCCAAATGTTCGAAAATCATTTATCAGGCTCACCAAAAATCAAGAGATTATGTAAAAATAATCAATGTGGTGTTCTTTTTATTTCTCTTCTACTTTTTGAGCTTTTAGGATGCACTATGGTAACATTTTGAAGCCTTTTCTACAGCCACAAGGGCTAGAAACTTCATTTTTCTTTAAGAATGGAGGCTGAAATCATCACATCTCCACTTGACTCCTGGAGCTGGGGCTTTAAGGAAAATAATAATTATCATGAGACTCATGAAAAAATCGTGAGAGTTGGCAACATTGCTTTTACTTCTGTTCAAAGGCTAGTTACTTTCCAGAAGGCTCTTAAACACAGTACTACAGTGATTGAGATGCAGTTCTCACAGGAGAATATTTAAAACCAAACATCAAGAACATTCCACATTTTAAAGATGAGAAAAACATTGAGACTTCTGAGGTATATCAGGGCCATTGCAGGCAGGAAAGGAAAATAAACAGGCACAGGAGATCTGGGCAGCAGTTCCTCTTGAAAGAAAGTTGGAGGGTCCAATCTTCTAGTCCTTAATCAAGTAAAACTTCTATTGCCATCAGTGCCTCCACTCAGAGATATTAACATGTGTTCAATAACTATACATTTCAGACTTAAATATCTGAGCCATCTTATCCAGAGTTATGTATCTTATATGAATTGGCTCAGGGACTACATTTTCTGGCATATGCTGAACAGTGCTGAGCACACAGGTGGTGCCCAGCAAATAATACAAATCATGACATAATCTTTGACTTTATGGACTCTGTGATGCAATTTCTGTTCTTTGTTCTGGAATTGACCTGGATACAGCTGAAACCCCAAGAATTTGAGGTGTAAACACATCTGATACTCATATGACGCTTTCTCATTCCTTCCTTTTCTCAAACTCAGAACAAAAAATGACAAAATAAAATGGTTTTTAGTTAAAATGTAAAATTGCACAGCAGCCATTGCTCTATAACCCAGCCTGGGGCAGAACCCACCACCCCTTGGGGGCTGTGATCTGACTCTTGTTCTCTTTCTTTTTTCATCTTTCCTACCTCTGTGCTGCTTTTCATGGTGTCAAACTGCTTGGGACTGATTGCTGGGGTCTCAGAGAACTGGCCTTCTTGGTTTTGCTCTCATCTATCAGTCTCTTTTTTTACAGCCTACAGCAGAAAGATAGGCTGGTCCAGTGGATAGGAAGCTACATAGGTGCCAACTCCATGGATGCTCTGGGGTTGGAGCACCTACGGAAAAAAAAATAGTGGGTGCTCAGCACCCACCTGCCAATCAGCTGTTCAGTGACAGGTGAGAGGTGCTAGGGGGAGGGGGCAGAGTGGAGATTGGAAGAGATGGAGTGAGGGTGGGGCTTTGGGGGAAGAGGTGGAGTGAGGGTGGAGCACCATCCTCTCACCCCGGAAAGAAGAAAGTCAGCACCTGTGGGGAGTTAGCCTTGAGAGACCTAGGTTGGGTTCTACTTCCCCTAGGGACTTCCTGTGTGACCTCAGGCTGGTGCCTTAGGAACAAAGTTTCAAAGGTTTTTAGGCACCCAAAAATGCAGCTAAACATCTTGTGGGATTTACAAAGCACCTAACCTTCTAGGTGCTTTTGAAAATCCCATTAGGTGCTTAAGTAGTTTTGAAAATCTGGGCCTTAGTCTCTCTGTGCCTCAGTGGCCCATTTGAACAATAGGGATAACAGCACTGCTCTACCTCAGAAGGGCTTTGAGGAGAAATAGTTTAGACATTGTGAGGTGTTCAGACCCTATGGTGTTGGGACCACATACGTACCACAGGTACAGTGGGAACTTCTCTATACACTGCTAAACTTCTGTGAGTTTTGGCCCCTTCCTTCACCTGCACCCCTCAAATCTCCCCCTTTTCTGAATGCAACCTTGGTGTAGAGGGCTTGGCTTCATTTCTTCAGAGTCCCCTGCATTCTCTCTTCAAAATCTCCCATCCACTGCAGAGGGATTCCTGTTTTACAGGCTCATTTAAGGACTTCCAGATCCTTAATTTAATGACCAGCCCTTTCTTATTTTAATAACCCTGGCTCTGTCTGCAAACAAAACACTGACTCCCTGCCCCAGGGACACAAGCTGGGAGCAGCACCTCTTCTCTGTAAACTCACATTCCACATTCATGTAATGCTGTTGTTTAGAGTTCAGCCTGAGAGCACACCTCCTGTATGAAACTCAGGTGAGGGGGGCAGAGTACCCCTGTTCTCTACTTGTGATTATCAATCAAAAGTCCTTGCGTGAAACCCTGGTCCCACTGAAGTACATGGTAAAACTCTATTGACTGCAAAGAAGCCAGGGCTTCATGGTTTGTCTTTTAATAGCTGTTTTGTTGTCTTTTATGAAATGAGATTTGTGGTATCAGTTCAGGTCCTAGTGAGTGGTGTATCCATATATTTAAAAACATCATACAATTTGGAAGTTTTAGCAATTATGGCAGTCTTAGCACAGAGGTCTAGAACTGAATGAGCATGGAGACAAAAATGGCCTTCCGCTCTTGGAAGTGATCTGCTCTAGAACAGTTTTTAGGCATTGGTGGCATAGTGGAGAAGCTTACATTGCCTCTGTTCTTGCTTTTCCTAATTTATGGAGGCCTGTACTCTGTTTTAGTCTGACCATATGGTATCTTTCCCAAGCATCACAGTCACTCAAATGAAGATTAACAATCCATTCCACACCATGAAACCCTAGATTCTGTATTCTTCATGGCTAAAAATGGATACGAGAGTATATAAAAATAACTGTAAAATGAAAAAAAATAAAAGAAGAAGAAGAGAAAAGAGCTTTTTGTTCAGCTAACAACCTGAACATCCTGAAGAATCTTTATTAGTAGTGATAATAAATGAGAAAGAAAATACAGATTAATTTAAAATCCCAGACTGAGTTTGCAAGGATCACATTTAGAAAGAGCCAATCATTTTACTTGTAAAATAAGCACATCTGATATGGAATCAGTGAAAAGCAGACCAATGGAATCCCCATAATACCATTTTAAAAGTTACTTTTCAGTGAGAAAACACAATTTAAAACAATGGTGCCCATCCATTGTTCAGGATGTGTCAATATGTTTGATGAAAGTCCATTTTTTATGATTACATGCTCATGATTTTCTGCTAAACTCTGTTCTATTTCAAGTAGGTTCTTATGCCTCCCTCATCACAGTAGTATCATCCACAAGTCTCACTTTTAGGTTCCTAAATCCAAGTTTTACGGTTCCACTGTGAGCTACAAAACTCCCACAGAACCATGTAGGCGCCTACACACACTCAGCACTTAAGTTTTCACATATAAAAGCTCCCTCAGCACCAATCTTTCTGCCTCTGGGCATGTGCACTGGTGCCTCACACTAGACGTCTGGATGCCTACCTCCTGCCTAAGCCCCAGAGTTATGTTATCCATGAACTGGGGGATGATAGGTGCTCATTTACCTAACTCCTGTGCTTTAGGTGTGTTCAGAGGCTGCCTGCTGGATTGGGTCTCATTCAAAATATGTCTGCAAAAGGCAGAATCCCATTCACAATCTAGCTGGAAGGGGTGGTAGCCATTTTGTAACTTTTAGTCCAGTGGTTAGAACCATCTCTGGGAATGCATGAGATCCAGATTCAGTTCCCCCCATCTCTGGAGGTGGGGAAAGAAAGGATTGGAACAAGGGGGGCTCCCACCTCTGAGGGGAGTGCTCTAACCACTGAACTATAAGATATTCCGATGTGGGAGCTCCCTCAGTCTCTTCTTTTGAAGCTGTTCTGCTGGATAAATAATGAAAGAGTGATTGGCGCAGAGGGACTGGATCCTACGTGGGTGCTCTAACCACAAGGCTATGGAATCACTCACTCTCTCGCTCCCACTCTTTTTGGCCCATAGACTATTGTAAGTATTTATCCACAGTGGAACAGTTCTCTTGTGTAGTGTGAAGCAGCCAACTAAGTCATTCCTACAAGAAACTACTTAGGTGCTGAAACTGTCAGACTCCAGGAAAACGGTTCTGGTTTATGAAACACTAAGCAGAAATCAACACCTCCCTGCAGCCTGGACGTAGGCACCTCACTCCGAGAGAGGTGCAGGGTTTAGGACATACCCTTTCTCTTGGCATCTCTCATTGGCTAGCTTAGGCAGCTGCTTGACTGTATGCTGGCTTTTGTGGATCACATTCTACGGTGCCTTTCTCTCTCCATTTGTTGTATAGGGAACCTAGTTCAGACCTGTGGATCGTAGTGTTGTCCCTGTGATTTTCTAGGTGCTGTGCTGCTAAGCGTTGCAGTGCCTCCATCCCTTTGTGGATCCAGGCATAAGAACTTTCCTGTAGTAAATTGATGGGCATGACTAATAGCTGTCACAAACACTTGTTCCCTTTACAGAAAACTCACCCTCCCAATTCACTTACATCCTATTTTTCTGTTTTATCCCTTGCTGTGTTCCATCTGCTATATAGATTGTGAGATCCCTGGGACAGAAACAGAGCTCTTTTTTGTTAATTGTCTGGACAATGCCTAGCAGAATGGAGCAAGGGTTCCTGACTCTGTTACAGTAATGCCTAACAACATCAAATACAAAATAATAACCCGGCTATAGCCCACTGTTGCTTAAATATTGACACATACTGGCCCATTAGCACTAAATCTGCCCTCAGATTTTCATCCATAAGTCCCATTGACTGAAAAGGGACTTGTATGTTTTTCTGATAATGGAATTTGGTCCACCATGTTTAAGCCATCTGGTGTAACTGGAAGTGTAATCAAAATATTAAGAAAGCTCATGCTGCTTGCGCTGTTTTTCTTGGTGCAGATAGACAAAGGAGCTGAGCTAATGCAAACTAAAACCGTGGCTGTTATAAGGGATTATATTGTGTTGACACAGTGGAAAGCAACACAGGATGTAAGATTTTGTACATCAAGCAAAAGAGATATGCATATCTACATGTATACCGTGCATGCAGCACAATAAGAACTATTCAAAAGTAATCACGAGGAAACGATTCATTAAGGGCCTATGCAACTCCCGCTGTAGTCAATGGAGACCTTCCATTGAATTAAATGGGAGTTGGATCAAACCCAAACCATTCAGCCCATTCAGATTTTCTTATCTGAACTGGAAGTGTTAAAATTCAGCTTCAGAGCTCTCATATCTGAACCCAGAAAGTAATTGTAAGGGAACCATTCAGCAAATTTTCATAGGCTTGAACAGGCAATCTTTTGTTTTTCCGGAAAATGGTTTACTCAGTCCTCACTCAAAAGCTTCCTGTTAATACACAGAAAATTATAGCACAACAAGCAGATTATCTGAAAACAGTGCTTTAGTGCCCTGGAAGCAATACATAACTTATGAAGTGTTATTGCTAGATTGCCTGCAATACATTCATAACTCAGATGCACATCCAAGTTTTACAACCCATGCTAAATATGATTTCAAGCTTTTGTCAGCCACAAAAGATCAAACCTTTAAAACAATAGCATGGAAATCCAATCTGGGTAGAAAAGCAAGCCACATAGTGGTTTTATTTCACTGTGGCTTGTTTTATTTAATCCCACTGTAGAAACTATAGTTTGCTAGTAATAAAATTGGACAGCTGAATGGATCTAGAGGTGTTATTTTTTCTGCTGGGATTATACATATAGTTACTAAAGTGTGCTGTATGTCTACAGGGAACAGGAGAGGTTAATTCAACAGGTAAGGAGACTGGCTTCTCTAATTTTGAGTCCTTGGAAATATCGTCCCAAAGGGTTTGGATTTCTTTTCCTTTCATGGCTTTCTTAGGATCAATACACTGCAATAACAGTACATAGGAGAAGCACACATTATTTGTATAGTCACACTTACTGTAAGGGACAGAACATAGTCTAAGCACAGGACAGAGAGTCGGTTGTATCTGAGTTTTAATTCCATTTCTGCAGCTATCCAAGACAACACAAAGTCAAATGTTACGGCCAACGTTTTCAAAAGTGGCCTCAATTTTTGAGTACCCAACTTTAGACACCTCAAGCCTGATTTTCAAAGCCCTGAACTACTACAGCTACCACTGTCTTCAGCTGTAAACAACCAAGGTCTAGATCCACTAAGGGACTTAGGTGCCTAACTACCACTTTAGGCACCTAAGTCCAAAATTTCGATCCTCAAAATTCCCACTCAGCTGCTGCCTAACCCAGTAGGCAGCTGAACTCCCATCGCTGCCTGAGTTTCCACCAGAAAAGTCCCCTAGGTACTTACATGTCTGCCAGTGTCACAGTTACATGCCCAAGTCCCAGAAGGCTCCTAATACTAGGCATTTCCCCACCTATCTTGCCTGCAGAGCCCAATCTGGGAGGACTGCTCAGCGGCCACCATACAGCATGCCTACCAGATCAGACATGCTACCACAAAATACACACGTTGTTCAGCTCTCTGCTCTGAATCAGGCAGAGTACAGACTTGAAGCCAGGTCTCTTATAGCCTGGAAGAGAGTCCAACCACTAGGCTATTGTGGGGGGATCCTACCTCTTCATTTTTTGTGAAAAAGGGCTGGTATGGCTTAGGCACCTAACTTCAGGAGGGGGTCACAGCTGCAAATCCTTTTGAGGGGTGGGGCTTAGGTGACTCCCCTCACCTTCCTATTGGTTAGCTTAGACAGCTCCCCACTTTAGCACACTGGGTTTTGTGAATTTGGAGTCTTAGGTGCCCAACTCTCCCATGCATTGTATACAGAACCTGGGCACCTAACTCAGGGCTGTGGATTCCACTAGGTGTCAGGGCACCTAAAGTTAGACATTGCAGTGGTGATCCTGAGTCCCATTTGTAGATCTAGCTCCTCACTGTATGCTGATAACTCCTGCACATAAGTTTATCAAATGCTGGTGTATTCTATAACTATGCAGCTTTCTGAAAGAGCTGAGTGGCACACAACCCTGCAGTCTTCCAGTATTAACAGCTTGATAATCTAGAACAGAATTTTTCAACCTGTGGTCTGTGGATCCCTGGGGGACCTCAGACTATGTCTAAGATTCCCAAAGGAGTCCACACCTACAATAAATACGCTATTTGCAAACTCACTACAACTACATTTCTTCCTCCTGTGTTTTGTGAAAACAAGATTACATTGGGAATATGAAAGGCTTGTAACTCACTGCATGAAAACCTTGCTATTTGTTTTAACAAACTCTGTGAAAAATTGAGAGTGTGTGTTCAGTGCATGGCAGCCCAGCTCATTTAAATAAAAAAACATAAAATGCCTGTCAGCCTCATGCTCTGAGGGAAAGCTCAGTTACAAACCAGCAGAGAAATCTCCAGTGACGGGGATAATTAAATGAATTGGCTTTTTTCTTAGTTTGCAAAGCATCACCTACGCAGCCAGTTTTGACTTTTCTGTATGGGTTAGTTATTATTAGATGTGTGCACTCTCGCCACATAGCTGTGTCCAGCATACACCCAAGCAGATGAAGTCAGTTCTTGTGTGGGATTTAATAAACATTACCACAAAAACTCTTGTCCTTTGTCAGGATAGGACAATAACCCAGATGAACAGCCTTCCTCCAGCAGGGTTTACCCACAAACTTTAGAAAACATACACACTCTTTCTCCAAGGATTCACCAAGCCTCTCTCCCACCACACAGCCTCTACTTATTTTCCTGCTCTTTCATACCCAGCAATGGTGCCTATAGGTCATGGAGCACAGCTTCAAATCCCCCACACTCTTTAGCACTTTCCTATCTGCCTCTACACCGCTGAAGAGCTCACAGGAAGCCAGCAGCCACCCAGGTGGATACAAAGCCAAACTGCACAGGATACAACCTTCCTTGCTCATACCCAACACAGCTGAGCAGATGTGTGCACAATGTAGCCAACCTGAAAACACATTCATATTAGTTACCTCTTCCTTGTGCCCCTTCCCTCACTTGTTGTCTCATTCAAATGTTGTGTCTGTTCTTTAAACAGTCTATGCACTAAAGAATTTATTATTGGTTTGTACAGACCTAGCACAATGAGGGTGTGACCCTGATTGGGGCCTCTGGGCTTTACCGGAACATAAAGAGTAAATAAACAGTAAAGAGTCAGTAGCATGCCCCTCTCATCCAGTAAAACAGTTTCCCCACTTCCTGTAATTTAACTGATTCCTGTCTACTATGATCACACTATTATTCACAGGTTGGGCTTAAGGGTTTAGCGGATAGTTTGTGAGACGATTCTTTGGGGCAGTGGTTCTCAACCAGAGCTCCACAGCCCACTGGGAGACTGCGAGCTCTTCCAGGGGGTCCACCAAGCAGGGCCGCTTAGAGTCTTGAGCCCTGGCAGTTGAAGCTTGGACTCCTGAGCCCCACTACCCTGCGGGTTGGAAGACCCGAGTCCCCGCCTGCGGAGCTAAAACCCAGAGTTCCAAGCCCCAGCACACTGTGGGTCTGAAGCCTGGAGCCCCGGAACCCTAAGCCCTGAAAGAAGTTGACCCACAGGGCAGAATCCCTGAGCCCGGAGACCCAAGCCCCGGTAGAAGCTTCCCACAGGACAGATACCCAGACTCCCCAACCCCATGGGGATAAAGCCCCAAACCCCCACCTTGCAGGCCTAAAGCCATGAGCCCCCAAGCCTGCTGGAGCATAAGCCCCACTTCCCCCAGCTGAAGCCCAGAGCCCTCCCCCAACTGGGTCGTGGAGCTTTTATAGCGTGTTGGGGGGGCCTCCAAAAGAAAAAGGTTGAGAACTCCTGTTTTAGGGTACACCCACTTTTAACCAATCAATGGGGGGTTAGAGGCTTTTCAGCCCCCATCCTAGTCTCCTACTGTAGGAGAAATAAAGCTCAGAAGTTTGTCCTGGTGTTTGTGCATAGCTGCTAACAATGACAGAAGTTTTACAAGTGACAGTTCAGTTGTCTAAATAAGTTGTAGGTCCCTGCAGGGCAAATCATTGGCAGGATTTGTGTGTATGTTAGTGAAGTTTTGCATTCATACAGTAGTTTGCAAACACTCTGTGTGGTGGGATGGTGGTCAAATCCCTATTGTACAGATGGGAAAACTACAACAGAAAGATTAAGTGGCTTAATTATGTCAACAGAGGAAGTCCACATCAGGTCTATGATTAGAAAGCAGGAATTCATTGCTCCTAATCCTGTGCTTATTCCTCTAGAACATTCTGTTTCTAAGGGTATGTCTACACTACCCACCGGATCGGCAGGCAGTGATCGATCCAGCGGGGTTTGATTTTTCGCATCTAGTCTATAAGCGATAAATTGACCCCCGAGCACTCTCCCGTCAACTCCTGTACTCCACTGCCGCGAGAGGTGCAGGTGGAGTTGACAGGAGAGCTGTGGCAGTTGACCCACCATGGTGAAGACACCACGGTGAGTAGGTCTAAGTACGCTGACTTCAGCGACGTTATTCACGTCTCTAAAGTTACATAACTTAGATCGATTCCCCCTGCCCCCCCGTCTAGTCCAGGCCTTATACTACTGAACTGCATCTCTTTGTGGCCTGAGATCACAACTAGTGGCTCAACAGAGAAGTTCTGTTCATTCTTTCTAGGGAACGCTAAACAAACTGCTTAAAGATCACAGACTTCATACCATTGTCCCAGTGAACTCATTCTTCCTTATGACAGGCTCAAAGGGAAGAATGCGCATAAAGAAAATTTCCTGTAAAGAAAATACAAATGTCTCCAAACCAGTCAAAATGACCTTTCAGGGGAAGATCACTTCATTGAAAGCTCATCATGAGTGGCATTTTTTTGAGTGGGTTGTTTCTTAAAGATTCCAAATCTGACTGGAGACCGGTGGAAAAGATTTTTCAACAGAGTGGAAAGACATGAGAGTGGTCACATGGATTAATTGATGTTAAAATTAACTTCAGAAAACCAGAGCAGTATGAACATTTGCCCATAAAATACAAACTTTAATTTTTCTTTAATGAAAAAAAGTTAGGAAAAGTCACATTTCATTGCTGCAGTTTCCATCATTCTTACTGTCATTAAATAGCCATTTCACTTTGCACTTAGCAAAAAATCAGTGTGTGTGTGTGTGTGTATGTGTATAGGGCTGTCAAGGTTAAAGAGTTATTTATTGCCATGTGCTGCAGTAAGCTTGTCATGGACTCTGCTAATTGGGATGCTCTCTTTCTCTGAGCACAGGGTATGTTACATTGACTTGAATCAACTCATTGAATTATTTTATCTTGAGCTTAAAAATTGCATTCCTTCTACATTGTACTTTCATTAAACTTTTCCTGGTTGATAAGTTCAGTGCATTTGGCAATTAAAAGAAAATCAGTAAAGTAAATAAATATATAAAGTTCCCTGTGGCACTCAGTCTGATTATGTTTTTTGTAGCTCTTCTGGTTTCTCTACTAGAAGCAACTTTAAATAGTGTGGTGGCTCAGTGGTTAAAGTGTCATTATGGTCAAACATCTGGGTTTTCCTATTTATTCCTTCTCCCTGATTTCCATACCAAATTAGCTCAATGTAAATACCAGAGCAAGATTGCAAGGGAGTAGTTCCCCAGAAAAATCTGCAAAGTCACTTCACCCTCCTCTCTCTAATCTCCTTAAAACTCACCTCTGCCATGATGCCTACACAACAGGGTGCTGTGACTACTGCTTATTATACTATCATACTCATCTCACTGCTACCTTGTGAATCCTGCCCCCAATCTTTTTGTTGATTCTACCTATTGTTTCTCACCTTGTGCTTAAATTGTAAGATACAACTATAAGCTATTTGGGCATGGGACTCTATTTTTACTATATGCTCTTACAGCAGCTAATACAATGGAGCTCTGATCCCTAACTGGGGCCTCTAGGTACCACTTCAATAAACAATAATAATAGTATTTTTTTCCGTCAACACACTGCAACTTTGCTAACAGTGCCTGAGGCACACTAGAATTGAGTTTACTTTTTTGTAGATGATGAATGGGAAAAAAAGTTTGTGATGCTATGACAAGCCCCCTCCACTGGAGACATAAAAATGGGCTGTGCAGATATTCACGCTCTCCTGGGCTCCATGGCTTTAGTATAATAGGGCAGTGGGGTTCAGATTCTCTTCAGCAAACCCTTAGTGACCATCAGATGCACTACTGGGCCCCCCAGATGTGGTTCCCCTTAGTGTGGATGGAATGCCCTGCTGGGATCCTTGGGCTATGCTCCTCCTTGGTGGGACTCAGATGCCCAGCTGAGTTCTGTGGACTAAGCTTACTTTTAGTGGGGCTTGGATGCCACTCAAAGTAGATTAAGGAGCTCCTCAGAAATATGACCCTCTTTGTCCTTCCTCACATACTTTGATCAACACTGAAATAGTAAACAATGAAATTGTAACCACTGACTTTAAGTGTCAACACTTTACCGAGAAGAATGACAAAGTTCATACACAATAAAGCTACCATCTCAGACTGGCTCTGATTCAGGCGCAGATCACTGCATTGGTTTACAGATGATTCACACTTGCACGGCTTTCTTTGTACCCATGAGGGTTTAAGTCTAGAGATATTTTTTTTAATGATTCTGCAAGTTTTAATTGGATTCTGGAACATAAGCTGACAGTCTCCAGAAAATAAACATTATATTACCAAGCATCTGGAAACTGGCCAATGTGACCTCCTGTTCTTTTGCAACTTTATTATCCCAGCAGCACTGACAATAACCAAAATAAAAATCTTAGTAAACTAAACAGAAAAGGCCCCTAAAGGAACAGTTCCATTGTGATGCACAGGATTTAAGTTTCTTCACTCTAATTAAGGTTAATAGCTGTTTCATGGATACAGCCTCATATAGTGAGTTCAAAATCTACCTCAGAGGGATTAATATTAGGGAGGGAGAGGAATTATTTAAGCTTAGTACCAATGTAGACACAAGAAGAAATGGGTATAAACGGGACACTAGGAAGTTTAGACTTGAAATTAGAAGAAGGTTTCTAACCATTAGAGGAGTGAAGTTCTGGAACAGCCTTCCAAGGGGAGTAGTGGGGCAAAAGACATATCTGCCTTTAAGACTAAGTTTGATAAGCTTATGGAAGGGATGGTATGATGGGATAGTCTAATTTTGACAACTGATCTTTGATTATCAGCAGGTAAGTATGCCCAGTGGTCTGTGATGGGATGTTAGATGGGATGGGATCTGAGTTACTGCGGAGAATTCTTTCCTTAGTGCTGCCTGGTGAATCTTGCCCACATGCTCAGGGTTTAGCTGATCGCCATATTTGGGGTCGGGAAGGAATTTTCCTCCGGGGCAGATTGGCAGAGGCCCTGGAGGTTTTTCGCCTTCCTCTGCAGCGTGGGGCATGGGTCACTTGCTGGTGGATTCTCTGCAGCTTGAGGTCTTCAAACCACAATTTGAGGACTTCAATAACTAAGACATAGAGTAGGAGTTTGTTATAGAAGGGGATGGGTAGGATTCTGTGGCCTGCTTTGTGCAGGAGGTCAGACTAGATGATCATAATGGTCCCTTCTGACCTTAAAGTCTATGAGTCTATGAGTCAGAGAGTGGGCAGATTGTGCCAGAAAGAAGAGTGCCTTAGTTCCTTAAGTCATTTTCCCAAAACAACATTTCAGTGTGGTGCATTTTTCAACTATCAGCACAGCATGACGGGCAAATGTTTTGGGGTTCAAATGGGGCTGAAATTAAGAGTTTCAGTCTCTGAAAAATAGCTTGCTACAGCTGCAGTTTTCAGTTCAGCTCCCTTGTTCCAGGAGTAGCTTGTGTTCACAGATTGTTCAGTAAAAGCATCTGCACTGTTTGCTTTCACTGGCATGTTATCAGGTAGCAACAAATCTTTCCCTTGGTGTAATTCGTCCTTTACAGTGAACTCTTCTTTTCCTGACATGTTTTGAGTGATTTATATTAAGCCCATAGAAAGGATACTGATTTTCAATGGTTTCTAGAAAAAGAAATACCATCATTACAGATCCCTGCTTTTCAGTAACCTCTCAAATGAGCTGTGCTAGGTGGAGAGCCCACTTGCCTGTCACACAGAAATGAAGAGCACAGGTGGATAAGATCCTGTTCTGGTGCATTTGTATAGCTTTGCTCATTTTCTAGCCTCTCTTACAGCAAATTCACTGAAAAGTATTGGCTTCATTAAGGTGTATGCTTTATCTAGGACTGACACTGATAATGGTGTCTTTATGTGTGCACTAATATACAGTCGAATCACCGTGACTACAAAACTGTATTCCATTCCCACTGACATTCAACCACTCTCTGAAATGTCGTGGGCTGGTCTTTATTTCTTTGTTTTAAAGCCACAGAGCATATCTAGGAGTCAGTGAAAATATTTGAAGTGATTTTTGAAGGAAAACCCAACCAGACTGACACATGGTTAATTCTATCTATGCAGAGCAGCTTATATTTGATTTCCTTATGAACAGGCAAATACTATCCAAATAATGTCTTTCGGTGCAGAACAAAACTGACACCATTTTTCTTACTGGAAGAGTTGGTACCTTTATGAGGTTTCAGAACTTAAAGCAGGTATAGCACTATTCATTAATCTGTTACTTCAGTTCTGCAGCACAGAGTGCAAATAAGGCATTCTGGGCTATTTGACATAGGCATCCATTTATGTAGGAACTGTACTGCAAGTGAATTCTTGTAATATAGCAGAAAAGTAGGCTGTATCCTTAGACGTAATACTACAATTTAAATGTCTGTTGACTTTTGAAGACTAAAGTTTGTAAAATTGATTCAAAAAGCCTTACATGAATCTAAAACAGCTTGATTCCCACACCCTCAGCAGTTTTAAGAAGTCAAATGTTTATATATATATATTATATTATAATATAATATATATATTAGAATGTCATAGCTAAATTGAACACTAATTGGAGAAACATGTTTGCCAGAAATTATAGCACAGATCAGTTTTGGTTAGATAATGGCAAATCAGTGAACCAGGGCAAATCTTTTGAGGGCAGGATCTCTGAAAATCAGGCCACTTACGTGTTTGATATGGAATTAGGCCCTTAACGTCAGGCACCTAATTTTGGATATTTTGAACATACATGATAAACTGTAGCCTCAGATGAAATTAGCTATGTGAAAACTGAGCCATCAGAAAGAAGTGATTTCACCTATCGTAAATTGCTATGTCAGTGTCTTCACGCTTCGTGAAATATGACCTGTGAAGACCTGTGACTAAATCATCTTATTTAAAAAACATGTAATACTCCCTTAGGACAAATGATCCTTCACTAATGGATACTTTTCTCACCAGGTTTTAACTTTATCTTCATCTTCTATCATTTTTCTTTGCCTTAAATTAAACTGACATTGTTAACTAATCTGTACAAAGACTCAGTGTAGCCTCAGAAAACCTCCCCACTAACATTTGTGTTTGGAGGCATGAACACCAGAAATAAACTGAAATTGCATTAATCTACTAAATTAAATTGGTAACAATATATATTTTACCTATCTTCATTTGTACCTTATATGGCCTGTGGGTCCATAAAAGTCTAGATCACATTTCGGGCTTTCAGTAGGAGGCTCACCTGTCTGCTGAGAGAGCTGTAAGTGTGAAGACTGACACCCCCACTGAAGTGAGTTGTATAAAGGGGATAAGTTTACATCCAACTCGACCAAAGAGCCATTCGTCAGCTAGGTACCTGCTGGCATCCACAGGGACACAGGTCACTAAGAGGAGTAGATCTCCTAAAGCCAAACTGGAGATGAACAAATTAGGAACATTTCTCATGGACTTCACAGTACAAAAGATCTTAATCAAAGTGATATTGCCAATAAGTCCTATCAAAATGATGATTCCATAAATAGTTGGAATGGCATACAGGAAACCTGGGTAGAACCAATCATCACTCGGGATGGAAAGATTTGCACTTTGATTGATGGAGATGTTGCAAAGAATAAAGTTATCCACTTTCAAGTCTAGAAGAAAATGCTCTTCAGAAGCCATTGTCTGAATTCGGTTCTACTGGAAGATAATTTTCTTGTTTAAAAATCCTCACATAAAGCTTCTTGAGTTGAATTTTCTTGCTGTATGCGTCTTTTAAATAGACAGAAGAGACTGAAAGTCATATTTCACTGTGCGATTTTTTTTTTAAAAGTCACTGAACAGAACTATTTCCATAATCTGGAATCAGTTTGATTCTGGAACTTTTCTCCCTCTCATTCATTTGGCTTGCGAATAAGTATTACTCAGTTCTAAAAGGCCATTTACCAAATTAAGAGACAAATAGACACATGGAATTTTCAGAATCCAGGCTAGTTAAATTCTCAGCATCAGCACACTGCTCCTGAGCAGAGTTCAGTCTGAATTACATTTTGCAAAACTTTTGATTGTAGCTGTCAAACTGCATTTCCCAGTCTCTTCCAGTTCTCGGAACCTGCAGCTGTAGGCTGGGTTTAAACGTGAGGGAAGGGAACAGCTCTTTTAAAGACTCTGATCCTATAGGTAGGAACCTCTGGACGTCAACGCTCTCTCTGCTTTGCAGGAGGATAGCAAGCTTGCTTAAATGATTACAGTAATAGTATGGAAGCTGCAGGCTTCTGCTGGAGAATGCCAGCCACCTGCTGGACAATTTAATCACTGCCTGGTCACAAAAGAAGCAGCTGTTAACTCTTTAAACCAATAAAACTGTTTTATTGTTTCCTCTTGGTTTTTTCAGTATTATAAGCGAAAAGAGCTTCATTATCTCATTTAATTCACTCTTGGATGTGGTTCAGGGAATGCCTTAAAAAAACGCTCTTTTATTAGCCTGCAAATACCATGGTTTGCCCAGCAATTATACCTTTGCAACTGAGAGTGTTGGCATTCTAACATTCAATCTGCTTCAATAAAATAAAATAAAATCATCCCCCGGGACAACTCCACTGAACTTGACCAATTAAGACAAAATCAACATTATAGTTAGCCTCGGTAGACACTTATGAAAACTAAGCAACTGCCATAAACCAAGCAGCTTGAAATCTGCACATTATTGGAAACATTGCTATAATTCAGGAATTCCATGGCAGCTATGGGAAGTGGTAAATTTTACTGTTTAATTCAGGAATTTCTATTTATGAGGTGCTTTTCATGCTAGTGATCCAAACACTTCTGTTCAATGTAATTGTATACACAGAACAATAATACACATTTAGGTGAAGCATGTATCTAGGTCACTCCAAGTGACTAATTCCTCACTGCTTTGTAACAGAATTGCAACTCACAATATGAGGACCCTTTTTTCTGAAGAAATGAGGGTAAATTTAAATCACACTAAAAGTTCAATGAAGTTATGTAATTTGAAAGTTACCTTTGCAACTGGTTGTGACCGAAAGCACCCGTATATTTACACCTTACCTGGTTAAATAATAGTTGTACAAAATATGCCTTGGGAGGTATCATCTGAAAACTAATAACTTGCTGGTCAATAATATCATGGTGAAATATATGTAGGAACATTATTTGTAAAGTTATGACTTCTCCTTGCATGCTGTTGTTAGCACATGTTCAAACCCACAAAGCCCTGACTAGGAGAAAGGTGTTAAAGAGGCCTATCCTAAACAAAGGAATGTGTTTACCTCAATTTACATATAAGTAGTTAACAGGGCCCTTGAGACAGCAAGAGGGGGGAAATGGCAGGAGACAATGAAATCTGCATTTCAGCATACACATGGGAGAAGAAAGAGTATGGAGCCATCTTCTCTATCAGACTCCATGTTGCCTTGTCTACTGTTTGAATACACTTTGATTTGAGTGGTAATCCTCAGAAGAATCCACGTCCGAGGGTGACTGGACTACAAAACTGAGGAGCAAAAACATCCCAAGGCATCTCTCTTTCTCTTTCACCTGAGAAGACAAAGGAACCAGCCCTGTTACCCTGGGGGAGATCCTGTCCTGAGACTTTGGTCAACTATGTTGCTGGGAACCTGTAGTAAAGATTTTACCTTGAATCAAGTCTAATTTGTTAAGTTTTCACTACTAGAAAGTGTTTTATCTTTATTTCTCTAGTGACCATTTCTGACTTTAATACCTTGTACTTGTACTCACTTAAAATCTATCTCTTTGCAATTAAACTTGTTTTATTTTTAATCCTAACTAATCCAATGTTCTGGTTAAACTGGGCTGTGTGGTTACTCCAGTTAAAGTAGCAAACTGTTGGATATCGACCCTTTACAGGGGCAGTGGACCTCTACTATCCAAACTGTCCAGGAGAGGGCTGGACAGTGCAGAACACACATTTTGGGGAAAATCAGACCTGGGACTGGGTTGGGGTCACCCTGCAGGTAATAACCAAGGCTGCTGGAATGTGGCTGGTGTTTGCTGACAGGCTCCTGGGATCAGAGATGCTGGACCAGGGCTATAGCTATACACAGACATTCAGGATGTGACCTGCCTGCTGTCAGGCTGTTTGTGAGTGGCTCAGGTTGGGAGCTACTGCAGCAAATCATTGTGTGGCACCCAAGGTTATGGGGCACATGGTGATACAGTCCCTGACTGATCTGGATTGCACCCTGGTAATTTTGCAAGTTTAAAATAAGCTACCAATTACCAGAATTATTCACAAGAAGGGATTGGTGAATCAAATAATACATTTCTTAAAAAGCATAAATACTGACTGTTAGACTGAGATGAATATTTCCAAATATCACTGGACAAACTTTAATTGCCAGATACTCATGAGTTCCATGCTAACATGGGGTTAAGGATCAGAGGGAGCATTGTAGCCTATAGGTAACTGGGTTTTTACTCAACCATGTGATCTACGTAAGCACTTGATGCTAGCTTTGCTGCTATCCATTAAGGCCCCGATTCAGCAATGAACTTAAATACATGCTTCACTTCAACCAGGACTACTTACATGATTAAAATTAAGCACATGAATGACTGCTTTGTCAAAGCAGGACCCCACTGCTTACTGGAAGAGAGTAGGAAAAGAAATAAATCTCACTGTTCTCATTTGAAACAAAAAGGTATGGCAAAAATTAAAGTTTACTGTTAAGAACATACCATGCATTTGGCTCAGAAAAATGGATATACATACACACACACACAAAATGTCTATCAGCCTCTGTTGTTAGTTACTGTAGCAGCCTTTGTTTCCTTTCAGGGTAATGGGGGGCCAAATCATGGCAGTCCAACAGAAATGGGATCATGTGGCTATGCAGAAGAGAAGAGAAGCTCTAATAGAAGCACCTACCGCATGGGAGAGGGGACATTGCTGGAGAAAAAGAGAATGGACAACAGCCATGCAGAATGGTATGTTTTCAGTGGCTACAAGAGATTGTTAGAAAGTCTTATGTCTCGTTTGTCAAAAGGAAAAGATGAAGATTAGAAATGGAGATCCAGAGAATGGGAAGTTCAAGAGACAAAGCAAGAGAAGGAAAAGCCAAATACTGTGAAGCTTGAAACAGTATTTATGTTACAAAAATGTTGAGTTGTTGATGTGACAGGTTGGATCACAGAAACCCCCTTTGGAGCTGCCACCTGATGTGCCCAGACTACTTCTACCCCTTTTCCCTGTCAGCTCAGGACCCCAGCACCCTGTCTTGCTGAGCCAGACACTCCCGTCTGCTCTAACAAAGACCCAGATTCTGAATTACTTGCCCCAAAGCTGCAGGTTCACCTGAAAGCCCTCCCAGAAGTGTTCTTGTCTTTAACACCCAGATGCCCAACTCCCAATGGGGTCTAAACCCAAATAAATCTGTTTTACCCTGTATAAAGCTTATACAGAGTAAATTCATAACTTGTTCGCCCTCTATAACACTGATAGAGAGATAATGCACAGTTGGTTTGTACCCAGTATTAACACTTCTGGTTAATTAATAAGTAAAAAGTGATTTTATTAAATACGAAAGTAGGGATTTAAGTGGTTCCAAGTAGTAAAGAACAGATCAAAGTAAGTTACCAAGCAAAATAAATAAAATCAGAAACTATGTCTAATCAAACTGAATATAGATAATTCTCACCTCAGAGATGCTTCAGTAAATTTTTTTTCCTCAGAAAACTAGACACCTTCCACGGCCTGGGCACAATTCTTTCCTCTTGTACGCTTCTTGTTCTAGTTCCAGGGCCACCAAGGATTCAGAGGGCCTGGTGGCAAAGCAATTTCAGGGGGCCCCTTCATAAAAAATGTTGCAATACCATAGAATACTATTTCTTGTGGGTGCCTCCTGTGGAGCCCAGGGCAATTTGCCCCACTTGCCCCTCACCCTCTGGAAACCTGGGAGAAAAAAACATTTAAAAACTTCCGCATCTTGGCACAAACCGTTTTGAGAAAATTCTTTCAAGTCATCTTTACAAGGTATCCTGGTTTCTCGCATCAGTAGTGCTAAAGACACTAAGTTCATAAAGGTTGGACAATATTTTCCATCAAACTTTTTTTGGATCGAAAACTATGGGGTTTTAAAAGCAGAAAAAAATCTCGGACAATGTCTGCTTCCTTCAAATTTGTTGTGTTTTTTTTTTAATTGAAAGCTGAAATTAGTCTGCCAAACCTGAACATGGTTTGGATTTCAGGTCTGTGGTCAATATTTGTTGCTTGGTGTGTTTGTTTTTAAAGAAACAATAAAAAAATTCTGCTTAAAAAAAAATCCAAAACTTTGAACCACCTGAACTGTGACCAATGCCTGAGCCTCCAGTCTGAGATTTTTCCAGGTTTCTGCAAACTTGGCTGGCTTCCTTGACTCAATCTGTCTCCATACTTTGGGTTCTTTAGCTTAGAACATAAAACATAAGAACGGCCATATGGGTCAGACCAAGGTCCCATCAGCCCAGTATCCTGTCTACTGACAGTTGGCCAATGCGCAAGTGCCCAGGTAGGGAGTGATACTAACGCTATCTCTCCTGCCATCCTTCTCCATGCCTCCTTCTCCACCTCTGACAACAGAGGCTAGGGACGCCATTCCTTACCCAGCCTGGCTAATAGCCATTAATGGATTAACTCCATTGAGTTTGTATCTGTTTCCAGAGACTTGGCCTCCACGGGTCCTCACAAACTGGGGAGATGGTTATTGTGGGTTTGTCTTTGTATAGCTTACGTACATACTCCACGAAACTGAGCATTTGAGCTGTTGTTCCAGATCTGGGATGAGGCTATGTTGGTGAAAACTGAAATGCTCAAAATAGCCACATACATGGACACAGGGTGTAAGATTTAAATTTAACCCAGGGGTACTCAAACTGCTGGACAGGACCCTCAGGGGTCACGAGTGTTTTACTGGGGGTCCGTGAGCTGCAGCCTCCACCTCAACCCTGCTTTGCCTCCAGGCATTTATAATAGTGTTTAATATATAAAAAAGTGTTTTTAATTTATAAGGGGCCTTCACACTCAGAGATGTATGTGAAAGGGGTCCCATACAAAAGTTTTGAAACCACTGAATTTTAACCCTCTAAGCCTCGGGGAAAGCAGGGAACGGGGCGGGGGTCTCCCTTTGTAGGGAATGGAAGGAGGTTAGGTGGTGTTAGGATATTGCTCTTCTCATGTTGATCCCTCCCCCATGGAAAAGATTTAAGGAGTTGGCTCTTTGTGTTAAATAGTTGTGTCATAAACAGATAAGCTAAGGCGTTAATGTCTCTTTCACCTGTAAAGGGTTAACAAACAGTGAACTGGGAACATATGACCAGAGGACCATCAGGAAAACTAAGGATACTTTTCATCTGGGGGGGGAAGCTTTTGTTGTGTTCTTTGTTCTCTTGTCGGTATGTTCTCTCTGGGATCTGAGAGTGACCGGACCGCGTACTACAGGCTCTAGTTTTCTATTCAAGTAGTAAGTGCAAGTAGAAAGGCGGTTTGTCTTTTTAATGGTTTTCTTTATTTGCAAATTGTATCTGGCTTGGTAGAGTTTTAATGTGTTTATTTTGGTGGAATATTTTAAATTATATTTCTGTGTGGAGGCTTTTCTCCAGTTTTCTATAAGCTGAAAGACCCTTAATATCTTCCATCTTGAATTACAAGTGATTCATCTTTATTTCTTCCCTTTTTTTTATTACATTTTTCTCTTTAAGACTTGATTATTTTTTCCCCTTTGTTAGGAAAGGAACTGAGTTCTGTACTCACCAGGGGAATTTGGTTGGGAGAAGGGAGAGAAGGAGGACGTGGGGGAGTAAAGATGAATTTTCCTCTGTGTTTTAGATTCACGGAGCTTTTGAATCTGTCTAATTCTCTCCAGATTAACCCAGGGAGGAGAGCCTAGGATGAGGGGGAGAAAAAACCTGATTTCTCTGTGTTTGTGAATTCAGGAGTTGATCACGGTGATCTCCTGGTGTACCCAGGGCAGGAAAGATCGGGAGAAGAAAAGAGAAGGGAGAAGGGAAAATTTATTCCCCCTTTTTGTGAGACTCAAGGAATTTGGGTCTTGGGGGCCCCAGGGAAGGTTTTGGGGAGACTAGAGTTTATCAGGCACTCCAAGTCCTGATTGGTGGCAGCTTATCAGATCTAAACTGGTAATTAAGCTTAGGGGGATTCATGCTGGTACCCCATTTTTTTGGACTCTAAGGTTTAGATTGGGGCTAGATACCATGACAAGCTGTCTGCAAGCCTCAAACTGCTGAATGAGCTTTAGGGTAGGGAAGGCTGTGCCTCCCCAAACAGCCTGGCCCTGCTCCCTATCTACCCCCACCCACTTCCTGCCCCCTCTGGCTGCGCCTCTCAGAATCTCTGACCCATCCTGCTCCTTTCCCCATCACTGCCCCCCTGAAATCCCCTCCCAAACCACCACCCCACCTCTCACCAACCCCCCTGTTCCCTGTCTCCTGACTGCCCTGACCCCCCGCTGAATCGTGACAGACCCCCAGAATACCCACGATCCCATTCCCTGTCCCCTGACCACCACCCCCAGAACCTCTGCCCCCTCCCTGTGCCCTGAGTATCCCCAGGACTCCCTGCTCCTTATCAACTCCCCCTGGCCCCGCCTCCCTGCCATTCTGCTTCTCCCTGGACAGCGCTGCAGTGGCGTGGCTCCAGCGGGGCCCTGGAGCTCGCAGCCCCACCCCCTTATCATGCGGCTTTGAGCGGAACGAAGCTCAGGCCCCGCCTGAGCCATGCCGCTTTAGCTTTGTCCAGAGCTGCTCCTCTACGCAGCACGCTGAGGCTCCTGGGGATGGGGGAAGGTGGAGGTGGGGCTGGGGCCAGAACATTCTCTTGAGGGCCCCTGTGGGGCCCGGGGCCAGAGGCAAATTGCCCCACTTGCCCCCACTCTGGGCGCCCCTGTCCATCTCAAGTGGTAGTAGGGGATTCTTCATGATGGCTTCTCTCCCTCTTTGTTCTGTTCCACTCCTTTATATATCTTTTGCATAAGCTGGGAATCCTTCGTCCCTCTCTGGGTGCCTGCCCCCTCCTTCTCAATGGAAAGACACCAGGTTAAAGATGGATTGCAGTTCAGGTGACATGATCACATGTCACTGCAAGACTTCATTGCCCGTTTGCCAGCACACACATATGCAGAAAGACTTACAGGTAAAACACAGCCATCTGCAGACAATTGTCCTGGTTAACGGGAATCATCAAGATTCCAAACCACCATTAATGGCTCACACTTTGCATAATTACAATAGGCCCTCAGAGTTATATTTCATATTTCTAGTTTCAGATACAAGAGTGATACATTTATACAAATAGGATGATCACACTCAGTAGATTATAAGCTTTGTAATGATACCTTACAAGAGACCTTTTGCATGAAGCATATTCCAGTTACATTATATTCACTCCTTAGCATATTTTTATAAAACCATATAGATTGCAATGTCACAGTTGACATCAAACTTAGGCTACGTCTACACTACAGGATAAATTCGAATTAGCTTAAACCGATTTTATAAAACAGATATTATAAAGTCGATTGTGCGCGTCCACACTAAGCACATTAATTCGGTGGTGTGCGTCCATGGTCCGAGGCTAGCGTCGATTTCTGGACCGGTGCACTGTGGGTAGCTACTGTAAAATAATGAGGCCAATAATGTCTATTTCCGTCCACACTAACTCTATTCCGATATAGTAATATCGATTTTAGCTTTACTCCTCTCGTTTTGTAGGAGTACAGAAATCGATTTAAAGAGCCCTTTAAATCGATATAAAGATCAGTGTAGTGTGGACAGGTCCAGCGTTAAATCGATTTAACGCTGTTAAAATCGGTTTAACAGCGTAGTGTAGACCAGGCCTAAGTTTGCCATTTCAGTGCACTAAAGCATAGAACATTCACTGATAGACCTTATCTAAACATCAACATCTGGCCTTTGTAAATTCAGCAACAATAATTTTGAAACAATGAAGACATTTCCCAGAGGTCTTTTCATTCTTAACATAAATTGAATATGGCTGGGATATTTCCTTTCATCACTAATAACACTCACTCACTGTAGTATTTACTCACCATGGGCAGGTAAAGGGATTGCACATTTATACAATAGCTAGCTCCTAGATAGAGCTTTTCATCTATAGCTGTCAAGTTTCTTTATAAAGGAAGGGAAGTACCATTACCTCTGTTATACAGATGGGGAAACTCAGGCACAGAAAAGTGAAGTGACTTGCACAAAGTTACCCAGCAGGCCATTGGCAGAGCTGGGAATAGAATCTGGGTCTCCTGTGTCCTAACCCTGTTCCTATCAACTGCATTACAGTGTCTCTCCATTGGATAATGAGACTAGCCAAAGTCACACTTAGGACTTTTTTTTTAAAAAGGGTCATAAAGCCAACCACTAATAGACAGCTATAAGGAACAAACTCCTCCTTATTCCATGAATGGCCACAATGGGCCAGATTTTCAGAAGAGCTCAGAGCCAGATAGTCAAGAGCTCAGTGAATAGAATTTTCAAAAGTGTCTAAATCCCATTGAAAGACAACAGGACATAGAAACCTAATTCAGTTAGGCCCTTTTAAAAACTTGCACAAATGGAGACAGATTTTCATAGGAGCTCAGCAGTTCCACTGGGACAGCTATGGCCAGCACAACAGCCCTGGCAGAGCCCCATGATGGATGGTCACCAGATTTATAATCATACCAACCTTTGGATCAGATGTGCATCCAAGTCAACTGGGTCTGGACAGAGTTCAAGCACTATGTCTGGCGCTAGGTCTCTAGAGCATACTTCTGGGTGCCATTTCTCTGTCTGAAATCCTTCCTTGGGACATGACACTCCGCAATCCAATTGTCCGAGGCCCCAAGGACAGTGGTGAATCTCCCAAGCCTCACCAGTTGCTTAGGCACACTCCCTCAGAGCTCCACCCTTGTAGGCACTATGGTTTATAGTTTAATTCTTCAGAGACGCACAGCAGGTAAAGCAGGGAACACAGGCTTTGCAGAGGGAGTTCTTAAACAAACACATATTTCATTCTTAGATAGCGTAAGAAAGTTACAGATCTAGGCAGGACAATAAAACCTGAATGCAAGTCCGCAGTCCTCCCAGCTCCTGAGAGTCCCTGGGTCTTGGTCAGGGTTTCTTTGGTAAGGCAAAGCTCCCTTCTCTCCTCCTACCCACCCCTCTAGCTGTATCTTGTGTTTCTGGATTGGGATGGCTGACCTTACTCAGAGAGCATGTCTCTTTTTAAAAGCAGTCTGAGACACCTTGACTGTTGCTCCTTTATGCTGGGATTTTCCATGCACCAGTGTGGCTTCTGGCAGAGAGCCGTTACAAGTCATTGGTTCTGCAACAGAAACTCAATTGCTCTACTAGGTAGAGCTATTCAGTTGTTGATGGTCCTTGATGGCCAGCTCCCCAGGCATAGTCTGTTCTGTTCACTGTGTGCCAGGTCACTGCTACCAAATGGCTGAGTAAATTCACAATGAGTGTTACAACCATAAATCATATTTCACATACAAAAAAGATTTCATGAGTTGACAGAGACATATTCCCCAAACTGTCACAGCTGGATTTTCAAAAAGAGCTCAATACCCAACATGCTGAGCTCTTTTGAAAATGTGGCCTTATGGGATTCCTCACACCTTCCTCTGGGACATAAGATGGAAGCCTACACTAGATGGACTATTGGTCAGATCCAGTATGTGATGCCTGTGTTCTTAGCCATGAGCCACTGGTACTGGGGTGTGAGCCAGAGTCCTATGCATAGAAAGCCATGAATTTGGGGTTTGTCCTCTGTTAAGCCTGTGGATCCTAGAATCTGCTTATTTTACACTGTTTCTTCTCCTAGAACCTTATCACTCAAGCCCCAGTTTCCGGAGGAGACACTGGTGAAAAGACCCCTGAGAAGTCCAGCATCTGTGAACTATTTTCATGTATGTTCTTCCCTTACATGTCTTTTTGCACAGGAAGGGAAGGATCTGAGCCTAGATGTATAGGAAGTAGGGGACAGCAGCGTTGGTGAGGGTCAGGAAAACACACACATCAGACGGGCTCGCTAACTCACAAGAAGCATGCTTGAGACCTTGCACTTTAATCAATTCAATCCTCCTACTGCTCTTGGGTCATAGAGAGAGCAGCAAAATTTAACAATTGTTGGCTGCTGGTGTCAGATTTAAATTTGAATGTATTTAACTGAAGATGCTACCAGTCAAGCCCAGTACAGTGTGACATGTAGCATACACATTCTAATGTTACGGGCTCAGGCAAGTAAAAATAATCTCTAGGCTCTTTGGAACCAGGACTTTCTCCTCTTAAGTCTTTGCAGTGCCTAACACAATGGAGCCATGAAATTGACTGGGGCCGGTAGGGGCTACCTCCATGCTAATTAACAATATTAATAACTGAGGAGGGAAAACTGGTGTGGGGGGTCACCTGAAGTCTTGTTTCACTTGCTAGCTTTGTTAACAGCAGTCAGGTGTGTGTGCTTTTGAGCACAGAAGACGAGAAGAAGCTGTTAAATATAACAAGGTCAGAGCAGCATCAATCCAGGTGAGACAGCAGAGACTGCATCTCAAGTAGCACCATCCCTCCCCATGTCCCTGGCAATGGCATGCAGAGGGAGTGCACAGGGTACACGATTCTTTGAGATGGCATAGCTTGCTCCTCCTTCTGCACACGGTCAGATCTGTGGCTCATTAAGGATCATGGCCTCTGGTTTTCTCTGTCTCATCTCACCTTCTTCAGCCTGGAGCACAAGGACACAGAGGTCAGTGTGATTCCTCTGCCCTGCCAAACACAGGCTATGTCTGAACTGGAGAGCATACAAGATTACTTGACTGTATATATGCTCACACATATTCCCCATACCCACACTGCATGTCCACATATGGCGTACTGGATAATGTGGAGGACACTGTACTCCAACCACACATTGATCAGCACCCAGGTGCGGTCAGCAGGCCAGGTGGCTGCTCTCAGAGCAGGATCCATGTTCCCTTGTATTGATCAAAAGAGTGCAGCAGAAAGCTGTTCTGACTGTCGCTACTACCAGTGAAAAATGGGGGGACTGGGAAGTTTATCGCCTGGGTAAGGGTCAGGCAGAAAAGGGTTCAGTGTATTGTGGGAATGCAGGTTGCAGGACTATTGCAACTTGAGATTTGGTACATAAACTTTGCTCCTGATCACACTTCACTCTGGCATGAGCACGGGGCCGTGCCACAGCCTGAGGCATGTTCTGACCCACACACATCCCCTCGCAGCTTACACACTCTGTAACTTCGGAGACGTGCTTTCAGGATTTAGATGTGGACAATAAGGAGCTTATAGCACACCCCTGCCTATGGGCACATGGACAGTTACTATTGTAGACATTGCCAGAGACTGGGATGTTCAGTGAGAATACAGGAGCAGGCTGAGCTCTGTCCAGTCTCCGGTGGTGCTGATGCCTTTGTTGTCAGATATTTGTCCCTTCCATGGGATTGCAGTGTACTCCTGTGAGTGTCAGTTTTGCCAAGGCTGGAACTGTTTCTCTCCTGGCTGCCAGTAACAGACAATTGTTGTAGTAAAATGTTGCAGAAATAAGTTTATAAATCCTTTTCTTCAGCATTAAATTTACTTTTTCTTCTTCTTCAGAGTCAATCATCAAGGCCCTCCACAATTCCCCAAGTACTGCAAAGGCAGATAAAAATGGCAATATTATTAATAATAATGATAGCAGTGAAATTAGAGGGAAACAAGGCAGTTACATACATTCATTTGTCAAATACATATATTTTAAGAAAAATAAATGTATGGTACATTGTCAGCTGGGCTGTTTAACCCATTTTTAAATAAAAATACGTGATTACAAAACTAGCTGACAAAAGTCACAGAGAAATGTGTTAAAGAAACACCATGATGTCACATTAGCCTTTATGGTTTTTCATATTGTTTTTGAGAGGGGGAAATCATGCAATATAGCAGAGGTTTTCAATAGAACTAATTTTGAACAAATCATTTTGTTCTATACCTACTGTCACAGTTTGTTTTCTATGATTTTCTTTTATGTTTGAGTGAGAACAAATCCTGTATAAAGGAAACAATTTGTCTTATAAGATGAGTGCAGAAACACTTGCAGTGTGTAACAGCTGCCTTCTGAATTACCCATGTGTTGCTGTCCCAGTAAAGTGAAACAGACTGCTGTCTACTGCCTATTAATAATTTGGCATAAATTCCCAGAGGCAGGGATGGTGTCCCTAGTCTCTGTTTGACAAAAGCTGGGAATGGGTGACAGGGGATGGATCACTTCATGATTACCTGTGATGTTCATTCCCTCTGAAGCACCTGGCGTTGGCCACTGTCGGAAGACAGGATACTGGGCTAGATGGACTTTTGGTCTGACCCTGTATGGCCATGCTTATATCTTAGTAGACACTGGGTGTCAGCCATGTTTTGAGTCCTTATGTAATCCCATCTACTTATGCTAAACAATCTATTCCACCTTGTGTTTAGCTGTTACACTCTGAGTACCTTTCCCAGACTCAAAGAAGAGCTCTGTGCACCTCAAAAGCTTGTCTCTCTCACAAACAGACGTTTGTTGCTGGTGTTCACTGAGGCAGGCCCCGGCCCACCAGCTAATTGTCCCTTCAGTCTTAGCCCTTTCTGGGGGTTTTGACGGGCTCAGCTCTGAAATGTTCTACAACAAAAAGCAAATTTAACTCAGTGGTGGGCTGTTCCCAAGTCTTCTGGAGGCATTCCTATCCTTTCCTTCAGGCTGTTCTCAATCAGTCTCTGATTTGTGCATTGCTTGCTCCTTGGGGGTCTAATTGTTCCTCTTCAGTGGTTGCACTGGCTAGCAGACCCATCTCTCTGCAGCTCAGCAGGTGAAGCTCCCTTCAGGCTGAGAGGCAGAGCTCTGACCATTCAGCCCTGAACTGAGCCCTCCTCTCTCTTTTTATTCCCCCTTCAGGCTTGGCACCTGGTCCAGATACAGCTTGGCACCTGGTCCAGATACAGCGGAGCAAGTCTAGCTGGGCCCATAGGCTTTCCTTAACCCTAGTGTGAGGCCTCTCTGCCTCATCACAGGGACCCTCACACACGAAGTCCCACCAGAACCTATCTTGTTGTTCCTCTTTATCAATGTGTACATAGGCTTAGTAGGGGTGTTAGTGAGATTCCTTGGTTTGTGGCATGGCACTCAACTTTACATCTCCTTTTCCTCAAATACTGTGGCCACTGTGCTCTCAAAAGGTCTAAAAGAGGCAGAAGAGGTAGAAAGACATACAAATTGACCAAGGATGTGGTATAACCAGGTAGAGATTACATTAAGAAAGAGTTAAGGGTTGGCTTTGATGATGTTTGAGACATTTAAGTCAATAACAGTGGAAATCTCATGAGTTCAGCTCTTCTTGTGAGAGTAGGGCCAATCTGAACCAGAAAATAGGATTTCCCCCAGTTCTGAATTCAAACTCCTTAGAAATCAAAGGATGCAGTTTTGGTCTATCATCTAGTTTTAAGGATTTACAGTCTATTGTAATGCACAACACATGTGTGTGCACAGCATTTTCATTATGTTTCTGGGTTATTTTAATATTCTATATGTTCTTCTATTTCATAATATAAGAGACCATATGCTTGCCAACTGTACTTAACAGGGTACATTTTCAGCTTATCCAGGAAGGGAATTCATCTGAGTGATTTTAATTAATGTGAATGAATTAATTAATTTTATAAAGCGGCGACATCACACAGTTGAAACTGCCTGCTGGTAATGATCTCATTGGCAAATTTGCTTTGATGTATGGAAAAATTAGAAATTGGCTGGATGATTGGACAAAGGGCATCTTTCTGCCCTTACCAAAGAAAGGAGATCTACCATTCGTATCTTCTCCCTGATACTGCGTATGAGCAAAGTTTTGCTCTACGTAATCTAGGACCGCATGAAGGGAATGGTAGGAGCAGAACTACCACTACAACAAGCTGGCTTCAGAGAGGGATGAGGCGCAAGTGATTAAAGCGCAAACATCCATCATATCACCCTCTGATTTCATTGACCACTCAAAAGCATTCAATACTTTCCAATCTGACCAGCTTTGGAGGATACTGACAGACATGAGGATTCCAAGACACCTCACTGGACTCATTGCAACTCTCTGCCACCAACAACAGATCACGATGCAAAGAGCAGCAGGCAACAGCGAGTGATTTTCCACTGGGCTGGGTGTGAGAGAAGGGTGTATTCTGTCCCCAAGCCTTTTCAACATGTATGCAGAAAGTATTGTGAAATAAGCCCTGGAAGGTTTTGAAAAAGTGGATGGTGGTGGAATTTCCATTGGTCCACATCTCATAACTGACTTCAATTGTGTAGATGGCACAATGCTCTTTGCTGCTACCACTGATGCAATTAAATAATGTTGGAGTCTGTAAAAACAGAAAGTGAGGATATGGACTGTCCCTGATTGTGGTGGAAACAAAATGCATAATCAACAAAAACAAGATGCAAGCAGACATCACAATCAATGGTCAAGCTGTAGATGCAGTAGATCAGTTCAATTACCTGGGATCATCCATATCCAAATAAGGAGACTGTTTCAAAAAAATCAGAAGAAGACTAGTAATGACTCACTCAGCCATGGCCTCCCTTATAAAAGATTAGAAAAAACATGGCATCTCAAAATGTATGCATAGTCAACTAGTGAAAAGCTTGATTTTTTTCCCCATAGCAACCTATGGATGTGAATTGTGGGAAGTGAATTTTGAAAATTCAGAAGAAAATTGAAGCATTCGAGAGGGAGTGCAAGCAAAGACTCTTGTGTGTCCCCTGAGTGGAGAAGAAGATTAATGCTTCTGTTAGAAACATTACTGGGGAGAAGCAGACCCAGCTGATGGAAATCAACAGGTGCAACCTTATGTACTTTGGTCACATCAGGCGTAGAAATGGAAGTAACCTCAAGAAAATTATCATGGAAGGAATGGTGGCAAGTCATCAGAGTAGGGGACAACATGTAAGATGGATAGATGGTGTGCAGCAGATCACTGGGAGGTCAGCTGCTGAGAGCTCGAAGCTAGCAGTGGATTGAGAAGGCTTATGAAAATTCTGCTATGATGTCACCAATATTCAGACATGAATGAATGGATTTTACTTATTTATCAAGAGCACCCAGACATAGTTGGATAAATTATAATCCATGCTTAAATTAAAATTATGCTTATTCTGTCAGTATTCACTCTGGAAATCAGAAGCCAGAGACATAGATGCCTTTTGACTTTGTAATCAGTCTCCTAATGACATCTAGGGGAACTAACTATAGTTTCTGCAGTTCAGTTAAATCCAGATTGGCTGCTAAACAGATCACCATCAAAACGACTATATACATTAGAAGCCAGTTAAAAGTCAACCTCGCCAGTCATTACTATATCGGTACCACATCTCCTAATGACACAAAAAGACAATGGGAATCTCAGATAGCACTGCATGGTAACATACCAAATACTGACCTTCTAATAGAAATCGCTGCCAGGGGCGGCTCTATGTTTTTTGCCACCACAAGCATGGCAGGCAGGCAGCTTTCGGTGGTGCGCCTGCAGGAGGTCCACTGGCAACGCGGATAAGGCGGTGTGCCTATGGGAGGTCTGCCGGTGCTGCACCATCGGCGTCCCTGCTGCTGAATTGCTGCTGAAGCCGCGGGACCGGCAGACCTCCCGCAGACACTCCACCAAAACCCACCTGCCTGCCTCCCTCACAGTGACTGGCAGGCCACCCCCCACGGCTTGCTGCCCCAGGCACACACTTGGTGCGCTGGTGTCTGGAGCCGCCCCTGACTGCTGCATACAGTATAGCATTTCTCTTCTCTGCATATTGCAGAATCATCACTGCAGTCTGTGAGTGGCAAAAGGGGCAGATCCAGAAATGAAGGAAAGCCATCTGATGTAATTAGCTTCTGGGGGGGCGGGAACTAAATGGAAACATTTAAATTAATTGCACAGGTCTTTGAAAATTTTTTATTATCATTGAATTGAACATGGGTGGCAATGAATTACGTTTTTATCACTTCAGCAGCAATAGGAAGAGATGCTTAGTGATGGCTAAATCATCCCTGTCTGAGCCACAATGGATCTGAGAGCAAAACCACAAAAGGAATTTACAGCTGGAGAGTATTTGGCTTCAGATGGCTACCTGAACTGATGGGGACCATACACTAGCAGGAGATGGCAGAATGATTTATTTCTGCAAAATAAATGGTCTCGACTTGAGTTCAGATGGGGTCCCATGAAGAAGTTCAGATTCTAGTGTACAATTTATTTCTATATAACATCATTCAGGAAATCCCAAACTACTGTGCAGAAAGTCAGTTCAAATGCTAACGAGAAAAAAAAAAGTTTTAAAGGGAGATGTAAAGGGAGGGAAGGATTCAGTGGCTTGGAGGCAGGCAGCAGAAAATTCTAGATTGATGAGGTATTGTAGTACGAGTGGGAAAATGACTTGTTAATGGGACTGGAAAGGTAAAAAGGGGAGACTGAAAAAACATTGAGGGAAGCAGGGTAGAGAGTTATGATGGCACAGGTCCATGGAGTTTTTTGATAATCAGAAAATAATTTTACACTGGATGTAGAGATAAATGGGCAGCAGGTGAATGGGACAGGATAGGAATGATAAGGTCTTGCTTTCTGATGTAATTTACTAACCTACTCACAGCATTCTGTATCCTACAGCCTTTACAGAGTTGTGTGCTAAGAAGGCCATAAGAGGTGGAAATGATGAACATGTGAACAAGGATTTCAAGATAATGATTCATTTTTTATATCTGTCAAAAAATCATAGACTCATAGAGTTTAAGGCCAGAACCCGTTCATCTAGTCTGACCTCCTATACATCACAAGGCAACAAATTCCATTTAGCACCTGCACACGAAACCCACAACTGACATTAGAACAAAGTATTAAGCTATTATGACCAAAGGAGATTATGCTGTTATGTGCTGCAGACAGAGAATAAGAGGGACTGAGGTGCGTCAGTGCCTGAGGCTCCTGTAATGGCAGGTAATTAAGTGAGATATACCTAGATAATCTGGACAAGTGACCCCATGTCCCAGACTGCAGTGGAAGGTAATACCCCACCCCCATCCCAGGCCACTGCCAATCTGACCTGGGAGAAAATTCCTTCTCAGCCCTACATAGGGTAATCAGTTAGACCCTGAACATGTGAGCAAGAATCACCAGCTAAGAACCTGAGAGAAAGAATGCACAGTGCCACCCAGGGGCAGCTCTAGGGATTTTGCCGCCTCAAGCACGGCAGGCAGGCTGCCTCCGGAGGTTTGCCTGCAGGAGGTCCACCAAAGCCGCGGGACCAGAGGACCCTCCGCAGGCAAACCGCCGGAGCCAGCCTGCCTGCCGCCATCGTGGCACCGGCAAAGCCCCCTCCGCGGCTTGCCACCCCAAGCATGTGCTTGGCGTGCTGGGGCCTGGAGCTGCCCCTCGTGCCACCGGGATAACTTGAAAATAAAGGAGATGTAAGAGAGGGAAGAAAGGTTACAGGCAAGGATGGAGGCAAGATTTCTGGTCTTAGTAGCAAAAATAAACTCTGCCAGAGGAGGGTAATGGCAAAGTAAGCCATATGGGAGGGAATGGAGGAAAGGCAAGAGGACTTTACCCAAAACAAGAGCTTCAGTTTATGAAGCATTCGTTGTAGAAAGTTCCTGCATAGAAGCAAGTTGACGAAACCATGGCTGGTAGATGAGCTCATTTACAACCTAAGGTAAAGTTTTATAACCACATATAATGTCCTTTCTTAAGCAAGAGAGAAAAGGCAAATATTTTAAGTCCAAAAATTATCTAGGCCTCTTTATTTCCTTTGTTTTGCTTTCTCTAAAATTCTTCCCACTCTCTCTATAAGAGATTCAGCACCCTATGCCTCATTACTTCAAGTGTTGCTCCTCTTTATAAAGATTAGGCCATCCAATCAGGGAAAAGAAAACATTAGCAATTTAGGGGACTGAATCCTAAATTACAGATATCATATACTCAGAGGAGTGCTATGAACAGTTTTCTGAAAATCTATGGGCTCCAAGTTGTCCACAGAAACTGTTCATTGCTGAATTATGAATAACCAACAAACATATAAAACACATGATCAGTTAATGAAGAGTGGAAGAAAGAGAAAAATAGTTTGTAACCAAGAGTTTGATCAGAATTCGTAAAGGGTGAATAAAGGTTGTGAGATAAAAGTTACAAGGGATATAAGCAGGGCCCTACCAAATTCACGGCCATGAAAAATGCATCGCGGACTGTGAAATCTGATCTCCTTCTGTGAAATCTGGTCTTTTGTGTGCTTTTGCCCTATGCTGTTCAGATTTCACAAGAGAGAACAGCATTTATCAATCTGGGGGTCCTGACCCAAAAGGGAGTTGTAAGGGGGCTGCAAGGTTTATTTTAGGGAGGTCACAGTATTGCCACCCTTACTTCTGTGCTGCCTTCACAGCTGGGCAGCTGCAGAGTGGTGGCTGTTGGCTGGGCGCCCAGCTCTGAAGGCAGCATCCCGTCAGTAGCTATTCAGAAGTAAGAGTGGCAATACCATACCATGCCACCCTTACTTCTGCACTGCTGCCTTCAGAGCTGGATGGCTGGAGAGTGGTGGCTGCTGACTGAGGGCCCAGCTCTGCAGGAAGCAGCACAGAAGTAAGGGTGGCAATACCATACCATGCCATCCTTACTTCTGCGCTGCTGCTGGAAGTGGCTCTGCCTTTAGAGCTGGGATCCCAGCCAGCAGCCACCACTCTCCAGCTGCCAGGGCCGGCTCCAGGCCCCAGCGCGCCAAGCGCGTGCTTGGGGCGGCACGCTGCAGGGGGCGCTCTGCCAGTTGCCGGGAGGGCGGCAGGCGGCTCCGGTGGACCTCCTGCAGGCATGCCTGGGGAGGGTCCACTGGTCCTGCGGCTCCGGTGGAGCATCTGCCATCCACCGGACCCACAGGACCAGCGGACCTTCCGCAGGGAGACCTGCAGGAGGTCCACCGGAGCCACGGGACCAGCGAGCGGCAGAGCACCC
The DNA here is from genome assembly GCF_003597395.2 of Chelonoidis abingdonii. Lineage (NCBI taxonomy): Eukaryota > Metazoa > Chordata > Testudines > Testudinidae > Chelonoidis > Chelonoidis abingdonii. The sequence continues at coordinate 231,563,434 of NC_133769.1, forward strand.
CCCGCGGTGTGCCGCCATGCTTAGGGCGGCGAAATGGCTAGAGCCGGCCGTGCCAGCTGCCCAGCTCTGAAGACAGTGCTGCTGCCAGCAGCAGAGCAGAAGTAAGGGTAGCAATACTGCAACACCTCCCTACAATAATCTTGTGACCTCCCCCACAACTCCTTTTTGGGTCAGGACCCCTACAGTTTCAGCACCATCAAATTTTATATTTAAGTAGCTGAAATCATGAAATTTATGATTTTTAAAATCCTGTGACTGTGAAATTGATCAAAATGAACCGTGAATTTGGTAGGGCCCTAGATATGAGAGTTTTTATCCACAGAACAGATACTGTACAGAAGAGAGGCAGAAAATGAAATGAGAAATTAAATTGAGTGTCGGCCAGGTGAAGAAACTTTTTTGTCCATATTTGGAATGTGGCTTCATTAACATTGAGACAGTAGGATCCTGAGCTGACATCAATTTCATAATAATGTAACTTCATAGACCTCAATGGAATTACTCCTGATTTACTGCAGTGTAAATGAGTCCATAATCAGGTCCATTATATTAAGATCAGTAGATATCTCTTGCTTTAGGAGGTCAGGAGACACAAATTAAATTTGTGGGTCAGATTATCAGAAAAACATACAGACAAGTGTATTCGCCTATTTTATGTATAATTGCAGCAACTCCAAGCACAAGCACAGAAATTGAAGACACAAATTAGATATGCAGTTATGTATGAACTTTGAAAACCTGGCCTTGAAAGTGAATAATAAAGGTCGTACTTTGCAAATAAGGAAAAACATGGTATATCCACTAAACAGGGATAAGAGATCATCAATATAGGAATTCATTAATAACAAAAAATCCTAGTTTCTGTGGAAAAAGAAATAAAAACAGGTCTGTGGAGAAAGTGCATATGGATTAGGTTTAATGAATAAGATCAGTTTGTCTGGGACTCTGCAAACTTTGGGAAAGATCAACCTCAAATCTGGCCAGCCATCTCTTCTCAAATGTGGTTTACCCAAGGTTTCAATTATGTCATTCCACCATGATATCGGCCTTCATTAGGCTTAGCTTCCCAGCTTGGGGATACTTTATATATTAAGCAACCAAGATATGAGATCTCTAGAGCTTCAAGAACCATAATATTGTCTCATGGAATAGTTGTTGTGACTCCTTCATTATGGCTATTAAAATGAAAAAGGATCTTTCAGTATATGCACACAGTCATCAAGCAGAAGCATTCAAAATCCAATCAATTAAACTCAGATGAAGGCAATGTCTGAGTTCACAGATTTTTTGACAGCTGTTAACAGCTCTTCCTAGTTTTCAGCCACACTACAACACATCTCATTTAGCTGACTAGGGAAGCTAAAAGTTTGCCAATAAACAGACAATGTGGTATATGAAATAACTTATTCTAATTTTTTCCAGCATATTATCATGCTTAATGAAGCATCCCATTCATACAAATCGCAAATGACTGAATTCTACTATAGCACAAAAACTGATTAGAAACTAATTCTAATAACTTCTAGACTAATCATTTTCTCTCAGCTTCAAGAGAGACAACGGCTCAGCTAAAAGCTTGTAGATCTTGTCTTTAGGGTTTCAGAAGAACTCAGAATAAAGAGATGGACCATAGCTCTCAACAAAATGCTTTGTGGGTTCTCTAGAAAGAGAGATACAATTAAAGCATTGTGCATAAACCTTGGTTATTGCTATAACACAACAGTATGACCATCTTATATGGGATGCATACAAATGGGACGTTTACTTAAGCAGGAAACATTTGGGTATATTTTTTCATATACCAGTTAATCTGTTTTTTCCAAGTTTGCCTGCTTGGTTAAATGGGATGTCATGTAATGTGCCTGAAAACTACAAAGCGCCGTTAAAAGCTGTCCATAAATCAGTGAATACAGAAAGTGCCTCCAACTGAATTTTACTGATCTGATCTCAATTTGTTGCCAGGTGTTTAAGTATATCATTTTAAAAGATCTGTTCTTTTTAGCAGCCATAAAGGAGTTACAATAGCTATTATCAACACACACAATACAGGGCCTCAAGATGCTAGGGGATCTCCAGGATCAATTTCCTGGCTCAACAGTTTCATATAAAATAAGACCTCCTCACTAATTCATACTAATGACTTAGAAACCCATTGCTATCCAGATTGTCCTTCAATAGGGCACGGGAGGGTGTAAGGAAATTCCTCTCACCTCACATGTTCTGTGCCACAAAGTTCACTTTTTAAACCAAGACAAGACATGAGTATAACAAAAGGAGAGAAAAGTGAGGGAAGCAAAAATAAGATCATATGGTCACATATGGTAGATTACCAGTTACATAATTTGAAGGTTCCTAATGACTGCAAGTGGGTTTTTTTAAATTAAATAAATAAATGCAGATATTCTTGACTGACACAACCAAACTATCATTGGTTGATTGATTTACTAGAAACGTTATATATTCACTTGTAATTAGGCAAAGCTCACGCTCAAGCATCTGGGTTTCAAAGGAGATTAAATCCAACTCTAATGAACAACATGGACCTTTCCTGAATTATATAAAGATCACAAAGAGCATTTAAACTCCTAACTGCCTTCTTTTGACATATCTTACCATAAATATGAGATCTGCTAGGCATAGTGGATGGAAAAAAATTATTGGCTAGTTTTTCAAGGAAACCATCAAGGAAAATGATCCAAAGTCACTAGAAAAAATAGCCACCCTAGACATAACATGTATTCTATTAGAGACATCCATCAGGAAGACAGCAAGCCAGGGGAATCTGGGTTGCCAACATTTCCAATGTACTTGTTATCATGTTGTCACACTTAGTCAAATCCTTGCTAGGAACTACAAGTATGATTGGCAAAGAGAGAGGCATTTTTTATTCTTCTAATATGACGTTAAAAGCTTTAGTCAAATCCAGTCTGATCTCATGATCTTGCCAGAATGAACAGAACTGTCAAACGTGATCAAATGCTGTGGAAGTCCAGGAAGCGACTATTTGATCTGAAAATAGTTAAATGCTTCTCCTCAGTGTCTGAAACCCAGACACTGAGGAGAAGCATTTAACTATTTTAAGAGCAGAGAATTTATGTTTTACATCATCTCTATGACAAAATACTGTAATTTCTAGTGCAAATTACCCACTTGAAGTAAGTTGCTTAGATCCTGGTGTAATTAGACCATGCCCACAATGTTGTCTGAAACAGTTTTCAAAGACAATTACTACTAAGCATTGTAGTAAATCTGTTCCAACCCCTTACACCATGTTTCAGAACCATGCTATCAACTTTCTGGGACTGATGAAAGCTCACTGAAGTCAAATAGGAGTCTTTCAATTTACTTCAATAGGCTAATTTATGAAACATTTTCTGCTATTGCAATTATCTAAAAAGAAATCCTTGCCCATATCAGAAACTAAAAGCAATAGCAAATTACTGTTATACACAAAGAAAAACTTTGTAATTACAGGCTGAATGATTTTTATTTCAGATTAAATGAAACAGCAAAACTAGAAAGAATAAATGTGATGTCTTCATGAGAACTGATATCTCTAAAAAGCAAAAAAATGTTTTGAGTGTGAACACACCACTGTATGTTTAAAGGCCATATGGAGATTTCATTATATCCTGCGTAACACAGCATGTAAGGGCATCTCATTTCACTATCAAAGCTGTTCTTTAGCTGAACATGAATAATAGTAATGCTTATTCAGCATTCCATGACAAACTCCTTCACAACACTACATGAAACAATCCTCCACTCCAAGTAATATGCACATATCGTTGCTGAATTACAATTCCAGTAGCAATGCCAACAAACACTTAACAACAAAAGTGTACTTGTGTCTTTTCTCTGACTGGTTCGCAACCCTAAAAAATTTCTTGTCACAAAAATGCCCCAGTTTTGAGTGTGGTCACATTACATTTATAAAACTTCAATAAGCAAATTTCACAAAATTGAGGGGTTGTAGAGGAATCAGATGACACCTAGACAAGCTCTAAAAAAACATTTCAACTTATGGCAGTTTCTGTGTGACCTCTGAAGCATGTTATTCATGGGAGCTACAGATGCTCAGCCCCTCTGAAAATCAGACTATTAATCTTTTCCTGTTTTAGGGCATGCCTGCACTGTCCTGCTACTGTTGGTGGTGCGCATCCTGAGCAGGAGTGCTTCCACGAACTTAAGAGGGGCAGTGTGTGTGTGTGTGTGGGGGGGGCTCTCAGCTCTGCACACAGCTCCCCACCGATATCCTGGCTTCCTGCTCTCTGCTGGGAGCCCAGGTGCCCCCCACCCCAACTCCCTGCTCCCCAGTGGGAATGGAGGAGCCACACTGGGCTCCTTGGCTCCTCACTCCCCACCAGGAGCACAGCAGCCATGCTCCCAGTGAGGAATGGTGAGCCCAGAGTGGGCAGCCAGGCTTCTGATGGGGAGATCTGCGCCCAGAGTCCAGCGAGTGGGGTGCTGAGACCCTAGGGGGGCAGCCAGGCTCCTGGTGGTGATATTCATGTCCAGAGTCCGGTCAGTTGTTGTACTCCTGTTGGGGAGTGGGGAGCTGGGACCTCGGTGAGCAACAAGACTCCCCACAAGGGGGTGAGGAGCTGGGGCAGCAACCTGAGCCTGGAGCATGGGTGGCAGCCCAGCCTGGAAAGGAGACCAGCGGAGCCATGAAATTGACAAGAATGACAGCCAAAAGATGTAAGTAATGCAGTGTCTACAGGGATATCATCCTAACTACACCCACATAAGACCTATGCTTTTTGTGGAGTCCTCCCCCGCTTCCCTCTCTGAATGTCCTCTGTGCAGATACCTTCATCAGCTCTGCACTCCCTCTATAGGAACCCCTACTAACCTGGGACTTTTGGGGGTGGAGCAGAGGCTAGCTAGGCCAGAAGAGTGATAGTATACATCAGAAGCAGGCATGGTGATCTTGTGGCCTATCAATTCTGCACCCCTAAATGGCATTCAGGGACCACTGAAGAGGGATGAAACTTAAGGCAGCTTGTACTGTCCTTAGACAATCCCTGAACAGCGTACATGTGAGCCACCTCCTCTCTGTTCCAGCACTGACCTCAGTGCCACTTCATTATCAGCATGGACAGCTGTTTTGCCCACTGTATATTTTTAGAGAATTTCTTGGCACCCCACTCACTTTTTATAAAGCTGGTGCATACATTCCTGCTGTGTTCCCTGTTTCTATAGTAAAATGATAGGGTGTATGGACCAAGTCCCAGCTAGGGGAGGAAGGGATAACAAGTCTTCTAAGTTCAGGAAAGTACTTAAGGGATTAGACAAACTGTCCTGAAAGTGGTGGCTGACAGATCAGCTTTGATAAGGAAGGAAGGCCCAGATCCCCAAAGTGAATAAGAAGCCTGAAGCCCAGATTTAGGCACCACTGCAATCTGCAAAGCTGCCACCTAACCCTGTAGATGCCTAAACTCACTTGGCATTTAATTTTTTGATGTAAAAGTCCCCTGGGCACCTAAGTTTCTGCCTCTAGGCATGTGCACTGCTGCCTCAGGCAAATACCAGGATGCCTTTCTCATGCCTAAGCCTCAACATGATCCTCAAACCAGGAGAAAATAGGCATTGCTGTGCCTATCTTGCCCACAGGGACTGATCCAGAGGTGTGCTCTGAGCGCTTCTAACACCAGACATAACGGCAGAGGGGAGAATGGAACCTGGATCTCACACATCCTGGGTGAGTTATCCAAACGGCTGCCATTTTGTGTGGAGTTAGTCATGCACTGCTGCTGTTCTGGTAGGAAACAGCTTGGGTGCCTGACTCCAGGAGAGGATTCATGACTGTGTATCACAAGCAGAGATAGGTGCCTTCCTGCAGCCCAGACTTGGATGTCTAGCTCTGTGAAAGTGCGGGACTTGAGACACACCCCTCTCCTTGGTGTTTGCTATTGGCTAGCTTAGACAGTTCCACATCTACTGTGCTTGTTTTTATGGATCCCATTCTTAGGTGCCTATCCCTTGCCCCTGCTCCCTCCCCCCATGTGTTGCTGGGCAAGAGCTGAGCATTGTAATGCTTATGTGTCGCTGTGGATCGGGGCCTGAGCCATTCAAATAATTATCTGGGCTTTAGCTACCAGGGGAAGGAGTGCACTTTGCTGGGGATGAGAGACTCTGGATTTAGATGGTTTCAGGAGTCTCAATTTTGCTGAAACATTCTCTGGAGACCCAGGAACTTTTGGTTGGGGTACAGGGGTGCTGGAACAATTTGTATAGGGGGGCGCTGAGAGCCATTGAACCAAACTGTAAATCCTGTATATAATGGCAACCACTTCAAGCCAGGGGGTGCAGCAGCACCCCTAGTTCCAACACCTATAGTGGGGAAAATATTTCTTAGGTACTTAAACAAACATTTATTTAGTACCCACAATAGTGGTGGGGGCCTCTGTTTGAGGCCTGGTGAACCTCTGAGGTTGCTCCAAGCAGTGAATATTTAAGTGCAGTATCTAATTCTAACATTTACAACTGATTAGAGTTAAACTATCCTGTTTAATTAAAGACAAATAAATAATGGGCAGAGATAGTAGTTCTTTTAGGAGAACCACTGAATAAATGCAGTACTAAACTAATTAAAAGGACATCTTCCCTACAGAGATCAGTACGTCCTGGGAGAGTCTCAATAGTCTAGATAGGCCCTTTTAATTGTTAGATGTTTATACTACAATTTCTAATATGAGATAGAACATCCCTTAATGATGCTGCATTTAATTTATCTTTCTTTCAGAACGTAACTATTTTGACCTAAAATACAGCAATACCATTATTTTAAATTCATGCACCTAGAGTACATATTTTGGGGATAACAGATAGATTCCTGCATACAATAGTAGGCATTTTGTTTACAGTCCAATTATAACTGAGATGAAATCAGCCTTTAATCAGAGGCCCATGCATTTGTATGGAAAATTAACAATTTTATAAAAGTTAAATAACTCCCTTTATAAATACATGTCTTACTTTTTTCCTGGAATTCATAAGCAGGAATGCTTTTTTTTTTAAATTGCAAACTTGTGTATGATAATTCTACAGAAGTCTTAACATGTCTCCGGTTGACAACGATACTTAGTCTGCTCATTATCAACCTGATCATTAAGCTATTCCATTGTTAATGGAGCAAACACCTATGAAGTCCTCAACTGGTTAATATGTCACCAAAACTGCAGAAGGTACAAAACAGACAGTGGTGGTGGGCCAAGAAGACAATCCAAAACTCAGCCATCCTCCTGGAACAAAATACTCAGACATCTGCGTCTTACCACTTGTAAGACAGCACAATTTGTTGAGAACAAGAATGAATACTGGACAGTGGAGAAGGGAGCAAGAAATAGAAGTGAAAAAGTGCTATTATACAATTAGCAGAAAAAAAGAGTTCAGGCCTTGCTGGAAATAATTGTTCCTCTTTGTGACAGGTTGGATCACAGAAACCCCCTTGGGGCTGCCAACTGATGTGCCAAGACTACTTCTGCCCCTGCTTTCCCTGCCAGCTTGGGACTCCAGAGCCCTGTGTGTGCCAGACACACTTGCCAGCCATGAACACAGACCAAGGTCTGAACCATGTCCCACAAGCTTCAAGCTTAACTGAAGGCAGCTTGAGAAGTGTTCCTGTCATCAGCACTCAGATGCCCAACTCCCAATGGGGTCCAAACCACAAATAAATCCATTTTACCCTGTATAAAGCTTATACAGGGTAATCTCATAAATTGTTCGCCCTCTATAGCACTGATAGAGAGATATGCACAGTTGTTTGCTCCCCCAGGTATTAATGCATACTCTGGGTTAAACAGTAAGTCAAAAGTGATTTTATTAAATACAGAAAGTAGGATTTAAGTGGTTCCAAGTAGTAACAGACAGAACAAAGTGAATTACCAAGCAAAATAAAATAAAACACGCAAGTCTATGTTTAATACAGTAAAAAAACTGAATACGGATAAAACCTTACCCTCAGAGGTGTTCCAGTGAGCTTCCTTTTACAGACTAGTCTGGGTTCAGCACTCACTCACCCCTCACACCCCCTTTCCCGGGGTTACTGTCCTTTGTTCCAGTTTTCTTTGGGTATCCTTTGGGGGTGGAGAGGCTATCTCTTGAGCTACCTAAAGTCAAAATGGAGGGGTCTCCACGGACTTAACTGGACTTTCTCTTGTGGGTTGGGACCACCTCTTCTCTCCTGTGCAAAGTCCGGCTCCAAGATGGAGTTTTGGAGTTACATGGGCAGGTCACATGTCCATGCATGACTCAATTTTTACAGGCAACAGCCATTGCCCACATGCTACCTTGAATGTCTCCAGGAAGACTTCTTATGTGGATTAGAGCCTTCCAAGATCCATTGTTTGTTAAGTGTTTCTCGATTGGGCACTTAATTTGCACATTCCTTTTTCAAGAAGCTGACCAAATGCTTTACTAAAGCTACTTAAAAATCAAGTACAGAGCCAATATTCATAACTTTGAATACAAAAATGATACATGCATACAAATAGGATGAATAGATTCAGTAGATCATAACCTTTGCACAGATATGTTACATGGCATACATACTTCAAAACATATTCCAGTTATCTCATAGATACATTCATAAGCATATTTCCATAAAGCCTTGGGGGGTGCACCATCACACTCTTCTTTTACTAAATGTAATTAAAAGAGGGAAATGCCTATATGCACATATGCAATGATCTGTTAAGGCTCACTTGTTAAATTAGTCTTCATGATTTCCTTTTATTGTTTTCTGGTCACTGATACACTATAGTCAGTTGTATTTGAACTACTCCAAAATAATTCTCCAAGACTTTCTGTTCCTGAATACATGTGTAGTGTGTTCACGTGCTTTCCTGACAGGGTTTAGAGTATATTTGCTCTGACTCATGTCAGTGTGTATTTTTACTGAAGCCTGAAATGATCTGTGCACTCTTTAGAATCTGTTTACTTCTCCTTGCAGTGTGCTGAGCTACTCATGCTGGTGTTTTAGAGGCGATTGATCTGGAAATTTCCATTACATGCGTCTCATGAAGTGGGTATTTACCCACAAAAGCTTATGCTCCAATACATCTGTTAGTTTATAAGGTGCCACAGGGCTCTTTGTTGCTTTTTAAAATAATCTTGGTATTCTACTGTAAGAGTACAGCATGAACATGCTAAAGAGAACTGGATTTGTAGCTAAGAGAACTTTCACACTAACATAGTAATACTAAGAAGGAGTTTTTTAAATATATTGGGAACAAAAAGAATCTTGACAAAGGTGTTGGCCCATTTCTAGATGGAAATGGTAGAATTATCATTAATAATACAGAAAAGTCAAAAGTGTTCAATAAATATTTCTATTCTGTATTTTGGTGAAAAACAGATGATATGGACTCAACATATGGTGATGAGAACACTTTTTCCAGTCCACTAGTATCTCTGAAGGATGTTAAACAGAGACTACTAAAGTTAGACCTTTTAAAATCAGCAAGTCCTGAGAACTTCCATCCAAGCATTTTAAAAGAGTTGGCTGAGGAACTTGTTGGAACATTAATGTTGATTTTCAATAAGTCTTGGAGCACTGGGGGAGTTCCAGAAGAATGGAAGAAAGCTAATGTCATGCAATTTTTTAAAAAAAGTAAATGGGATGACCAGGTAAATTATAGACCTGCCAACCTGACATCGATCCCAGGCAAGATAATGGAGTGGTTGATATAGGATTCAATTAATAAAGAAATAAAGGAGATTAATGTAATTAATGCAAAACAATGTGGGTCTATGCAAAATAGATCCTGTGAAACTAACTTGATATCTTTTTTAATGAGATTACAAGTTTGGTTGATAAAGGTAATAGTGTTGACATAATATACTTCAACTTCAAGGCATTTGACATGGTACCAAACAATATTTTGATTAAAAAACTAGAACAATATAAAATTAATATGGTACACAAAAAATTGATTTAAAACTGGCTAACAGATAGGTCTCAAAATGTCATTGTAACCAGGGAATCTGCATCGAGCAGATGTATTTCCAGTGGGGTCCTGCAGGGACTGGTTCTTGGCCTTGCAGTATTTAACATTTTTATCAATGATGTGGAAGAAAACATAAAATCACGCTGATAAAATTTGCCAATAACACAAAAATTTGGGCAGTGATAAATAATGAAGAGGACAGATCACTGATTCAGAGTACATCACTTGGTAGATTGGGTGCAAGCAAACAACATGTATTTTAATGAGGCTACATGTAAATGTATATATCTGGGATCGAAGAATATAGGCCATACTTACAGGCTGGGGGACTCTATCCTGAGAAACAGTGCGCTGAAAAAGATTTGAGTGTCTTGGTAGATTATCAGCAGAACATGAGCTACCAATATGATGCTATGGCCAAAAAAGCTTATGTGATCCTGGGATGCATCGATAGGGGAATCTTGAGTAGAAGTAGAGAGGTTATTTTACCTCTGTCTTTGGCACTGGTGCAAACACTGCTGGAATACTGTGTCCAGTTCTGGTGCTCACAATTCAAGAAGGATGTTGATAAATTCTCATGAGTCTTCTCTGAATCAAGAAGACCCGTGAGAATGATTAAAATATTAGAAAACATGCCTTGTAGTGATAGATATAAGGAGATCAGTCTGTTTAGCTTAACAGAGAGAAAAGTAAGGAGTAACTATAAGGTCTGTAAGTATCTACATGGGGAACAAATATGTAATAATGAGCTCTTCAATCTAGCAGAGAAAGGTACAACACAATCCAATGGTTGGAAGCTAAAGCTAGACAAATTCAGCTTGGAAAGAAGATATACATTTTTAACAGTGAGAGTAATGAACCATTGGAACAACTTACCAAAGGTCAACTCGTGGGGGATGCTCCATCACTGACAATTTTTAAATCAAGATTTGATGTTTGTCTAAAGATATGATCTAGGAACTATTTTGGGGAAGTTCTTTAGCCCATGTTACCCAGGAGGTCAGACTAGCTCAGGGGTTCTCAAACTGGAGGTTGGGACCCCTCAGGGGGTCGCAAGGTTATTACATGGGGGGGATCGCAAGCTGTCTGCCTCCACCCCAAACACCACTTTGCAGCCAGCATTTATAATGGTGTTAAATATATAAAAGTGTTTTTAATGTATAAGGGGGGTCGCACTCAGAGGCTTGCTGTGTGCAAGGGGTCATCAGTACAAAAGTTTGAGAACTACTGAACTAGATTGTCACAATGGTCCCTTCTGTCCTTGGAATCTATGAATCTATACAAATAACTGTGAACTACAAAGCAGGCTCTCCATACAACTTAGCATTCTGCATAGATGTATAGCTTTACACATAATTTACGTAGGTTTTTATATAGTTTGTGTGTAACACATTTTTATTAAGAAAAAAGCCTCATACTTTGGTGATTAAATGCCATGCTTATCTGCCTCAAATAAGCCAGGATAGACAATGAAAAATATATTGGTGCTGGATCCAAAGCTGGTGTAAATCAGCAAAGCCCCATTGACTCTAATGGAGTAATGCCACTTTACATCAGCTGAAGATCTGGACTATTACATTCGCATACATCAATGTTTTCTGTGCCATTAGTAATCGGTGAACTATTCTAAAAATATATGCACTATCCTGGAAATGTAATCCATTTTATGAACAGAGACCTCTCTAATTATTCTTCTGCTTTAGTGTCTTGGCAACATTTTGCAGACTCAAAGTCGAGTATCCTGGCTCAATGTTTCTTCAGCACACATTTTATGGTAGTGTAATGACTTGTCAGAATTTGGGCAAACTATTGTGAAATAAGGAAAGTCCATCCAAACTTTTTTTCCATGTAGCAGCTTTGATGTCAAGTTTGTTTTGTCATGCTTAATGAGGAACTAATTGTGTAGCTGATGCTTATGTGCCCTATGCACCTATCCATTTCAACCCATGAAAAATTAGAATTTAGCCTCACCTAAAAAAACCCAAAGCATTGCATACTTTGCTTGTTTTGTAAGAACTTCGCTAGGATGCTGGCCTCTGTGGATGATCCTTAAGCCTCCTTTCACCACAGCAATTGTCCCTTTTACAGCAGGCTTCTTCTTGACAAGTTACAAGTTGCTCTGCTCTGCAGCCAAACTGATCCTGTTAGTCCAATCTTTAGCTTCGGAATATACAGTGTTTATGTGTCTCAACAAGGAGCAAGATTTTCTACGTGGAATCTGTATGCAGTATAGTTGTAGCCATGTTGGTTCCAGGATATTAAAGAGACAAGGTGGGTGAGGTCACCTGAAGAAGAGCTCTGTGTGGCTCAAAAGTTTCTCTCTCTCACTAATAGAAGTTGGTCCAATAAAAAACATTACCTCACTCACCTTGTCTCTCTGTGTGCAATCTGTTAAGGATCTGTCTTCTCTCCCATGTTAAAGTATGATGCCCAATGGCATGATCATTTCTAAAACTACCATCAGTACTGCGATGACAATGAATAGCTCTTTCACCATGATCTCTGTATGTTTAGAGTATGTCTAGACTTAGGATAGACTTTACCTTGAGTTTATTGATTGTCAGCTAACACAAGGTAACCAACACATTTGTAAAGGCTAATGTGGACTCTCCCCAATCATTTGTTCCAGAAGACAAACATTTATGCTTTACCTTTATATTCTGGAACAAACATTTGGGAAGTGTCCACACTAGTCTTTACAAATGTGTTAACTACCTCATGTTATTTACCTCAAAGTAAAAAGTCTAGTATAGATATATCCTGTGTCTCTGTTTTGGAGGAATGCTAGATGCATGAAAACTACCTTGTCTTTCTGCTGGGTAGAGGTAATGGTAGTAATTAGGATGTTGTCTTTTCTTTTTGTTCGGTTTATTGTTCAGAGGCAATTAAGAAACATTATGAATCTGCGCATTGCTTTCAAAATGATCTTTCCATTGAAAGGCATGAGCTGGATGTAGTACAAAAATGTTGTTTCAAGGGGAGAAATGTGCATAGGCTGAACCCATATATATTCCATAACATCATAGCATACATAACTTGTAACAGCAACACATGCCTCTTGTGACTAAGGATTTATGATGGCAGTTCCTGCTTAGTAGTGTTCTCAGCAGCACATTTCTGCTTGTTCAGAATGCAGAAACATTCCTTTCCTGGTTTGGGTTAGCCATCACCCTGCAATGCTCTCTCTGTGCCCATTACTTCAGCTCTCAGTGAAGTGGTAGAATGACTAAGTTGGCACTTTGCCTTTTAAAGCTACTAATGGTGCAGCCTTGGCTATCTTCCAGAAGTCTTTGAGACTTTTCTTGGTGGGGATCTGCACAGCAAACTAAGGATACCACAGTGTTGTCTCATAAAGGTTATCGGGCAATTATGCCATGACTATGATGTATTTCCCTCCCACTTGATGTCAGTCTCAGCCACTTAATTCCAAATTTTAAACCCTTGTGGCCTGAAGTGAACAGAGTTACCATGGTTTACACCATTTGAAAATCTTGACTCTTGGATCTTGTGCAAATGTAAATATTATGACCATTGTTTTCCCCTTAGTTATTTATTCCTCTCCCCCTTTTCCCTTCATACTTTTTAATGCTAACCCCACTCAGTGTGTTTCCTTGTTTAACATTTCAAGAAGGTGCCTCTTAAATTACAGTATAGTGTTTGCTATTTTAACAATGGCTTTTATTGCACTGGTTAGTGTCTCAGGCCCTCCCTTAAGTAATACTAATTGCTAAATAAATACTAATACTAATACTAATATATAATTCACATTATATAAATTGACTCCCTTGGAGAACATTTTTCAGTCAATTTAAACAATAAATCACACTCTCCTTGACGGTTTGCCCAAATGTGTGTTGCATACCACTCACTCGTTTCCTCCATCCTCCATTTTACTTTGTGTTGTCAGTTTACTTTCATTATGTGCCCATTGAGAATATTCTGAGACAGCTTTGTCTTGGTCTCCTTTCTGAAAAATAGATGTGTGTTGAATTGCTGTCTTTTACTCTTCCAAGGGCTTTATTGATATTTGTTCCTGTTGATCTTCTTCCCATGCTGCGCATGCCTTTTGTGTATTCAATTATGCTTTTGAGTGATGTTTCTTTGTCTTTGTTCCAAGTGTCTTTGTTGCATGACCTTTTGCTTTGCTGCAGTACATTTTAAAGATGTCATCTTCTGGCTTGTCATGGCCAAGCTCCTTTATCATTGCAATCTAAATAGGTTTGTTGATCTTTTTTACCAGGGTTTGCTTAGCTTTGTCTTTATACCATATATCTATTTCATCTCAAGAGATCTAGCTTGCAGCAAAGAGTTGTGTCCTGGAGCACCCCTGTTCTCTGACCCTATGTTGCATTAGAGCAGGGGTTGGCAACCTTTCAGAAGTGGTGTGCCAAGTCTTCATTTATTCATTCTAATTTAAGATTTCGTGTGCCAGTAATACATTTTAACATTTTTAAAAGGTCTCTTTCTATAAGTCTATAATATATAACTAAACTATTGTTGTATGTAAAGTAAATAAGGTTTTTAAAAATGTTTAAGAAGCTTCATTTAAAATTAAATTAAAATGCAGAGGCCCTGGACCGGTGGCCAGGACCAGGGCAGTGAGAATGCCACTGAAAATCAGCTCATGTGCCGCCTGCATTAGAGCTGTGTGTGACCTTGGGGACTTGAACCTAAAGATCAAAGAATGGCCTTTCTTCTCTGGACTCAATGGAAGGGTCTGTGTTACAACTCAGTGGTATGTTCTCAAGTAGCTGCATAGTGGTTCAGCAACATACTATATTCAACATGAAAATCCTCATGACTTTAAAAAATCCATAGTACATAACAATTTAGGTTACCCAAGGTATCTGTTAGAGCAGGAATTCAAAATTATCAAATGTAAAAAAAAAGTATTTTGCTAAGGTCCTGGGAGCCAATGAATGACTGGCAGGGATAAAAATGTTCAGTGCTGTGTTTGCTTAATCACTCAACAATCTAATTAATTATCTAATTTAAATAATAGTTGTGTGCTTTCATTACTGATGCATTTGATATATGAAATCCATAATAGCTGGACATGGATACACAGAAGATATTAATGTTCAGTGTTGAGTTTATTTAAAGTTCAAATAAGAGTGCAATTAAACTGCAAAGTCCAATTAATTGCAAAAGTTTTAAATCCAATATATTAAAACAATTAAAATGTAATGAATGACCATATCTAATTAAAATTGTGTGTTCTTAATGCTTTAAAATTTAAGATGTGAAATCCATGGCAACAGTTTGTTTCTTTATATTATTTATTTTCTCTTTCATCTTTCTGCAGCACTGCCTAACGAGAAGATGCAGTCAATCAGCAATTTCAATTTTCTACTCCCACAAAAGCATTTCTCTAAAGATGAAATGGCTTCAAAGTGGAACAGCTTTCCCAGCTTTCTCTTCCTCTATATCATTGAATAGTACAGTATTTTCCAAAATAGAGCCCCGATTACACAGAGGTCTGCTAAAGTCTCATTGTTGATTTTATCCCCATCACCTGCATCCTCCTCCTCAGTCTATGTTCTTTTCTCAGGATTTTCTAGGACCAAAGTTAAGTAGTTCTTGTGCAGCTCTGGATTCTTCCTCTACATCCATACTGGTTGCCATGACCTCTTCAACACTTTTGAAACTCAGGTAATGAAAGATGTCAATTACTATGTCACTCTACACATTAGATATCATGTCTAGTGCATCTTTAATTGATATAAACTTTATCACTTTTATGCCCTTCCTTTACAGTCACTGTAAGAAGCTTGGCTCTGTACAACTGTTTCATTGTTTCCAATCTCCATTGACCAATCTCCCTAGGTTGAATTTTTGCTATTATGTTGACGAGGTGAAACTACCAGAGTTCATCAGCTAGTCATAATGGATGAACACCTATGTTGTCAAGAAGCAACACGGCTCTGACTGGCAATTTTTGTGACCCTAGATAACTTCTGCAAAAACATCAACAAAGCATCAAGGAAAAATATCAGAGGTTAAACATGCACTTGTTTGAGCTCTGGATAAGACAGGCAGGCATAAAGAAGAAGGTTTCATAGATTTTTCCTGTCACAAGCAATATAAGCATGTGAGTCCTTGTTGTATTAGCACAGGTAGCAGGTTCATTCTTATTTTTTAAGCTTGGGGCAACTTCCTTAGAAGTCAGCAGGGTTTTTGTTTGTTCGCTTTCTTGCTTTGGTTCCCCCAGCCCTCATCTTCCAAGCAGAGCCAATCTCATCAGCCTTGGAGATCCTACCTTCATTTAAATTAACCACCCTCTGCTTAAATGAACTGTTTTATTCAGCAACAGACAGTCTTGCGGGATTGAAGAGTTGATGAATTCCATGTCTTTTTATACGCTTGTTTAACTGAGAAAAATTAAAACCAATCTGTCAATAATTCATATTTGATATAGATCAGAGTTAATGTTAAGAGAGAAATCTAAGAGAAGTGAAGGAGAAAAAGAGTGAAATCCTGGCTCCATTGAAGTCAGTGACAAAACTCCTATTGACTTCAATAGAACCAGGATTTCACCCCAAAAAGGGGATGTGTCCCTGACTGGCTGTGTTAGAGAGGTTCAGAAAAGCACTTTCTGGACATATACCTAAGAAATCTATAACCACACTGATCTGAAACATAAAAATTACTTACTTACCTTTACTCTTGCCTATCCTGATCACACTGAAGGCAGAATAGTGTCTAACATTATGTTTGTTAAGTCATCACTTCACATGTATTTTCCTAGAATAGACCAGCCCTAAGAACAAGTGAAGGAAGGATGTCTGGAGCTTAGTCCGCTTGAGATTCTCGGTCAAAAGGAGTCATTTTCTTGAAGAGGGATCACTTGGCAGGATAGTGGTTTGATAGACTTGCAAAGATGAGAACAATGTTTAAACAGGTAAAAAGCACCATCAACACACACTGGCTAGAAGGGAACAGCCCATTCAATTCATGCTAGTGAGCTTGTAATGTGACTTTCATTCTATTTGAACAAACCACCAGGCTTTATTATGGCAAACTTCTATAATTTTCTTTTCCTCTAAGACTGACTCTATTGTCTATAGAGAAAGTAAATCTCTATATTTTCCCCTTTATCCCTTCTTAAGTCCTACTCCAGACTTGAAAGAAATTTCAACATTGATTTCCCCAGTTTTCCAAGTACTCCTAATTTTATTTGTGATTGATTGATTTATTACAAACTGTATCCTTTGGCCATATCATGTATACAGTAGACAAAAAAACAACATGCCACCAACTTGCTTAAAATAGGCCTTGATTAGTGCTCATTAAACTGGTGCTAATTAGGTGGTTATGTGATGAATGATAAAAAAATGTTCTGTTGTTCACAAGAATAAGGTATGATTTTGAAAAATGTTATAAGGAAAAGAATTATCTTGATACAACTGCTTGGATATTTTTCATAGAATATGGGAAAAACAAGCTGCAGAAAAAGATGTCAAAAACACATCAAGCAGTACTTATGGCAGGTATGGGTAATGTGGTATTAACTGTAAAGGTCTGTGGGAGAGGAGCTTTCAACCTGAAGATAAGAACCAAAGACTGCAAGAATAGACAAATAAATGCAAAATACAAATAAAAGACATACTAAACCAAATCTAGTAATTGGATTACTTAGAAACATACTCTTCATCCGTATATGACAATTGCATACCTTCCCTGAACCCAACTTGCTGTAATGAATAACAAGGCCAAGTGTATCCATCAAATGCACCTTATTTTCTTCAATTTCAGTAGTATTTTCCAGTGGATGGACACCAAACAATGGAAGTAAAATCCTATAACAAATCATGGATGTAAAGACTTTTTTTTTTAACTAATATCAGTGATTTTTCCCTTGCTTTGTTATTAAAAAAAAATTAAAGATAAAAAGCCAACTGTTGTGAGGCGGAGTGGCCTCCCACTGAGCCAGAGTGGGAGGAACCATCCTCTGATCCCTGGTGGGTGGAGCCAAGCCAGGCTCACTTCTCCTGCCAGAAGCTAAGGGGTAGGACAGGAAGTATAAAAGTCAGAGCCTCTAACTCAGTTGAGTCTGAGTCAGGGAAGGAAGCAGAAGTCTCCAGGCTGCTGCAGATCCCTGGAGCTGAGCCTGCATTGCCCCATGCCCTGTCCTTAGAGGAGAAGAGCTGCCAAGACTGCTGCTTGCCATATACCCTGAAGAGATGGGGGATGTCCCCAAGCCGCAGGCATATTATTGTGGGAGTGTAGGAAATCCTGTCTCAGCCTATCTGGGACTAGCAGCTGAAGCCCAGCACCCAGAAGGAGCCCCTGGCTGAGGCGCCCTCAGCCCTGCCCCAGCCTTGCTCCAGGCCCAGCACTTGGGAGTTAAAGGGGCCTTGGGCTGGCTGTGTATGATGAGGGGAAGGGGGTGACCACAGCAGCTCCCTGACCACAGAGCCTTGAGTGGTCACCCATTCGCTCACCTGTAAGGCCACCCCTGCCACCCCCCAAAACTGATGACCCCCCCCATAACATGCCACCCTTACTTCAGAGCTGGACTCCTGGCCAGCGGCCGCTGCTCTCCGGCTGCTAAACTCTGTGAAATCGGGTCTCCACTACAATAGCCAACTTTCATGGGGGTGACGTGTTTTTTCATGGCTGTGAATTTGGTAGGGCCCTATTCATAGGTGCTGGACCTAGGGGTGCTGCCGCACTCCCTGGCTTAGAGTGTTTCCATCTATACAGGGTTTACAGTTTGGTTCAATGGTTCTCAGCACCCCCACTATACACATTGTTCCAACACTTCTGTCATTTCTGTGAGAAAATGCTATAGAATTAAGCAGGGATTAAATCCATAAGAGTCTAAAGAAATTATACTAAACAACCTACAGAAAACAACAAAGAGTCACATCCTTTTTATAAAATCTCTAAATCATTATATTGAAATTAATGGGAAATTGTATTCCTGCAATATGAGCTTCATCCAAAGCTAACTGAAGTCAAAGAGACGAAAGCTTATGCCAAAATAAATTTGTTAGTCTCTAAGGTGCCACAAGGACTCTTCATTTTTGTTTTGTTTTTTGGGGTTTTTTTTTGCTGATACAGACTAACAAAGCTACCACTGAAACCTTTCTATTGAAAGTATTTCTATTTAGTCTTGCATCTAACCCTAAAATTCTGCGGTCTGTTTTAGAAACAGAAAGGATATTATTTAGAATAAAATTCTATAAGCTTTTTCCATAAGGGATGTAGAAATTAAACATACCATTAGAAATGACTAAGGCCCTGATTCAGGAAGATGTTCCATGCAAGTGGATTCCTGTTCCTGTGCAGAGCAGGCTGCAAGACTGGAACCTGCATAACCACAATAAGTTACTTTAAAAAAAAACCGACTGACCTTTAAGAGTTCACGTATAACACTGTATTTCAGAATACTATTGCAAAGGTTCCCTTGAAACCAACCCTTTTTTTATCTAAACAGCAAAGGGGGCATGACTGAAGAAGCATGCACTTCAGCAACTTCAAAGGCAAAACAAATATTTGAAATTCATTTTAAAATTCATTCCTGATGTAAGCAGAGTCAGGGTGAGCTGTACCCTGACATCTGGTGGTGAATTATGGAAAGTGTGGAAAGAATGTCTGGAATGTGAAATCTCAAATATTTGCATAGGCACGCCTACCCCATCCCAGACTGCCGAGCTGTGGGACTGCTTTGTGACAGAAATGACTCAACCTCAGTTGGGTGGTACCTGCTAGACAAGGGACATGGGTTCCAACTCCCAGTGAAGGGAGGGAGGTTGGGGACAGGTTTTTGTGCTGAGTGGTGCAGGTGCCTTGTGAAGCTAGAAACCGTGGTTGTTCTCTCTTCAATGTAGAGTATCAGAGTTGATTTTTTTATTTCCTGAAAAATCTAGATATAAGTTACTGAACTGAACTCACTTTGGGCTAATGGTGCACTAGCACTGGGCTTTTCTACTATGTTCTGAAATCACAAAAAAGCTGAAATTACTGAGCTGGGAGCACTGAGTGCTGTGCTAACTAGTGGGGGAGCCTGAAGCTATACTGTGGAACAGAGCAGCTGGTGGAGTGGAGCAGTTTGTGGGGATGGCTGGAGCGGACCGCGGGACAGCTGGTGGAGCCGAGCGGCTGGCAGAGCGGAGTAGCTGTGGGGCGTGTGGAGCAGCCCAAAGAGCGAGTGGAGCCGAGCAGTTTGCAGGGACAACCGGAGCAGCTCAGGAGGCAGCTGGTGGAGCGGAGCAGTTTGTGAGGACGGCTGGAGGAGCAGAGTGGAGCGGCTGGTAAGGCGGAGCAGTTCGTGGAGAAGGCGGAAGCAGAACCCACGGAGAGGCAGGGTAGTTGGCCCTGGACCACGGAAGGTGCCCCTTTCACCCAGGCTGGGGAGAGGGACCTCTACAGATAGACTCTTGAATTCTGGGGTGGCATTGACCAGAGACTTTTGGGTTGTTGGACTTTGGAGTGATTGGACTTAAGACCCTAAGGGGAAAAGGACATTGCCAAATGTACTTGGGGGGGGGGTTATGGTTTGTGTTATAACTCTGTTTGTGGTGTTTCTCCAATGGGATGCCACATTGATTCCTTCCTTTATTAAAAAGATTTCGCTACACTCAGACTCCGTGCTTGCGAGAGGGGAAGTATTGCCTCCTAGAGGCGCCCAGGAGGGTGTGGTATGTAAGTGTCCCAGGTCACTGGGTGGGGGCTCGAGCCGGTTATGCCTTGTGTTATTGAAACGGAACCCCTGGATACTGAACCTGGCCCTTGTTGCTGCCAACTCAGAGGGGCAGAAGGGTTACACTAATATTGGTCACTCGAGGTTATGAATCTTCCAAAATGTAAACCAGCTCTTCACATGCATGCAGTTCACCTGGAATAACCTTCTCCTTGATGGTTAGATATAACACTCTTTTAATGAGGCCTTAAGCTCAAAGAGGTTTTGAACACTTCTATTAATGGGATTTCTTATCCAACTCTTTCAGTCTGTTCTAATTTGCTGCCAATTTGGATCTTTGTAAACAGATACTGGGTCATGGCATCATTGTCATCCTCAAAGAGATATGAAAGCTCTTGCTTCCTTGCCAAATTTGTTTTGATATTACAATTTGAAATAAAACAAACTTACTGATAGAAGTCATGTTATTTATTTGTATAGCACCAACAATACATTCTATGTTTAAATCTGACGTGTATTAATAAAAAGTAAAAGCAGTAAATTGCTATCTAACAAGTGTAAAAGCTAATAGGTATGCCATATTATTCTAGGACAACTTTTATGGCATTAGTAAAAAGACAGTACAAAACAAATATGAACTTGTAATAGGTACTTGAATTTTGCTAATACACTCTTTTACTACCATCCATATTACCAAGACAAAGCATCTGTCTTTAAATAATTGAGTACCCAGCCATGCTTTTTATTATACACAATGGAATTTGTCTAGATGTAAAGCTTTACCAACTACAGTATGTAAAAAAAAACCCGCACACATAACTGGGAACAGAATGTGTCTCTTTCTTTAAACCCCAGCTTGGATAACTTTTAATATATTTGACAGCATTTTTAAGACAAATGTTCCATTGATGTTCGTTTTGCCATTGTGGGTTGTAAATCACCATGTAGTGCCATGATGAAGGTTATAACATAAAATAACTCACAGCCAATCATATCTATATTCAAAATCATGTGAAACAAGTTGTACTATTATATTCCTTTTGAAAGCAAGTTTTTCCCCCTTCCTTCCACTGGTTTTGACTTTTGTTTGTCATAAATCAATGGATTAGACAATGTACAGAGCTCGGTACCAGGAAAGCAATTTAAACAACCCCTTATCACAGCTCCCAGGTCTTCCATTCATAGGGTAACTAAAGACAATCCCCCTTTATTAGGCTGTCTGGGCACATCATACTGACAGGGGGATGGACACAGGTGACTTTCCCAAGAGTTAGCACACCATTGCAAATCAACAAGAGCAATGGTCATAAAACCAAATCTTCTGTCTGCAATATGGTTCTCACCTTGTGAAGCTGGCTGAGTGGGGGGGAGACACTTCCAAATAAACACTGCTTCTTCATGTGGTCTATGCCCACTCAATTTGAAGATGTATGCCTGACCAGAATTTTATTAATAGAAGTATTAAAAATATCTAGTGCCATACACTTACAGAGCACTTTACACGTTTGTTGTCTTGGTTCAAAGGGCCCTGTTCTGTCAATTACAGAGTAGGTTTCTTATCTTCATACAAAAATTTTATGGAATATTTTCATAATTGAGATTAACATTATGATGGAACAAAAAAACGAAAGAAGGTACACCGTGGCAATCCCAGTCTTCACATACCTGGAAATGGAAGAACTAGGAGAACCAGCCAAGTCTCAATCCCCAAATGAATTTAATAAAAAATGTATTAGCAACAACAAGCAGCATTAATCTACTAAACTACAGTTATATAGTCTAGTCAGTCATTACTAATCACACTTCAGAATCCGTTTCCAGGGCTCTGGAACACAATACCATCTACTACCATAATGTACAGTTCAAATCAAAAAAGTGTGTTGATAAAAATGGTATCAAATTGTTCCATGTTTAGGTCCTGATCCTGCATCACTGAAGACGATGAGCCTGATTCTCATTCCCTTGAGGCCACTTTACACTGCTCTAATAGTGCAAAGGGGCCTTAAAGTGGGTTCAAATGTAATTCACTTCTGCTCTAAAGCCCCATTAGACTGCCAGAGCCGTGTAAAGTGCCCTTAATGTAAATGGGAACCATGCCCAATGGCTTTGTCATTGAATTCGTGGACACAGGCTCAGGCCTTTATTTTCACAAATATATGCCCTGACTGGTTGCTCTTCTCCAGTAGCTGGGGATATGGAGAAGACAGCCAAGTCAGAGGGAATTTCTCCCCCTCCTTCTCTCCCTGAAGAGCTTTCATTTCACCCCTAGATTGGTTCCAGCAAAGGCCAAAAGTCACATTACTTGTGATGTAATCGTGAGGGATTTGGTCACACTGCAGCTGTACTGTTCCAGAAAAACCATAGTGCATGCAGGAAGGTACAGGAAGGGAAGCAATTTCTGAGATAGTTGGGTCTGTTAGAAGCAATATATTAGGCCTAGTGCTTTTTAATGGATCTGGTAATGAATGAAAAGCCTGCATAGGTTGCAAAGAACTGGTGATATATGCTCTTTCGTTGTGTATCTATTACATATACATCCACACGCTCTTCCAGGAGGCAGGCCACTACATGGCAAACAAGCTGCAAGTATTTTGTGCCCTTTACCTTCAAGCTACACACCACATTGACCTCTAGCATTCATCCTTAACTGAAGGTGAGATCATAAGGTTTGCCGCTCTTCAAAAGTCTTCTCCATGCCTGTCAGTATCACTTTAGCATCAGCCTTTTATGCTAGGTTGCTAATTGTGGTACGTCAGGGAAAAAAATCAGTGCTTTTACATATAAAATGTCTCCCCCCTTCCACAGCACCTTGACTTTGCCAATGATTTTATGTTTTGTTTTGTATTTTTAAAAAGGACATCACAATCATATAGCAGCCAGAGATGATTATCATATATAGAACAACCTATTCAGTGATATTGTTTTGTAGTCTTTCCTGATTTTTCCCCCCATTTCAAGTGCTCTTGAAAAGAGCTTGTTCTTCTACCAATTACTGGAGTCATATGAGTTCATTCCATGCTTCTTTTAGTTATTTTGGATCATCACTTTAGAATCAGAAATTAAATGTCAATATAACTAACATTTTGAAACTGCAATCAATTTTATTGTGATTAAAGGAAAACAAACAATTTAGATATTAGAGGGAGGCCTGGTAACGTTAAGTGAAACAAAAAATCAGATTGCCCCATTCCTACCACAGCCTAGGCAGTTTTCATACCGATTCTCTCCGACTCATGTCTCATCAGTAAAGTGTTACCTGTGTGACAGTCAGCAGCGACCCCCTACCAGCTAGTAGCCTTATAAGAGCTGGCAACCATTAAAAGAAATTGGACACCTCACAGACACAGTAGCCTGAGTTTCTGAACTGTCTTCCCTTATCGGTCTTGAGGCAGTTGAAGCTGGTCCTAAGCCGGTTTTTGCTGAGCAGATTGCAGAAGTGCAGGGTTTGCTAACCACCAATCAAATGCTAACACGACCGAAGCCTGTGTGTGAGTGTGCATAAAAAATTCTTGGTTTTTGTATAGAGTAGAGTTTTTTGTACCAAGGTACAGAACTCTCCTTTCTTCTGCAAAATAAAGCAACCTTTCCTTATCTCTGTCTGGCTGTCATTGGCTCTCAGCTAGGTGGACCCGACATTTCGGTAACAGTTTCTGGCGACCCAGATGGGACCCTCCTAGCTCAGACATCGGACTCTGGACAGCTGAGGTGAACTAGGAGTGGCGCCACCGGGGTGCTTAGCCCCTCTTCCTCACTTCATCGCTGCCCCTGGGGTTCGTGTTCCAATAAGGTGAACCCTAAAAGGATAAGGAAACACTTCCCGGGTTCTGGTTATATTTTGGTTACCTGGTTACTGTATTTCTGTAATATACCTTTGGGTGTTAGGTGTGTGGGTGGAACTGATCTTCTTGTTTGAAATTCCTCAGGGTGGAAGCCATAGTGTGCGAGGAAGCCCTGAGGTCGTATTAAGATCCTTCTGTTCTGTCCCCTGTAGCAGTCAGTGTAAGCAGAGATTGCTGGCTTGGATTTTTTGGATTAGACCATTATTCCCTCCTTCTTTGTGTTTAATTCTCTATTTGAGTGCCAGAAAAGGGGATGGGTGGGTCTCAGCGGAAACCCTCTAAGAAAAACCATTTAACTGTTCTGTGTTGCAGAAGGCTACTGTGGAAATTTCTGGTGTCTCTGCCTCTCATTCCTTTTTGCTAGCTCCGGATTCCCCAGTTAACCTCTTGGGCAAAGACCTGTTGTGTAAATTGCATGCTCAGATCTTTTTTTCAGATGACAGGATCATCCTCCGGTTACCTCAAAACCAACTTCCCCAGCTGTGTGCTGTTCTGACCCAGGCTTCATAGGACTCGATCTTGCCTGCGGACCCGATCCTACCCGAGCAACTCAGACAGGGGGTAAAACCTCCCTATGGGGCACTTTAAAAACAGACTTGGGCACTCTCCAGACAGAACCAGTGCGTACAACCTTAAAGTCAGACATTGTAATTCCTTGAATTCGTCAGTACTCCATCCCCCAAGAAGCTCTGCTAGGCCTCTGGAACCTTATCACCACATTCTTGTGGTTGGGAGTGATAGTTTGCGCCAAGTCTCCTTTCAACACTCCCATTCTGCCAGTCAAAAAACCTGACATGGATCCAGAGGGAAAACCAGTATACCAATTTGTCCAGGACTTGCTACAGTAAATAAAGTCATTCAGGCTAGACACAACGTAGTACCTAACCCTCACACTATCCTGACTGCCATTCCAGCAGGTACTGCTTGCTATTCGGTAATAAACTTGTGTAATGCATTTTTCAGTATTCCCCTAAATCAAGACAGCTGGAATATCTTTGCATTTACATGGACGGATCCAGAAACTGGGAGGCCGGAACAGCTGACCTGTATTCGGCTACCACAAGGATATGTTGAAATGCCAACCATTTTCTCCTCTATCCTGACACGCCATTTAGCTGATATTAAACTACCTGGTGGGTCCACTTATCTCTTGTATGTGAATGATGCCCTGGTTTGTTCTCCTAATCAGGTAGCATGCAAAACAAACACTATTTACTTGCTAAATTGCTTGGCAAATAAGGGACATAAAGTGTCCCCTTCTAAGCTTCAGTTTGCCAAGGACCAGGTAACCTACCTTGGTCATGTACTGACCCTGAGACATTGAGCTCTATCTAGTGCTCGTATCTAGCCAATCCTTAACATCCCATGGCCAGAGACTAAATGTGAAATGCAGGGATTTTTAGGCCTTGCAGAATTCTGCTGTTCTTAAATTCCAAGTTTTAAAAAAATAGCAAAGCCTCTTTACAAGCAAATAACCCATAATGCTGAGAAGCCCCTGCACTAAAATTCTGGGGCTATCAAAGCCTTTCAGGAGGTTAAAACAGCCTTGGCCTCAGCCCCAGCACTTGGGCTCCCTGATTATCGGAAACCCTTCATTCTCTATGTGCATGAGCGACTAGGGGTGGCCTCTCATGTCCTGACCCAAACTTTTGGGCCCAAGGAACAACCTGTGGCCTACTAGTCCCAAAAATTATATCCGGTGGCACAAGCCTTTCCTGGCTGCCTTCGGGCAGTGGTTGCTGCTGGTCTTCTGGTACCCCAAGCAAAGAAGGTTACTTTAGGCCATTCGATGGTCCTACGGACCCCACATGCGGTCCAACTACTGCTAGTCCAAAAGAGCACTCAGCATTTAACCTCTCAGAGACTGACCCATTTGAAAGTTTCTGTATGGTCCAGAACCAATTTAAAGATTGAGCAACGCCATACCTTAAACCCTGTGACCCTTTTATCTTTTCCGGACAACAATCATAAGCCTTCACATGATTGTCTTCAATTAGTGCATTATCACAATAATGCACCTAACCCTCACACTATCTCTCCCTCCATCTTAATCGCAAATTATGTAACAGGCCTGACAATTTGAATTATCAGGCCCAAGAAAAAAACTATAACAATCAGCAGCAACCCTCTAACAACTAGTAGCCTTTTAATAACCAGCAACCTTTAAAAAAAATTAAACACCTCACGGACACAGTAGCCTACATTTTTAAACTGTCTTCCCTTATCAGTCTTAAGCAATTAAAGCTGGTTCTAAGCTGGTTTTTGCTAAGCAAATTGCAAAAGTGCGGGGCTTGCTAACCACTAATCAAATGCTAACAACCAAAGCCGGTATGTAAATGTGCATAAAAAATTCTTGGTTTTTGTTTAAAGTAAAGTTTTTTGTATCAAGGTACAAAACTCTCCATTCTTCTGCAAAATAAAGCAATCTTTCCTTATCCCTGTCTGGCTGTCATTAGCTCTCAGCTAGGCGGACTCGACATTTCGGTAACACCTGCGTCACAGATGCTTATGTAGCCCTGGAGTTCTGCAATAGATACCCGCAGTTCAGTTCTCTTGCTGAGTTTGCCCAGCTTCACTGCAAGCTAATTACTACACTGATTATTATTCAGCTCCAAAGGACATAAAAAAATAAGGAGTTTACCTTATTTGGCACAGATTTGCAGCTGTTACCATGCCATTTTTCTCTCTCTCAGAGTCTGGCTTACAGGCCCTACCACCTGATTGGTTTTTTTCTGACTTCATAACAGTCTGGCTCTAAGTCAACCGCCATGCTCATTTTGAACATTCTCCAAGAGTTTCTGTGCTGTTACTCTCTAATTCTTAACTTGTAAATATTTAGGTGACTTCACCGCATGTAACAAATCTATACACACATTGGATTTCACCATTATTCTTGTTCTGCACAGTATAGCCATTTGGAACTTCAAGTCAAGAGCGGGGATTGCACTCAGTTTCTGGTTCAGAAGCCCAGGCCCCTGTTACTTGAAATAAAGGACCATCTCCATTGATGAGTGGCAGTATATGTGATGGGATGTTAGATAGGGTGGGATCTGAGTTTCTACAGGGAATTCTTTACTGGTGCTGGCTGGTGAGTCTTGCCCACATGCTCAGGGTTTATCCGATCACCATATTTGGGATCAGGAAGGAATTTTCCTCCAGGACAGATTGGCAGAAGCCCTGGAGGTTTTTCACCTTCCTCTGCAGTGTGGGGCACGGGTCACTTGCTGGAGGATTCTCTGCAGCTTGAGGTCTTCAAACCACAGTTTGGGGACTTCAATAACTCAGACATAGGTTAGAGGTTTGTTACAGGAGTGGGTAGGTGAGACAGGGCCGCCCAGAGGATTCAGGAGGCCTGGGGTCTTCAGCGGCGGGGGGGGGCCACCGCTTTGGCAGTAATTCGGTGGCGGGGGGGTCCTTCCACTCCAGGACCCACCTCTGAAGCGCCCCAAAGACCCTTGGTGGGGACCCCCCCACCGCCAAATTACTGCCAAAGACCCGGCACTTCAGTGGTGGGTCCCGCTTCAGTCGTAATTCGGCGGCAGGGAGTCCTTTCGCCCCGGGGCGGAAGGACACCTCGCCGCCAAAGACCCAGAATGGAAGAAGCTCCAGGGGCCCGGGCCCTACGAGAATTTTCTGGGGCCCTTGGAGCAAGTGAAGGATCCCACTCCAGGGGTCCCGAAAAACTCTCGTGGGGGCCCTGCGGGGCCCAGGTCCTGGGGCAAATTGCCCCTCTTGCCCCCCTCTCTGGGTGGCCTTGGGGTGAGATTCTGTGGCCTGCATTGTGCAGGAGGTCAGATTAGATGGTCATAATGGTCCCTTCTGACCTTAAAGTCTATGAGTCTATGAGTTTATATGGGCTATGACATACAGCTGAGTGGTTCTGCTTCCCTCAATAATTATTTCTGATCAATCACATGCACTAAAAGCCATCAAATCTAAGTTATTAAGATCTAAAATCTGCCCTTTGATTTTAGTTCTTTTTTTTTTCAGTCTGATGCCAATCAAGTGATTAATTTGCAACATTTACATATTTTTTATCCAGTCTGAGTTGCTTGGAGAGGCAAATTCTGAAAGTCCATGGACTACTGAGAACCACTAATCCAATAACATTAAATTGTACAAATATATCTGACCAAATTTGAATATCTAAACCAAAAGTGAACTAAATCAACCCGTCAAGCCAACCACTTTATTTATACCTGATCTAAGTGTAATACAACATAATAACTTATTTTTGACAAAGTAAGACTGTCAGCAGTCTTTGTAATCAGAAAGATTAACAAGAAAAAACAAATTCATGTATAGGAATGTGCAGTACTGTAAAGATAACTGGCTTCTATCTCAAACCAGTGAAAACGCTGTTATGGTTCATTGGCAATGTATTCTATTTATCTGAGATACATTCTCACCCAAATGCAACTAAGCCTATTAATCACACAGCTAGAGGATAATGACTACATAAAAAAAGACTTGGATGTATTCATCATATCAGGTTGCTCAGGGTGAACAGTTTCCACCTGGAAGATAATAGAGTTTGTTTCATTGCTGGTCTTCTGCCGGCAGCTTTGAAGGCAACATTCTGTGGCTTATTAGGATACCTAAGTTAGTACATTTGGCAGCACACAGAGAATGTTTTAATTTTATACACCTACTATGAAAAGGTCACACAAATTTCCTCCATGGAATATTGTAATACATTGTCATATACTTTACACTTTAAAACACCCAGAAAACGGAGATGTTTGGTTATGAAACTAAATTATATGATAATAAGCAATGAGTTGGCTCATATGGTGGCTTTAATTTACTCTGAACACATCATATTTTGATGTTAAGACAAATTCTTTCACTCAGTAAGGGAAACTGAAATCACAAATATATAATCATTTCACAATGTAAATGGAGCGACTCTTTCATTCAGACTGTCTGGCAAAGCTTAAAAAAAAGGGGGCGCAGGGAAAGGAGCAAAGACAACAAACCTAATAGAAAACAAAAATAAAAGGAATTAAAGATGCAGGACAATTATCTGAACTTAATGTCTGATTAGGACCATGCTAGAATTACCATACTAAATCTGATGAGCAGCCCAGGTAAGGGAACTTTCTTTCTAGCCCAGGCAGTTAGTTCTTAGCTTATTTCCTGAAGCCTGAGGAGTTATATCCTTTGTAAATTTGTCCTAACTAATGTAACTGTGGATGTTTGCATTATCTCTATACATATTTAACTCTTTTGTGAATCTTACTAGCTCTTGTTCTCAATGTTATCTGATGGCAATGTGCGGTATAAAACAGTATTTCCATTTATCCTGTCAATTTCCTTGAATGCCCCTTGTTCTTGTAAACTGAAAACAGGTAAATGAGAGTCAATTTACCTTCTCTACATTATCCATTATTTTATATCTCTCTACCATGACTCCTCTTATTCCTCTCCACTCTAAACTAGAGCCTTTTCAATCTGTTCTCATAAACAAGCCTCTCCATGATAATTGTCATCATCCATCCTTGAACCGTATTTCAGCTTTAGCTTTTTGAGACTGAGTGACCAGATCTGTACATTTAAGGGCATGTTGTACCATTGATTTATGTAACAGCATTGCATGGTTTTTGGTCAAGCTCCTTTATGTGCTATCCCTCCTTTCCTTAGAAATCCATCTAGATAGCTGCTCTCACAGACTTTGACAGGACTGAGAATACTCTGACATCCACCTTTTTCTTTAGCAACAGTTCCAGGCAGATATAAAAAGCTGAATAGATATTTTTTGTTCAGAAATATTCCAGGACTGTTAATTTAAACACAGTCCTTCAGTTGATCTCCAGGGTAGATATTTTTATTAAAACCACAGTCACAAGACAATACTATGAATGTCTAGGCTTTTAATCTGCATGGGTATGCCTACACTGCTGCTGAGAGCGAGCCTTCCATCTAGGATAGACATATTTATGGTGGGACTTGCGCTAGCAAGCTAAAAATAGCTGTGTGGCTATTTCAACACTGGGAGAAGCTTGGGCTAGCCACATGAACTCGAACCCAGGGGATCAGATGGGCCGAGCTCTGGTGGTTAGCCCAAGTCTCTGCTGGTGCCACAATGTCCACACTGGGAGGCAAACCCACAGCCAAACAAGGGCTGCTTATTTAGGTGCTGTGACTCATCCCTCCAACCGAGCCTACAATGATTCATTGCTCGGATGAGCGGCAGCAAATCAGCTGCACTGGCTCATGCTCTAAGCAGAGCCTGCAGTGAGCTGGCCCTCAGGCATGCCAAGGCAACCTATCGCTGGGTGCAGCCCAGCTCAGATTACCCCCAGGCACAGGTATTTCACTGATCCTGCAAGACCTGTGAGTTGGTCTGTGCGACAGCACTACATGGGCAGGAACCCTCCTCCTGCCTCACAGTGTTACAGAATGCCTAGGCTTCCCACCTGACCGTGATCTGGTTCCAGATTCGGTTCCTGACCCAGCTTTGCCTGAGCCTTGTTCCAGCCCACTTCAGCCTTGTACGTACCCTACTCCAACCTTTCTTCCGCCCTGCACCTACCTTCTGACTCATTCACCTCCCCCAGACTGCCTCCAAATCAGATTTAACCTTCTGCCTGACTGAGTCTCCATCTACAATCCTGATTTGGCCTGTCTATGGACTCTGACCCTGGTTCAGACCCACAGTGTGTCCTGGTTTCAGCACTGCCAGCCCTGACTCTATGGCCAGCTCCAGCCACCAGGCCTGACCACCCAGAGCTTGACACAAATAATTTTCAGCATGCTAGTGCAAGCCCTGCTAGCATTACTCCTGGAGGAATTCTGCGCCACTGCGCAATGCAGAATTTTTCAGAAATAAATGCTGTGAGCTCAGAATTTCCCCCCCCTCCCACAGAAATGGGCCACTAAGGGCCACTGGACTCAGCAGAGCCCAGCTTGCACATAGAAGACACTGCCGGGAGAGGGAGCTAGAGGGTTCCTGGCAGGTGCGGTTCCCCGCATGCCCTGAGGAAAGGAGAGGGCGGCACACAGGAAACTGTGCAAGCCTGGAACCAAGCATCAGACTGTTTCTACTTCTGGATCCAGGGGCTCTGGGAGGGGAGGGGAATGGGTGTCTGGGCAAGGGGGGGCCCTGCAGTTGGGCTGTGGGAGGGAGGAGATGCAGGTATCTGGGTCAGGGCGCGCAGCTGCTCTCTTGGTGGGAGGATGGGGTGCAGGTATTTGGGCTGGAGAGCCCCGCAATTGGGCTCTAAGGAGGAGGGGTCATCGGTGTCTGGCTCCTCGGCTGGGTTCTGGGTGGGAGGCGTGCAGAGAAACAGGAACTGGGTTGTCATAGGGGTTTCTTTAACTCTCTACTCCTGGGGGAATTTTTGTGTGTGTCTGTATTGTTACAGACATACTTGCTCACAGGTATTTCAAAATAAATTACTAAAATAATTGAAACTGGCATGCTTATATAGCATTATTTTGACAAATAAAATTTACAGAATTTTGTAGAATTTTAGAATATTGTGCGCAGAATTTTTAATTTTTTTGGTGCAGAAAGTCCCCAGAAGTACAGCATGAGTCTGTTTGCCTGGGCTGGGAGGCTTGTCCCCAGCTGCAGTATAGATATACCTTATGTTTCTATGAAGAGAAGGGGAAGGAACTCAGAAAAAGCAAGAGCAGCAAGGTGGGACAGAGGCAGAAAGCTATCACTTATACAAAAGTTGGGACAGTTTCTAAGCTTTATAAACAGTTCATTTGTTCACACTGCAAATGTGTGTAGGACATAGAGATCATAAACCCTTCACAGTCACAACACAAACCTGACAGCGTTTGACTGCACTCGAAAAACACAGGCACCACTAAAGTCAGTGGAATTACTCTAGATCTATACTTGTGTGTGAGAGGTTAGAATCTACCGCAGGGAACCTGTGTAAACGCTGCACAACTAGTTTAGACACAAAGGAAAAAAACAGATATCTATTCTTTCTTTCTTAATGTCTGTGTAGGTTTCTTTCAGCACAACGGGGACAAAGGCAGTAATTTTTGAATGTATGCCTGCGACGGCTGCTAACTTTCCCTCATCACAGTCATGCTGCTGGAGGAAAATATTTGAATTTGAAATGTGCTCAGGACCTCAAAAGTTAGAGCTATGAAAGATCTAGGTCATCTAATCCTAGCTGGGGAGGATTTTTTCCCCTGGAGTAGGTTCACACAAGAATACTGCATGTAATAAGGAAGGCAGATAAGAGTGATGTTGTTGCAGGCACAGAGGGTGCCTGAGGCAAGCAACAGTGGTCCGTGCCTGGAGTGCTTAGTGCCAATAAACACACCAGGGTGGAGAAGCAAGCAAAGTTTATTTGAGATCTCAAAGCGGTGCTGGGAGACTTAGCACGCCTCAGATCCAGCACACACAATACAAGCAGGTTACCTTTTTTATACTTTACTTTTAGCTAAGCCCTTCCCTTCTTCCCTCCCTCCCCTTTTCCCCCTTGTAGCAGTTACATTAAACAGTTAATCAAAGCTGGCGACTACAAGTCTAGCTTGTTAGGTCCACTCCTTTGAATTACGACCTTGTCCTTCCTTCTTTGTGAACTGTTATCTTCTCTCCCTCAGCCAAAAGTATGCAGGCCTCATTAGTTCTGCCTTATACTGGTTTGAGCTGTATGGCAACTGATAACGGATGTTGCATCTGGCCTTTTCTATTTATTGGCCTGTTAGGTCAATTAGAGTTTAAACATGGAAGGACTTTTGCTCGTTCTGAGGCCTGAACAGGGAGGCTCCATATCCTTATTGCCTTTTACCTTTTTAAGTTACTTAGGGTTATGCTTAGTGACACCAACAATGTGATGGGTTGGATCACAGAAACCCCCTTGGGAGCTGTCACCTGATGTGCCAAGACTACCTCTGCTCCTATTTTCCCTGCCCTCTCGGGACCCCAGCACCCTGTCTTGCTGAGCCAGACACTCCCGTCTGCTCTAATGAAGACCCAGAGTCTGAATTACTTGTCCCAAAGATGCAGGTTTAGCTGAAAACAGCTCACAGAATGTGCTTGTCTTTAGCACTCAGATGCCCAACTCCCAATGGGGTCTAAACCCAAATAAATCTGTTTTACCCTGTATAAAGCTTATGCAGGGTAAACTCATAAATTGTTCGCCCTCTATAACACTGATAGAGAGATATGCACAGCTGTTTGCTCCCCCAGGTATTAATACATACTCTGAGTTAATTAATAAGTAAAAAGTGATTTTATTAAATACAGAAAGTAGGATTTAAGTGGTTCCAAGTAGTAACAGACAGAACAAACTAAGTTACCAAGCAAAATAAAATGAAATGCACAAATCTATGTCTAATCAAACTAAATACAGATAAGATCCTCACCAGTTCCAGAATGCTCCCTTTTACAGACTAATCTCCTTTTAGCCTGGGTCCAGCAATCACTCACACCCCCTGTAGTTACTGTCCTTTGTTCTAGTTTCCTTCAAGTATCCTTGTGGGGTGGAGAGGCTCTTTCTTTAGCCAGCTGAAGACAAAATGGAGGAGTCTCCCAGGGGTTTAAATAAACTTTCTCTTGTGGGTGGAGACCCCCCTCTTCACTCCTATGCAAAGCCCAGCTCCAAGATGGAGTTCTGGAGTCACCTGGGCAAGTTACATGTCCATGCATGATTCACAGTCTTTACAGGCAGAAGCTATTGCCCACATGGTATCTTGTATGTCTCCAGGAAGACTTTTCATGTGGATTGGAGCACTCCAAGATGCATTGTTCCCCAAGAGCTTCCTGATCGGGTACTTAACCTTGTGAATTCCTTCCTAAAGAAGCAGACCAAATGCCTCACAAAGCTTACTTAGAAATCAAGCAAGTATATAGCCCATATTCTTAACCTCAAGTAGAAAATGGTATACGTGTACAAATAAGATGAATAGATATAGTAGACCATAACTTTTACAGAGATACGTTACATGGCACAGGCAGCACAAAATATATTCCAGTTATGTCATATTCCCATAAAGCGTTATGGGGTGCAGCGTCACAGGTGATTCAAAATTAAACGAGTTTTGCAATAACCCATGTCCTCCTCTCCTCATACTCCTGCAGCCGTCTGCCCTTCACATTCATTGTGCCTCGTTTAAAGTTTAAAACAGTGGTTTTCAAGCTTTTTTCATTTGCTGACTGCTAAAAATTTTCAAATGTAGGTGCAGACCCCTTTGGAAATCTTAGACATAGTCCATGGACCCCCTAGGGTTCTGCTGACCACAGTGTGAAAGCTACTTACTGGTTTAGAATATTGAGCTTCTCTGGGTAGCGACCATGACTTTCTATGTCGCCAAGTGCCTAGCACACCTGTGAATATAACAGCCACCCCATTATATTTATGTTAACACAAGTTTGCTAATAATTAAAGACTCAGCGATGCCTGTGTCATAAACAGATGGTTAAGGGTTAATGTCTCTTTTACCTGTAAAGAGTTAAGAAGCTCAGTGAACCTGGCTGACACCTGACCAGAGGACCAATGGGGGGACAAGATACTTTCAAATCTTGGTGGAGGGAAGTCTTTGTTTGTGCTGTTTGTTGTTCACTCTTGGGGCTAAGAGGGACCAGACGTGCAACCCAGGTTTCTCCAATCTTTCTGAAACAGTCTCTCATGTTAAAAATAGTAAGTACTAGCTAGAAAAGGCAGATTAGTTTTATGTTTGTTTTCTTAACTTGTGAATGTATATTTTGCTGGAAGGGTTTTTTTTACCTCTATTTGCTGTAACTTGAATCTCAGGCTCAGGGGGCGGGGAAGTCCCTCTAGTCTACATGAGCTGAATACCCTGTAAACATTTTCCATCCTGATTTTACAGAGATAATTTTTACGTTTTCCTTTCTTATTTAAAAGCTTTCTTTTTTAAGAACCTCATTGATTTTTTTCCTCTTGTTTAAGACCCAAGGGGATTGGGTCTGAACTCACCAGGGGATTGGTGAGGGGAAAGGAGGGGGGAAAGGTTAATTCCTCTCTGCTTTAAGATCCAAGGAGTTTGGATCAGTGTAGCCTCACAGGGTATCCCAGGGAGGGGAAAGTCTGGGAGGGGGAAAGGAGGGGGGATGGTTTATTTCTCCTGGGTTTAATACCCAAGGGGTTTGGGTCTTGGGTTCCCCAGGGAAGGTTTTGGGGAAACAGAAAGTGTGCCAAACACTATATTTTGACTGGTGGCAGCGCTATCAGATCTAAGCTAGGAATTAAGCTTGGAAGTGTCCATGCAGGTCCCCACTTTTGGACGCTAAAGTTCAAACTGGGGGAAAAATACCTTGACAGCCTGTAACAGAAAATTGATTTTAAAAATCCTCTTTTCAGGGCACCAAAACTATTTGTGAATTCAGTTAGAGTTCAGAAAACAGCTTCAGCTGAAAAATAAAAGCAAAATAAATTGAAATGGTTCATTTCCAACATTTCAACTTTCTTTTTGAAATGGCATTTCATGTAGAAATTTATCCAGTAAATAAACAATGACACACACACAAGGGGGAAAAACACCTGAAAATGTCTCCAAAGAAAACAAAAACACAAAACAAAACAAATATTTTGGGTGGAATGAAATGTTTCATTCCTCCTTAAATGATTTTTTTTTTATTTTGGTGAGTGGCCTCCTTCTAGGGACACCCTCATAGCCTCAGGACAGCCCTGCAAGCAGCTCTTTGCCTCAGTTTCCCCTCTTCATTCCTCAGCAAACATAAAAAAAGAGGCTTTGACAAGTCCAATAACAAGAGCCCTCCTTAGGGTCTGGTTTATTAACTTAAAATTCAAAATTAAACACCAAAAATATCTTCCCTCCAGCCTTAAACTAGGCACATCCCCAAACTCCCCTGGTGTCTCAGAGCAGTACTGCTTTGGCAGTCTACTGTCAGCCGTTCCTAGCTGGCACAACTCCTCTGGTCTCAAGGTCTTCCCTGTAGGAGCCTGTCTCACTCATTGCAGTCTCTCTATAGCCTCCAGATTTTCCCTCTTCTCTTTGCAGCTTCCTGCTGTTCTTTATAGGGAATCACTTGACTCAAGGCAGATGTGTCTCTTTCATAATCAAGGTTGGCTAGCACCAGGCCTTTCAGCCTGTAAGAAGCAAGCCGCCTTGATACAGCGAGAAAAAATGAAAGAATTCAGTTTCGGTTTGAACCAAATCGAGTTTTGTCTTTGGTTTACAAAAAAAATCAGTTATTTGCTCAGCTCTCCTTATAACTCATCTAACCACAGACAAATGCTGATGATATACTTGTGATTTTCACCAGAAAATAGCATTTGTTTCTTAGTCTTGATAAAAAAAGATTTACTTTATTGTTGTAGCAGCTGTGTACGTAACTGCTCTTGGAAAGATGCAGAATAGTTGCCATCATTCAGAGTGATTCACACATATAATCAGTCTTATTAGTCTGTTTATTAGTTAAAATGGAGCTGTTCCCAAAAGAAAATGTAAAAGGGTCTTCAAGTTGTTAGTACAAAAACGTCAATCCAAGTTTATCCAGTTTACATATTATTTAGAGAAGTAAATATTCTTGACACTATTAAAGTGGACAAAACATCCAGTAGGATAGCACAATAGAAATATTAATTTGAATGAAAACTATGTTCACTGCACCAGCTAAATGAGGTTAAGTGCAGATGTTAATAAATAATCACGTACACAAATATGGGATGTGAAGTGTCATTCTATCTTGAAAAATGGTCTTGAAGTTAATGGAATTGTTCATGTGCTTAGAGATAAGTACATGAATAGACGCATACAATCAAGTCTCAATCCTGTAAACAACATCCAGAGAAATATTACTTTCTAAAAGCATCAGCAGTGCAAAATAATTGGTATATAGAACATAAAGCTGAGGAAAACAAAGGTAATGAAGCTCAGAGAGGTATCTGAGATACCACAATGTCCCCCTATGCTGTCAGTATTAGTAATTATTCCTTTTTTTTTTTTTTTGGTGCATTGCAGTAGTGCCCAAGAGCCCCAACCATGGGACAACTCCCCTGATCTCACGGCCATGGATTCAGGAACCCACTATGCTACAGGTTGTGGTCCCTGTACCAAAGAGTTTAGGAAATAAAAATAGTATATGACAGAGATCCCCAAACTGTGGGCCATGCCCCTTAGGAGGGCACGGAGGATCGTTCAAAGGGCTGGGGCCTGGGTCAACCTCCATGGGGAATGGAGAGGGAGCACCACCCAGCTCCACTCCTGGCCCCAACTTTGTCCACCAGCCCTGGCAGCTGGCCCCACAGCCAGAACTCTGCTCCTGGCCTCACTCCCAGCTGTGTCCCCAGCCTCAGCACCCTTACACCATCTGTGTCCCCCTCCCCAAGAGTCACAGCCCTACTCCCGGCCTCTGTTGGGAGGGATGTGGACATGGGTAAGAGAGGTGTGACCTGAAAAGTTTGGGGACCACTGATATATGAGATACTGGCATGGTGATTGTTAATTAGTGTGTACTTTTCAGTGGTGACCACTTCTATATAAAAGACAATTATGTGATAGGCAAAGTTAAAAAAAAAAAAGACAAAAGTAATGTAGTGTACTAAATCCATACTGAGAATCACCAGGTTTTAGACAGAAAGGAAAGAAAACAGACTCTTCAGAAGGTAATTAGAAACAACCATTACAAACAGTTATGTCTGAAGGAGGTTAAAGCAATGTGCTGTTCTGTTTCCTTGTTGAGTTCCACTCATATATGGTGATTGTCAATGAAAAGAGCTCTCCCATGGTATGGCAAGTTCAGGCAAAGCAGCTCCTCTAAGTTAACCACATTTGTGCTATTTTTTAAAACAGATCCTCTTAGGCCACCTCTTCTCAGCCTATTTTTCCAGTCTGTTCAAGCCTCTGTTTGATTTTTAGACCTCAAATGCCGAATTTCCCTGTTTCCACTGAAGTCAATTGGAGTGATGAATATGTTTCTGAGGAAAGAATTTGAACCCATGGCTTTTGAGCGGTATCCACTCTTTCTTTCTTTCTTTCTTAAGGCATAGCTACATGAAATTTTAACATACTGCATTATACTTTACTTGTTTAGGATCAGGTTAATATTCTAAGAACCTGCTTAAAGCTTCTGGCTTGCTGACTGGGAAGCCCTTATTAGCCAACACATATATGTCAGGGTAGTATATACCACATTATACGGATGCCTGGCAGTTACAAGAGCTGAACTGGCCTATGTTTTTCCCCGAGTTATATTCACTGATGCTAAGCTACATCCCACAATACTTGCAGTTGTACTTCTCAACATTTGAGTGCTTTTGTGTGCTTTTACCCTATATTACACAAATTTCACAGAGGGGACCCGTGTTTCTCAAATTGGGGTCCTGACCCAAAAGAGGGTTGGGGGGGTCACAACATTATTTTAAGGGGGTTGCGGATTTACCCTCTTCTTTCTGCGCTGCCTTCAGAGCTGGGTAGCTGGAGAGTGGCACTGCTGACTGATGGCCCAGGTCTACAGGCAGCAGCGCAGAGGTAAGAGTAGAAATACCATACCATGCCATCCTTCCTTCTGCACTGCTGCTGGCGGCAGCTTTGCCTACAAAGCTGGGTGACCGGACAGTAGCTGCCGCTCTCCAGCTGCCCAGCTCTGAAGGCAGCGCCACTGCCAGCAGCAGCGCAGGAGTAAGGGTAGCAGTACTGCAACCCTCCCTACAATAACCTTGTGACCCCCCCCCAACTCCTTTTTGGGTCAGGACTACAACAATTGTAAGACCATGAAGATTCAGATTTAAATAGCTGAAATCAGGAACTTTATGAGTTTTAAAAACCTGTGACTGTGAAATTGACCAAAATGGACCATGAATTTCGTAGGGCCTAGTCATTCTGTTTAAAATGTAGATCCTTTACTGCAGCATTAAGTAATCAGGTCAGGGGATCTCCAGGAAGCCAACATTTTGTTATAAGATGAATGTCTTTAATAATTTCCTGGATACAACAACTACATGCACAAGTATGTTCCTCTTCCCCACAATTCCTCACTGGAGAGCTTCCCTATTAGCAAAAATATGATGGATCTTTACTGGAGTCAAACGTGATCTATACAGTCATTTATAAACATTTTCTTTAGGAGCTGCACAAATTGAAGATGTGTATTCCCGTTCCCATATAGAGATCCACTTAACCAGATCAATTTCTTCTATCCAAATCCTTCTCTCATCTGTTCATCTGGGCTGTTTTCTTATCAAGAACTTCTTCATCGTCAGCTTTTCCAAAATGCTTTTTTACTTAAGTTAACCAAGGGGATATGTGAAGTATTATAATCTCAATGTTAGGTATAGAGACATTCCAGAGACAAGGACAAAATGACCAATTTTGTTGATGCTTAGCAAACATGCCCTGTGCACCAAGCTACGACTGGTAAAGGATGTCTCTAAGGTTTTGCTGACGTCTACAATACTATGGCGAAAACAAGATAATGAAACTTAGTTACAGATTTTGGGCAGTCTATTGCATGGGGCTGTGTAAGCCTAGCAAATTCT
Organism: Chelonoidis abingdonii; assembly: GCF_003597395.2. NCBI lineage: Eukaryota > Metazoa > Chordata > Testudines > Testudinidae > Chelonoidis > Chelonoidis abingdonii. Next base: position 231,603,308 of record NC_133769.1, read on the forward strand.
TCAAAACATATAAAAGATAATAGATAAGAAGTAATGCAAAGACATGTGAAACCCTCAACCCTAGTATACAGAGAGGCAGAGTGTGCTCAGATTTTGAGACAAATTGACCAGCTGCACTGCTGCCTCCCAGATCTGTGATAACATATTGTTTTTCCTTTCTGTTTTATGTCGCTTTAATCTTTGACTAATAATCTTTGATTAATAAAGTTGATTAAATAGCCTAGCTATCTGACATCTCTTGTTACTGAATTAAGTTGAACCTGTACAAAATTATTATGGAAGCTATAGTTGGGCTCCAGTCTTGTTCAAGTTTTACTCAGTGTTTGGATGGTCTATTAATCCAGTTGGTCACATCTTTTAACTGTAATGCATAATAAACCAAATTAGGGGTAACTAGTATGTCCCACTTTGTAGGCTTTTATAGAACTTTAGAACTCACCATTTCTCTATTACATTTCCTGGTGAATTTTAATAGCACATCCTACCTTTTTTTAATGTCATGTCAGGGATACCAACAGGGATTCACTGAAACAAAAATACCTTTGGAAGGACATTTGTCTTTACCAAGCCTACCCTATCTAGTCAAGCAACTTCATATTTGTTCTATTCCTCCAAGTCTTTTATTATTTTATTTCATAGTGCAAGGTAATTTATCTTTAAAAGATTTTTATGTTTCGCCACAATATTTATTCCTAAATATTTTCAAAATTCCTTTACTCATTTATGGATTTATGGATTTATGGATCTGACACTAGTTGGTTTTGACCCTTTTGGGAATATCATTTCCTAAAATTTCTGATTTCTTGTTTGTTTTGAAGCCTAATACCTGCCAATCATAGGCCAATTTCAATTAATAGAGATGTACCAATATTGGCAAAAATTCTTGACATGAGACTGGAGAAAGTATTGGGTTCTATCATACACCCAAATCAAATCAGGTCAGTCAGAGGTCATCATGGGTCTGATAACTTTCAACAACATATTGATATTATAGCAGTGAAATATGATAACTCCAAACCATATTAGTCTTATGTGATAAAGTTCTTCCTCTATCTTTGTGGGTCCTGCACTTATTGGCGGATTTGTTCACCTCAGCAATTCATCATATGGGTCAGGGAACAGCCCAGAGACCTTCCCCTCTGGTATAACCCACAATCCAGGTCTGTTCCTCCTGTGTCTGATCAGAAGTTGGGAGGTTTGGGGGAAATACAGGCCCACCCTCTGCTCCGAGTTCTAGCCCAGGGCCCTGCGGACTGCAGCTGTCTAGAGTGTCTCCTGGTACAACTGTGAGACAGCTACAACTCCCTGGGCTACTTCCCCATGGCCTCCTCCCAATACCTTCTTTATCCTCACTACAGGCCCTTTCTCCTGTTGTCTGATAATGCTTGTACTCTTGATTCCCCCAGCAATAAGCCTTCCCACTCTCAGCTCCTAGTGCCTCTTGCTCCCAGTTCCTCGCATGCACTCTACAAACTGAAGTGAGGTCCTTTTTAAACTCAGTTGCCCTGCTTAGCCAGCCTGTCCTAATTGATTCTAGCAATTTCTTCTTAATTAGCTCCAGGTGTCCTAATTAGCCTGCCTGCCTTAATTGGTTCCAGCAAATTCCTGCTTGTTCTGGACCTGCCCCTGTTACCTTAACCAGGGAAAAGGGATCTCCTTCATATGGGAATAATAGATCTCTCCCTTCTAACACTCTCCTGCTGCCCTCTGGCCTGGAGGGTGGAGGAAGGCAGGGGGCTGCTCCTGCTGTTGCTGAGCCCTGAGCCCTTGTGGTTACTACTTCAGCTGCTCCCTTGGCTGGGCCAGACACCACCACCTGCTCCCTTCTCTGCTACCCAGTTGCTGGCTGGATGATGAACCCCCCCACCCTCAGTTGCTGCTGTTGCTCCAGTTACAGCCCTCTGAGGTCCTCAGAGTGAGGGACCCCAGACCAAGCCGTTGCCACTGTGGACATTACCACCATCACCACCATCTGAGCGGGGTTCCTCCTGCCTGGCCACCAGACTACCACTTGGAGCTGCTGGAGTTGCTCATCTCATGAGTGCTGGGACCTAGTTACCATCTGGGCTGAGTCCTTGCAGAGGGGGGTCCTTCCTCTTTCATGCAGGCAAGCCATGCTCGCCTTATTGCAAAGGAGGGAGACCTCCGCGACTTACGGAATTGGCATCCCATCTCACTCCACAGCACAGACTACAAAATCGTAGCCAAGGCCATCTCACTGCAGCTAGGGTCTGTGCTGGTGGACATGGTCCAACCAGACCAGACCTACACCGTCTGGGCTGCACCATATTTGACAATCTGTAGCTCTTCTGGGACCTCTTGGAGCTTGGGTGTAGGGATGGTCTGTCATTCGCCCTCCTGTCCCTGGATCAGGAGAAGGCATTCGACAAGGTGGACCATGGGTATCTCCTGAGCACTTTGCGAGTGTTTGGCTTTGGACTCCAGTTTGTGGGTTTTCTCCAGATGCTGTATGCTTCTGTAACATGTCTGGTCAGGCTAACCTGGACCCTGACTGAACCGGTCTGCTTCGGGCGAGGAGTATGGTGGGGGGGCCCCTCTCGGGCCAGCTGTACTCTCTGGTGATCGAGCCCTTCCTCTGCCTCCTCCGCAGAAGGTTGACAGGGTTGGTGCTATGAGAGCCAGAGCTGTGGCTGGTCCTGTCAGCATATGCCGACGACGTGATCCAGGACCTGGGCGACTTGGCATGGGTGGAGGCTTGCTAGGCTGTCTACTTGGCAGCCTCCTCCACCCAGGTCAGCTGGGTCAAGAACTCTGGCCTGGTGGTCGGGGACTGGTGGCAGGCGAGCTCCCTCCCACCCGCGCTTCAGGCCAGCTGGTGGAGCACTGGTCCACTGCTCTATCTTGACGTTTACCTTTCTGCCACGCATCCATCTCCACCAGAAAACTGATATGGTTTGATGCGCAGGGTGACAGAGCAGCTCTGGAAGTGGACAGGACTACTCCAGTGCCTCTCCCTCCGAGGGAGGGCACTGGTGCTTAATCAATTAGTCCTGATCATACTCTGGTACCGACTCAACACCCTGGTCCCAGCCCCAGGCTTCCTGGCCAACCTCTAGAGGGTGATTCTGGAGTTCTTTTGGCCAGGACAGCACTGGGTCTCTACAGGGGTCCTCCACCTTCCCCTGGAGGAGGGAGGGCAGGGCCTGAAGTGTCTACACACTCAGGTCCCTGTCTTCTGCCTCCAGGCCTTGCAGAGGCTCCTTTATGGTGTAGGTAGTCCGGCATGGAGAGTACTGGCGCATGCCTTCCTGTGCCACTTCCAAGGGCTCCAATACAACCGGCAGCTCCTTTATCTCCATCCGACATGTCTTCCGTGAGACCTCTCCAGACTGCCGGTCTTCTACCAGGACCTCCTCCGGACCTGGAAGCTGTTCTCGGTGACCAGGTCCGTGGCGGCCACTGAAGGGGCAGATCTCCTCAAGGAGCCCTTGGTACACAACCTTCAGCTCTGTGTGCAGGTGGCAGAGTCCCCCTTGGTGAGCCAAAGGTTGGTCCTGGCAGAAGTCACCAGAGTTGGAGACCTCCTGGACTATGACCAGGGAGACTGGCTGGATCCCCTGTCGCTTGCTCAGCGCATGGGGCCCTCCAGGCCTTGTGCTCCCCAGCATGTATTACAGGAGGTGAGGGCCGCTTTACTGCCTGCTGCTCGGGCCTACCTCGACTGGGTCCTGCTAGAGGGCACACCCTGCCCACCCTCCACCCCAGGCCCTCCGGACCTTTTCATCAGGCCCCTACCCTGTGAACCCAACCGGCCCCCCTGCCCCTTCCCTGTGAGCCAGCTGCACAAATTTCAGCCAGTTCGTTTCCAGACTGCGCCAAGGAAACAGCTATACACACTCATGCTCTACACCCTTCACTTCCTCACCCTCGCGTCCCACCTTGACACAAAGTGCTGAGACCTCCTGCCACCTCTAGAAGGTGAGGAACCCCGGTGGGTCAGCCTATACTCTGCCCTGGTCACAAGACCCACCAGGGATATCAGTTGGCAGCTCCTTCACGGGGCCGTGAGCACACGGGCGTGTACTTGGCATGGTTTACCCCAGTCCCGGACACCTGCCCCTTCTGCGGCATGAGGGAGACCCTGGCGCACGTTTACTTGGAGTGTGCCAGGTTGCAGCCCCTGTTCTGGCTCCTCACAAATATTTTATTATGCTTCATGCTGCACTTTTCCCCTCACCTCCTTATATATGCACTCCCCAACCGTGGTCCCACAAAGCCATGGGACCTCCTGGTCAACTTCTTCCTAGCCCTGGCTAAAACGGCATCTATAAAACCAGGGAGAGGAGGTTGGCTGATGGGGTCTCCTGTGACTGTGGGGCCAATTTCCAATCCTCTGTCCATTCACACATCCAGGCAGAGTTCCTCTGGGCAGCATCCACTGGCTCCCTTGACGCCTTTGAGGAACAGTGGGCGCTGTCCGGGGTTCTCTGTTCGGTGTCCCCATCAGGTTCCATTCCTTTGACCCTTTGGCCTCATTCCTGTCCCTGTTATTTCATTAGTTATCCCCCGGAATCATTTGGTTTCCAGGCCCAGTGGATCTGCCCCTTAGGCTGGGAGGAGGTCCTTTAGCAGTGGGCAGGCTGTGCCCGCCCATCTCCTGGATCCCAATAGGAACACTCTCCTGTATCCATCTGGTCTGATCCTGTCACGCTTAGGTGCAGAAAAGCCTTTTAATAGGGTGGACTGGAGGCATATGTTTTATACCTTACAATAATTTGGATTTGGACCTGTATTTAGTTCTTGGACCCATCTGTTAGATTTTCACCCAACCTCTTGCATCATTACCAGCAATGTGACCTTGGATACTTCACAGTTTCTTCTAGAGTATTAGGCAAGGAAGTCTCCATTACTTGTTGGTTTGTCTCTTGAACCCCTGGCAATAGCTACACAGACTCATCCAGATATCTGAGATATACTGCTTGGTTCAATGGAATATAAATTTGTGTTAGATGCATGTGATGCCTTTTTGTATATAGCCATATCAGAAACCACTATCCCAGCCCTCCTATCACTAACTCAAACATTTGGAGAAATTTCTGGTTATCAAATAGATTGGGGAAAAATGGAACTATTGGAAATCTCTTGGTTGTCATGTAGTGGGACTTTTTCTCAGTGGAATTTCCACAGGCAAACTGATGCAATTAAGTATATAGGTATAAAAGTACCAAAAAATTTAAACTAGTGAAAATAAATTTAGATCCTGCACTCTCTCAAATAACTAGGGATACAAAGAGGTGACAACCTCTCTCCCTGAGCCTGTGGGGAAGGATTAATACAATACCAGTGAATATTCTGCCTAGGCTCTTCTGTATTCTAAGCACCCTATCTGTATATATCCCTCCATTTTATTTTAGAAAATTTAATAACATTACTAGAGCCTTTCTGTGGCGCCCTGTTCAATGGACACACCTGTCACTTAAAAATCTCCAGCTCCCTATAGACAAGGTTTGGGCTCCCAGATCTACAGAATTACTGTTATACTTTTATCATGTCACATGTCAAATTGATTCCAGCATGCTGACCCCCTTGCAGCCACATGGGTGAAAAAAGAAGGGGTATTAATGCAGCCAATTCCCCCTGTGGATCTGCTTGCTTCTTTTTTGTCCAATAGAGAAAAACAAGGTACCTACAGTGATGGCTATGTGAAGGACCAGGGCTAAGCAGTACCAATTTCATCCTCATTCTCATGCCTGGGATAACCCAGATTTACACATTGGGAAAAAAACCTATAATTTGGAAGAACTGGCTGAGCAAGTGCATCATATGGATTTCTGAGTTAGTTGAAGATGAGGGCTGTGTCTCTTTTCTAACACTGAAGAATAATATGACCTGTCACCCTCAGCGAGTGGCAGAACTTACAGCTAAAGCATTTGCTAATATATCAGTTTGGTCCAAATGCCCTAGGCCTTCCAGAGACCCCAAAGCTACTGGAACCTTGGAAATGCTTCATAAACTCCCCAGGCCCATGTCCACTATGTATGCTTTACTAATGATGAGGAACTCCATTGATCTGGGGTTTTGTGAAAGGATGGGAAGGAACATTATCACAGTCCTTAAAAGAACCCAAGTGGCACAGTAATATTACAGAACCTTAAAAATGCTTCTGTGGTCCTCAGGCAACACCTGATACAGGAAAAGATTCTATTCCATGTGTAATGGACACCACAGAGATTGTGCAAAATGGGGACCTTGTCCTCTCATGTTTTTTGATGCTGAAATAAAGAAAAAGGAACCCTGATGCATATGCTGTGAGACTGTCCAACAGCCAGGCAGTAGTGGAAAGAGGTGGACACAAAAGTGAACATAGTGCTTGGCTTTAGCAACCAAACCTCAACTGAAAATTATATCCTGAGTTTAACTCCACTACAAAGAATTTGGTTCTTGAGGGCACCAATGATGACCAAGCGCATAATTTTATAAAACTGAAGGAATAGGCTTGTGACCAGACTAGAGCAGTGGCATTTGGACCTGTCTGAATTAGCAGCGAAGGAAGGACTAGCTTATCAAAACAGAGAGAAATTATATAAATTTTAAGGAAGTTGGATTCCATTTCTTGATATGTTTGCATAAAGAATGTGGAGATAGCTCAAATAATGCCAGACTTCCACTCCACCTGACCTCTCTGCTTTTTCCCTCTCTCTTCCTGCCCCATCTCCTCCTTCCCTTTTTTGCCTATTTATGTATGTCTTTTATTTTATATACAGTTACTCCTACCCTAACATGTTACATCTGTGTAATATTGCCTGATTTTGTAGTGTCTGGTCTTACATCTTTGGCAAATTGTAGAGGTGCATAATTGCATAAGACATCCTGCGAAATGTGCAGTAATTGGTAATATATTCAAGTTGTAAGTCATTTACCATTTTGTATTTGTATTCTGTTTCTTTATGAAAATCAATCAAAAAATTAATAATGAAAAATAAACAATAATATGGGAGATAATTTTAAAGTGGATTAGTAAATAGGAGTTTATTATGGGATCATTACGATAAATAACTGCATATAAATGAAAGATGAGCTGACAATGCAGGGAATGATAATTGTTCTCTTTACTACCTCTACCTCAGCAGCGCTAGCATGCTCTTTCCCGTAGTGCAGATTTGGATCAGAGAATGCATTTTTCTTGTCCGTACTAACCTATAGATTCATATAATACAAATCTTGCCCACATAAAGTGATTGTGATGTAGTTAGCAGGGATCACACAGTCTTGTAGCACCAAGGCTCTAGTTACTTCCAGCAACGATTTGTTATTATTTAATTTTTACATATTAAAACATAATAAACCTGGGAACTGTAATAGATCTCCTGTTTGTATCTCTTAAATATGTACTCAAATTGGGAGGAAAATACCATTGGTTGAATTAGTTTTTAAATATATGTTGACAAGAAGGAAATTACTTGTTAGCACATATTATGCAAGAGAAATTGAGTCACTAGTTACCTACCAATTAAAACTCATTTGCACTCATCTTGTAGCTCTGTGTAAAGAAAATAGACAGGCTATTTGCTAACTGAGGGGGAAAGTGTGCTTGGTCCCTATACGGTGGGAGGATGTAACAGGGCCACCCAGAGGATTCAGGGGGCCTGGGGTAAAGCGGGGGAGCTGCGGCGCTTGTACTTCCCTAGTGGCGGTCCGGGTCTTCGGCGGCGGAGGGGGGGAGGGCCTTCAGTCTTCAGCAGCACTGAAGGGCCCCCTGCCGCCGAAAAGCCACCGAAGACCTGGACCGCCGCTGGGCCAGGGCTCACTGGGCCCCTGCAGGGCCCAGGGCCTGGGGAAAATCAGGGCCACCCAGAGGATTCAGGGGGCCTGGGGTCTTCAGCGGCGAGGGTCCTTCTGCTTCGGGTCTTCAGGCACTTCGGCAGCAGGTCCCAGGGCGAGTGATGGACCTGCCACCAAACTGCCACTGAAGACCTGGAGGAAAGGAGCCCCGCCGCTGAATTGCCGCTGAAGACCCAGAGCAGAAGAAGCTCCGGGTCTTCGGCAGCGGGTCCTTCACTCAATCCAGGTGTGTTCAGTGGCACTGAAGGACCTGCTGCCAAAGACCCGTCAAAAACTCTCAAGGGGGCCCCTGAAAACTCTCGTGGGGGTCCCTGCAGGGCCCAGGGCCTGGGGAAAATTGCACCACTTGCCCCTTCCTCTGGGCGGCCCTGGGCCAAACTGTCCCACTTGACCCCCCCCCCCGGCAGCCCTGGGATGTAAGGAGATTTCTATTCATTGCACCCCTTACACATTGCTCTCCACAGTGCAAAGACTGCTTCTGGCTTGTGCTGCTAGTGCTATTACCTATCCCCAAAAGAGTCCGATGGTGCACGAAGCAGCTATCCTTGTGACTGATAGGGAGTGTGGCCACAGAGACTAAAGCTCGTTTTGCTCTCTGGACTGCAAGTGACAAGGGACAGACTGGATAGTGGCAGACAACAGCTTAGAGCAGACTAAGGTATCTATGTTATGCAATTCTTGAATAAAAGTAAAAATTAAGTAAATAAAAGTAAAGCCAGAATCTGCCCCCCTCCCCATTGCTTAGTGGAACAGGCTGGGCAAGGAAGGGAGTACGTGCTGCACTTTAAAAATTGCAGGAGCAGAAGCACTCTGAAAAATGAAGAAACATTGTGGCAGGGGGGTCCAGTTGCTGGAATGGACCTTGGGAAGCATTGGCAGGCAGTGCAAATCAAGACAGACTTCAGGCTGCTCTGATCTACAGTGGGAGACTGTCCAAGCACAGGGAAGATTTAGGATCGGGGGGCACAAAGAAGCATCTCAACCTGGCAGTGGAGAAGGCAGATACCAGAACAGCAGGTGAGTGCAGTGCACCACTATCTTGAGCACTTGTTGGCTGCAGCCCAGGGCTGGGCTTTTATTTCAAAGTTTCAGCAGTAGCTGAAGTACTTGAGCAGCCTGCTGAGTGGGAAGGATTTTAATTAAAGGCAAATCATCAATCTCCTGTGTACATTCATTCAAAAACAGTAGGGGAAATTTGATAACAAACACTCAGTTCAAAGCAAGTTGCCCTCCTTTCTTAGCTAAGCAGATGATATCTGAATAAAGAAAGAGTGTCTCAGCTGAAAAATCAAATCAAACCTTTAAGTACATATCAGCTTGGGAAATGTCAGCAAACTCCACAGTAAACAGGACAAATATTCCATACACTTAAACTAGGGCTTTCAAGTGATTAAAAATTAATTGTGATTAATCGTGAGATTAATTGTGCTGTTAAACAATAAGAGAATACTATTTATTTAAATATTTGTGGATGTTTTCTACATTTTCATATATATTGATTTGACTTACAACACAGAATACAAAGTGTACAGTGCTCACTATATATTTATTTTTATTATAAATATTTGCACTGTAAAAACCAAAAGAAATAGTATTTTTCAATTCACCTCACACAGGTACTGTAGTGCAATTTCTTTATCATGAAAGTTAAACTTACAGATGTAGAATTATGTACAAAAAATAACTGCACTAAAAAATAAAACAAAGTAAAACTTTAGTGCCTACAAGTCCACTCAGTCCTACTTCTTGTTCAGCCAATCACTCAAACAAGTTTGTTTACATTTGCAGGAGATATTGTTGCCTGCTGCTTATTAAAAATGTCACCTGAAAGCGAGAGCAGGAGTTCACATGGCACTTTTGTAGTCAGTGTTGCAAGATATTTACATGCTAGATGCGGTAAAGATTCATATGTCCCATCATGCTTCGACCACCATTCCAGAAGACATGCATCCATGCTGATGATGGGTTCTGCTCAATAATGATCCAAAGCAGTGCAGACCGACACATGTTCAGTTTCATCATCTGATTCACGTGCCACCAGCAGAAGGTTGATTTTCTTTTTTGGTGGTTCAGATTCTGTAGTTTCTGCATTGGAGTGTTGATCTTTTAAGACTTCTGAAAGCATGCTTCTCACCTCATCCCTCTTAGATTTTGCAGTGCACTTCAGATTTTTAAAACTTGGGTCAAGTGCTGTAGCTATCTTCAGAAATCTTACATTGGTACCTTCTTTGCATTTTGTTAATTCGGCAATGAAAATGTTCTTAAAACTAACAACATGTGCTGAGTCATCATCCAGGACTGATATAACATGGAACATATGCAGAATGCAGGTAAAACAGGGCAGGAGTCACACAATTCTCCCCCTGAGGAGGTTAGTCACAAATTTAATTAATGCATTATTTTTTAATGAGCACAATCAGCATAGAAGCATGTTCTCTGAATGGTAGCTGAAACATGAATGGGCATATGAATGTTTAGCATATCTGGCATGTAAATACCTTGCAACGCCAGCTACAAAAGTGCCATGTGAACACTTGTTCTCACAGTCAGGTGACACTGTAAATAAGAAGTGAGCCGCATTATCTTCCATAAATATAAATAAACTTGTTTTTCTTAGCAATTGGCTGAACAAGAAGTAGGACTGAGTGTAATTGTAGGCTTTAAAGTTTTATTTTGTTTCGGTTTTGAGTGCAGCTATATAACAAAAAAAAATCTACATTTGTAAATTGCACTTTCACAATAGAGATTGCACTACAGTACCTGTATGAGCTGAATTAAAAAATACTATTTTTTTTATCATTTTTACAGTGTGAATATTTGTAATAAAAATATAAAGTGAGCTGTGTATACTTTGTGTTCTGTGTTGTAATTGAAATCAATATATTTGAAAATGTAGTAAAACATCCAAAAATATTTAATAAATCTCAATTGGTATTCTATTGTTTAATGATGTGATTAAAACTGAGATTAATCATGATTAATTTTTTTAATCACAATTAATTTGTTTTGAGTTAATCATGTGAGTTAACTGCAATTAATCTTCAGCCCTCATTTAAACACTGGGAAGATAAGAGCAGCCTTTCTGGAATATGAATAAATTTATTTCATGATTTGAACTTGAGTCTTTTTTCTCATTTTCATTTTCTATCAGTTTTCATTTGTCTCATATATTTGGTATAATCTTTCCCAGTTTATCCATAGGTTCAAAGATAGATCAATATGCCTTCATTGTCATGAATGGTTATGCTGAATTCACATTACTCTTAGACAGTTTATAGAACCCCATTCCTTATGTTCATTTTCACTTCGATGGTGCATTGACACTTTTGACAATAATGGTACCTAGGAGCACATCATGACATTGCCCCTCCCACATCAGCACAATACTACAATGCTCCATGCTCAGGCATATCTTCTATATTTACATTATCTGAAAAGTGCTGATGCAACGTTGTCACAGTGATTGCCAATGTACTAGAATTTGGAACTGCACTCTTAGTATATTCTAAAACAGGGACTGAGGATTTGCTGGGGTAACTCATGAAAGTGCAGCTATAGCATCTTTGATTAGATCTAGAAAGAAGTCTGAAAGTGAAATCCTAGTCCACTGGAAGTCTTGCCTTGACTTCAGTGAGGTCAGGATTTTACCCTGAGAGTGGAAACTGATAAGGCCAAATCCTGGCCGCAAACCACCTGCTTTGCACCGCTCTAGTTGTGCACAGTAGACAGAAAACTGACTTAACGAGCCAATTAGAAATTCTTCCAATGTACAGGAATTCTTGGAGGGAAAAGAGCTGGCCTATTTGACTATGTGTCCCCCAGTCCTGGCCCTAGCATAGGGGGTGTGTCAGAGACACTTCTGGGAATAAAGGGGGATGGCTAATGTGATGTTGCAGTCATGCAATCTCAGGCTATCAGGTGGTGAGAAGGCATACAGAGGGAGGAAAAATGTAACATTAGCAAGAAAAGTATTATCATGGAGGACTGTGAAAATAAAGTTATCACAACAACTGAGAGCCTGATGATCATCAATAAAGTTGTCAGATTTGCTAAATAACTTTTTAGACCCCAAACTGGTTCCATCCAAAATGACATCAATGTTCCTATTTTTTCCTCTCAAAATGACAAGTGAGCTTCTCAAGGTGATGCTTCACCACAGGTGTCATGGTGCCATAGATTCAGGAGTGAACACTGACTGCTGTGTTATACTGAGACGGACAAGGGGTTTCTAACTAATGTTAGTATCTGATGATGGGGAAAAACAGCTCCTGCTGCCTGAGCAGCAGGAATGATCTTGGCAAACAGATCAATGCTGCAACTTCAGAAACTGTACATCTGACTAAGATACTTTCTTTGTGGCACTAGCACTGGGATTTGCATGCATGAACTTTGAAAGTCAGCTTCAAGCCAGTCTCTGCTACTGAGCTCTATGCAGGTGGCAGAAAGTTCAGTGGCCGACATTCACCTGCATTCACATGATTCAAGGTCAGTTGTCCCGCTACGGTTGGAGAGAAGTAAAGCTGTTCAGGCAGCAAATCACCATTTTCCAGATTAAAGATTGCATTATGTGCATTACTTGAAATTCCTTTGAAATGGCACATAGGAATTAAGTGCAAGTTGGTTTGCCTAAACCTGTGACTATCAAACCTGATTGTAGTAGGAGAATCAAAGAACTATTGACTGGATTTTCAGTTTATGAATTGGCTTACTGGCACTCTGAAGATATCAAGTGTTCATTTTTACTTGAGTGCTATTATTATTTGAGGATTCTGAGAAGTGTAAGATAGTGGCAAAGGACATGGCTATCACAAGCAAGGCCACAGGTGGATAGGGTTAGTCCAACCAATGAGATAGACAAGTATATTAAGCTGTGCCTGTGATATGTGTGGGCAGCAGCAGAGAGAGATGCCAGAGAGATTCCTCTGCCTGAACCATTAACATGGCTTCCTATGGGCCTGATTTTCCTCAACAGTGGAAACCAGGAATATCTCAAATGAAGTCAACAGCGTTACACCATTGACTTTGATGAAGATACTCCTGATTTTCACGAGTGTAAGTGTAGAGAAGAATTAGACCTAGGATGCGATCATGCCTAGTAAAATATATAACTCTCTAATTAAGTTGATTCAGCACATATCTGTACCATTTGCTAAAACAATATGAAAATTTTAACTGTTAACAAATTGTAATATTTATTTACAGTATCTGAGATCCTCAGATATCAATGAATGTGAGGTAGAAAAGTAGCATTATCCTTGTTTTACTTATCGGAAATTGACACACTTCAGGTGGATTTGTGGAGGGCTCATCATCTTTCAAAGTCAGGCTCTGACTTTGAGAGATTAGACACCCAACGTTGAGGCATCCAAAATAAGTGGTCATATCTGAAATATATATATGTCCCTATTATCCATTTGAGAGGGGAGGGATGAGTCTCCAATAATATATAACACTTTTTCAAGCTGATCATTTAGAAATTTCATCTACAGAGAAAGTGTTCTCTTGGGCTTAAGACTTTCAGTATTAGCCTTCAACTCACTGAGATAGTTGAAGAAAATAAATCCTTTAATGGCTCAACTGAACACCAGTTACAGTCAACAGAGGTACTCCTTTGACTTCAATGAGAGTTGAATCAGCTCCCAAAATACCAGCATAACTAAGTGCCAATTTATATACTTTCTCTCTCTCAAATTAACTCTTTTACAATAATAAAACTGAACTCTAATATGACAAATTAACAATCTAAGAAAATGACAAAACTTTTTATGCACTTAATATAATTATTCCAATTATGAAATGATCTGATAGATTTTTTCCTTGTGTTAATTCAAATGACACCAAGTTAGAATGCACTGAAAGACTTCTAAATGAATACACACACTATTAAACAAAACATTAGCTTGCTAATAAATTTGTAATCACTCAAATGAAGTATGTGAATCAAGTTTTTACTCATGCTGGTAATTAATTTAGGTCATGAAGGGCATTAACCAAGCATGTTTTAATCTTTAAGTTTGGCAGCTCTATATAATTAATTTTAATATTTCCAATAACCAAGGCTTAGAACACAATGCACAGTCCATATGTCACATATCACAGATGACCCTGTTAAAAATTAACAGTACTTGCATGCAAGTAAGGAAGTCAGTATAGTCTGCCATCATAATTTATATTCCACTTCCATAGAAAGGGGCTACTATCCTTTCCTACATGCTCTTTCGCACCTTTAAAAAATGCAACCCTAAAAATGGCCCATTTCAGAACACCTTCCCCTTCACCATTAACATATATAATAACCCAGCAGCTGAACATGTATTTAAGATCTCTATAGTCTCCCACTTATGTCCTTGCCTATCAGTCAGCTGTGACTTTGAATTTGAAGTTCTGTCTCAGAAGCAATCATTAATGCCTGTAAACTTATATCTGTGGCATCTGAGGAAATTCTAAGTGGCTGCAGTCATTCAAACATACCTGACATGTTAGAAAAGCAGATGACTCTCCATTCCCCCTCTCCCAAGCAGAAAGAGAGATTTGCATAAACTTCTATAAGTTTCCATAGAAATCTAAATTACATAACATCACATAAAATACTTCTTTAGCGCCTTTTCATCCATGCATCCCAAAGCACTTTACAAAGCTACCATTATTACCTGCATTTTACAGCTGAGAAAATAGGCACACTGGAGTTGCAGTTTCAGTCGTTTTGACACTATTTGCGAATTCAAGTTGAATAATAAGGGGAAATATATCAAAACAAAGTCAAAGTGGTTCCTTTTGACATTTTCAAAACAAACCATTTCTACATTTTGTTTTGAAACAAACTGTTTTGCCTCAACCCTGTGTAGAAAAGGAGAAATTGAGGAAAAGAGGGAATCCTCACACTCTGTATGTGGCAGTCTGGACTTCAACAAATTGTTTTTTCATCAAGGAATAATTTGGTCTTTGTTTAATCTTATTTTCCGTGTTGCAATTTATTACACCTATGCTGTTTATAACAGGTAGCACATTATTTCTAACATGACTTTTGTCCTTCCAAAATAGAAAATTAAGAATAACTGCAGAGAAGAAATTGTTCACAACTTTTGGGGAGATCTAGCCATGTTGCTCCCATTAGGTGGCACAACCCAATCCCTGAACAAACTAGGAAAATTGCCAAGAGTCTTTTATGCACAGTGGACTGGCAATGGACAATGATTAAGACCCTCCCAATAAGAACAGCCAGAATGGGTCAAAGCAATGGTCCATCTAGCCTAATATCTTGTCTTCCAACAGTGGTCAATACCAGGTGATTCAAGAGTGAATGAATAGAACAAGTAATCATCAAGTGATCCATCCCATGTCGCCGTTCCAGCTTCTGGCAAACAGAGGCTAGCTACACTGTCAATCTAAAATGTTTCCAGGGTAAAAGAAAGCAAGCTGTTACATTTGTATTGCTAAATCTCCACACCAAAGGCTCTTGACAACCAAACTAAATAGTCGGATAAGTAGTTATCTTCTTTAAAAGCTGTTATCCTCTACTGTTACAGAAATATTTTGAGTAAAATATTTGTCAGCCATAGAGCTTCAACAGAGTCTCATTAATGAAGATTACTGGAGTTTAATTGACGTATACGCTCAGCTTTGCAGCACCGATTCATTTATTTTATGTTCCAGATCAATAAACAATTATTTAAGAAATAGACCACACGCACACAGACACACAAAAGTAATCCTAGCAGCAATTTCTCTTGACATTTCTAACGTTCCCATTTTACATCATCCATATGTAGTGGGCCAGTTACCCCGCTCCGGAGAGAAAAAGCTAGGCTGATTGGGGAAGCAGCCACAGCTCGGGCCACACCCCAATCAGGTTACAGCTGGCCCTATAAAAGAGCTGTGAGCCAGGGGCTGAGTCAATCTCTCTCTAGCAGTAGAGAAGAAAGGACCTGGCTGTCTGGGAGCTCAGGGCACAGAGAACAGAGCAGGGCTGGGGAAAGGTCAGAGGAGTGGGGGAGCTCCAGCCTGGCAAATCCCCAGGCTGCAGGCCTTGATTAAAGGCAAAAACAGGTAATGGGATTGCAGCCCAGGGTTAGGCAGAGGCAGCTGGTCCGATCCCCTTGACAATGATGAGTGGCCTTTTATGGACTGCAGTTTGGCCCAGTGAGCGGGGGCTAGTTGATGACTTGCGGTAGTCACTGAGGCAAAGTGGAGATAGAGGATTTGAGGTTCCCCTGGGAGGGCAGACCCAGACTGTGGGTTACTGCTGGGGGCAGAACCCAGAGGAAAAGGAGCGCTGGGGTCTGTGAGAGACACAGGGACCCTAAGGCAGGTGAGATACCGGCCTGCAGAGGGCACTCCGGGCTGGACAAGAGCTAATTCCCAGGATAACCAGCAGGGACACTGTGCAGATTAATCCCCCTCACCTCAGTGCAACAGGGAAGCACTGGAGGAATTGGGCCTCGGGGAGTGTCTTCAGGACATACTGCCTTCTGAAACTACTCCTGGAGTTGTACAGCATATGCCCTGCCCTTTGCTCAGAGCAGTGTCTAGAGTCAGTTTCAGGGCCGCCCGGGGGTGGGAGGGGCAAGTGGGGCAATTTGCCCTGGGCCCCATGAGCCCTGGCCCGGCAGCAGTCTGGGTCTTCAGCGGCAGGGGGCCCTTCAGTCGTTCCGGGTCTTTGGCGGCATTTCAGCGGAGGTGGGCCCTTCAGTGCTGCTGAAGACACGGAGCGACTGAAGGGCCGCCCATCACCAAAATGCCACCGAAGACCCGGACTGCCACCTGGTGAGTACAAGCACCGCAGCTCCCCTGCTTTGCCCCAGATCCCAGAATCCTCTAGGCAGCCCTGGTCAGTTTAATGCTTAATGATCTTATTTTCATTACATTTGTCCATCCTTTCCCTTTCCTTCCCTCATGTGTTGTGTCAATATCTCACAATGTCAATTCAGATATAAGGAAAGGGAGTGTGGCTTTACCTTTTTGTGTAAAGGGTCTAGCATATTTTTGTACTAATATATAACAATACTCATATCCTACTAAACCACTAAAGAAAAGAGCCAACAAAAAGGACACAAACTTAAATACTTCAGTTTAGGTAACTCGCGCTATTATTTAGCAGCCAGGCATTTACATTTCATTAGCATTTTTTACTGCAGTGCCACTATATCTACATGCGTTTATACTGCTATATCGTTACATGACTTGACATTTTGAATGTGACTTTGAAGCAATTTTGCTTTCAAAATAAGATTCTGCCTCAAATAAAATATTTCAGAAAATATAACAAGTTAGGATCTTCCCTCTCACCTACATATAAATAAATAAAATTCATTTGTCAGCTAGCACCTTAGAAGTACAATTGCCCAAAGCTCTTACAAATACACCCTTTCTTAATAGGATTCTATGTTCTAATAAATTGACACCTTTACAACCAAGTGGGCAACCTACCTTGAAATTGAAGTGCCACTAAAACAAGAAGAATGTGCACCTCTGGCAGAACGCAAATGACAGCTCAAATATTCCTATGAATCTTAAATGCGTCCCCCATTCAATTATCAATTCCTCTAGGGAAATAACCTCTCTTTACTATATTTTGGCATATTCTTAAGTGAACCACTAGAGTAATGAAAAAATACCCTTGATTTCTGAGCACTGATTGAAATAAAATAATTGAAAAGGTCACTAATGCAGATTGAGAAAATAAAGAAAGATAAAGAGACAAGGTGTATGAGGTAATATCTTCTATCAGACCAACTTCTGTTGGTGAAAGACAATCTTTCAAACTCCAGTAGGAATTTCAATCAGCAGCTTAATAACAATCCAATAGCAAATGTCAATGATTTATGTAACTAATATCAGCCTCTCCCATCTTATCACTTCCCAAAATAATTACTGGGTACCAGAGCTGGATGATGAAAAAATAATTACACTGCAGTGGAAGCCCCCCTCTCTGGTAAGACACTGCAACCTCCCACCTCTTGTGCTGGGATGAAGAACCCTGCTATGGCCTGACGGAAAGCAGGAATTCACCTTAGAATCACTCCAACACAGAGCTCTATTCAGCATAATTATCAGCATGGACAGAAGAACCACAGTGCAACTGAAAGATGCAGTTAATGTGAATATAACAAACTGAATTCAAGGCATCACAAAGAACTCCTCCAGCAAAAAGTCCCTACAGCCTCAACCCCCTGGTCACAGAACCTCCTGCCTTTGGGCAATGGACAATTCTTGAATGCAAAGCAATCTTGTAATGTCCTGTCACAGGGTGACTGGTCCCTTTTAGGGGGAACTGGTCTGTGACCAGGATAAATGGCCTAGACTGTGATTAATCTGGGAAGGTCAGCCTGAAAAGAGGAGTGGGAGGGGGTTAATGAACAGCTGGGGAATTTGAGTGAGCCTACTGGCTACATCTGGAGAGGGTATGGTCAGGTAGGGAGCAGAGGAACTTTAAAGACAGATAGGGCACTCAGAAGTGAAGTGTCTATGCTCTCTGGGAAAGGAACCCTGGAGGGAGTTTGCACCCACCTGTTTTGGTACTCCTCTGAAAGGGCATTTCTGTGTGCCAAAAACGCTAACAAGAAGTTTGAACAAGCAGAAGCAGCCAGCCAGTTTTCACAGCTGATTCCACCTTATCATTACTCTTGGGTATGCTGGGAGCATGAGGGATGGCAGATCTCAAACTCAGGCCTCTGTGTCCCCAGGCAGTGCTCAAACTGCAGCTGCCACCTGTCAGCAAAGTGGAACTCTAGCTCCCCAAGAGCTCTGCCTATGAATTTCCCAGTTGAGGGAGATGTGTGACCCCATAGATTGGCTTGGACACACTACTTAAGCCAAAAGGTGGCCAACGAGGTTGTCTGGTGGTGGCTGGGCTGACTGACTGGCTTTAGGTCCCTGTTCCTCTGCTCTGACTCTGTCTTTGACCCTTGTCTTGACTTTGACCACTAGGCATGACTGCCCATGCCCTGGTACTTATAGGGCGGAGTCAAACTCCTATTTATATGCAAATTCCTTGAATTCTTCTGAGGCAAATCGAGGTCCGTTGTTGGTGAACACAATGTCTGCAATGCCCATATCTCACAAAATGGGCCTTCAGTTTGCCTTGTATCAGGAGGAGCATTGACCTCCCCACAATTTGAATATTAGTCCACTGTAATGAAGTACTGCTTTTCACTGATAAATAAGTCCACTCCCCCCTTTTCTCATAGTCAGCTGGGCAGCAGTCTCCTTATGATGGCAGTTATCACATGATTGGCAAGTGTCACATGCTCCTATCAAGGAGTGGAGTTCTATATTTGCTCCAAGCCAATAAGCATACTCTCAGGCCCATCTAAGACAGCTGTCAATGCCCAGGGGCGAGGCATGTATTTTTTTTGCATGACATCCTTATGTAAGAAGGGGGAGACGACAGCTTTCTGTTCTTGAAATATGACTCCATCCTCATCTTTAATCATTCAGCTCATCTTTAATGTGAAGATGTGTGAGGCTGGCAGGCCAGACCCCAGCTTTTGCCCAGGCTTCAGGCATTAGCTAAGAACTGACAGACTCATAGCTGGAGACCAGAGCAGTTCACTTGTGTGTTAGTTTTGCTCAAAATAGGTATTAGTGTTATAAGAAAGTATTTTAGTGTTTAGACTCTGTGGGATGCTTGTAAATTGCAGCATGCATTAATTTCACTTGTAATATCTGTATTCCATAGGTTTTAGTTAATTTGGCTAAGAGACTGTCTTTATAGACTTCAGACCTGTAGGCTTTTGCATCAGTACCTTAATTCATACCTATATCTTATTTAGCATATGCCTATATATCTATAACAACATAGCTGGCTACAGCTTTTCACTACTACTAATAGCAAAACCCAGATAATAGCTCGTGATGCCTTGCCTTTGGCTTTGTGCAAAATGGCTGTATAACTGCAAGCCTGAGTAAATGCAGATGTGTCCACATTTTATGTATTTATTTTTTATCTGATATTGCACTTGTCCAGATACCATGCTAATGACTTTAAAACAAGCATAAAATAGAATAGATTCAGAGAAAACTTACATCGATAAATGATGTCTACTCAAATGTCTCAGTATGCAACCTGGCCTTGCAGCCTTCCCAAACTCAGGCTCCACAGGTTCACTAAAGGGAATGAATTTGCCAGGAGGTGGAAGCTCACTCCTGAGAATGCCCTGCCTTCATCCTCAGCAAATCTTAACCACTGGGATGGGACCTAGGAAGAGAGGAAACTAACTCTGAGAACATAAAAGATATATGCATCCAGATGCAAGTAGGTAGAAGTTACATTAGTACATAATGTGCCCACAATGAACCACCCCTCTTTGAAAGAGCAGCAGAGAATCCTGTGGCACCTTATAGACTAACAGAGGTTTTGGAGCATGAGCTTTCGTGGGTGAATACCCACTTCGTCAGGTGCATGTAGTGGAAATTTCCAGGGGCAGGTATATATATGCTAGCAAGCAAGCTAGAGATAAATGAGGTTAGTTCAATCAGGGAAGGATGAGACCCGTTCTAGCAGCTGAAGTTTCTGAATTTCTTCTTAAAAGTAACTGTGATAGGAGTACACTGCAGAAATCTAGCCAAGGAGGGGAAATATCTATCTAAGCCTGGTATGGTCCTCATTGACATATTATCTGTCATCTCAAACATAAATCAGTTCGTCCTACAAAACCTCTGTGAATGAGGGCCTGTTATGTGGCTCATTTTAACAGAAGAGGACTGAGGCACAGAGTGACTAAGGCTCTGATCCACAAAGGTATAAGGTGCCAAAGTCCCAGGTGGTCAGTTCTTCCCCAACTCTGAACTTTTAGGGTACAGATGTGAGGACCTGCATGGACACTTCTAAGCTTAATTACTAGCTTTAGATCTGGTAACACTGCCACCATCCACAGAATTTCAGTGTCTGGAACACTCCTGTCCCCCCAAAACCTTCCCCTCCCTGGGCAGCCTTAGAGGCTTTTTCACCAAGTGCCTGGTGAACCATCCGACCAACCTCTTGGATCTAACACAGGAGAATTTAACCATCCCCCTCCTTTCCCCACCAATTCCTGGTGAAGTCCAGATCCAATCCCCTTGATCTTAAAATAAGGAAAAATCAATCAGGTTCTTAAAAAGAAAGCTTTTAATTAAAGAAAGAAAGATAAAAATCATCTCTGTAAAGTCAGGATGGAAAATACTTTACAAGGTAATCAGATTCATATAGCCCAGAGGAACCCCCTCTAGCCTTAGGTTCAAAGTTACAGCAAATAGAGGTAAAATCCTCTCCGCAAAAAAGAACATTTACAAGTTGAGAAAACAAAAATAAGACTAACAGGCCTTGCCTGGCTGTTACTTACAAGTTTGAAACATGAGAGACTGATTCAGAAAGATTTGGAGAGTGTGGACTGATGTCTGGTTCCTCTTAGTCCCAAGAGTGAACAACACCCAAAACAAAGAGCACAAACAAAAGACTTCTCCCCACCAAGATTTGAAAGTATCTTGTCCCCTTATTGGTCCACTGGTCAGGTGTCAGCCAGGTTTACTGAGCTTCTTAACCCTTTACAGGTAAAAGAGGCATTAACCCTTAATTATCTGTTTATGACACGGGTTTAGGCTCCACTGTGATCCACAAAACTCCCTGTAGGTGCCTAAGCTCACTCAGCACCTAAAGTTTTCAGAGTGAAAGTTCCCTAGCGGCCTATGTTTCTGCCTCTGCATGTGTGCACTGCTGCCTCACTCTAGGCATCCACATGCCTATCCCTCGCCTAAGCCCCAGAGCAATTCACTAACTGGGAAAGGTAGAGCCCCATGTTTTTCACAAATGAAAAATAACACAATAACATGAAAAACAAGGATAAAAACAATATAAGACCCCAAAAAATCACCCTGGAGCAGCAGCTCCTGTCCCAAAGGGCTGAGCTAAGCTCCCTACTTCAGACACTGTGACTTGGGGTTAGAGCACCACTCACTCTAATTTGTCCCAGCTGCCCCCCCAGTCATCATGACAGAGGGGTTAGAGGAAAGAAAGCAGGAGGGAAATGCACACAGCACAGACACTGCCAGTGCCAGAGTGTCCAGTATGGGGCGTCAGGCCCAGCTCCCTCCCATTGAGGCCATTTCTGTAACAGGCCACCAAAGGGATCACTACTGATATTGCAAGCTGGGGCCTCTATGGAAAATATAGACAAATCTAGTCCATGTGGCCTCCATGCAGTAGATGGACACGGGACAAACTCTTTTGGACAGAGTGCTGTGAAAATGTACTCAGTCAGACTGTGGCTTTTCTAGAAGATATACAAAAATAATGGGGATTTTTAGCCAATCTGTCTTTCCATGTGGAAGAATGTCAGGATCCTTGAGGTACATGCCTCCTACCTGTCCCTTCTAATTTGGAAGCTCACAGACCTGAACTCCCATGTCCTTGTCTACTGTCACAGGTAAACAGTGGTGGCTTATGTCAACTGATAAGGCAGTACTTGCACTGTGTCCTTCCTTTTCTGGTGATGTTGTAGTACCAAAAAAAAGAACAAGGGGCATAGTTACAAAAATGTTAAAGAACCAAAACAAAAGGAGAGTGGAAAAATTTGATTCTCATTTAGAGTATCTCTGTCCTGCAAAAAAGGTCTGTTCTTAACTCTTAACCTGTGTTAGCTAACTTGGGTTAAAATGAGAGGGATAAGGTAGGTGAGGTGATATCTTTTATTGGACCAACTTCTGTTGGTGGAAAGTAAAAGCTCTCAAGCTACAAAGAGCTCTTCTGTTCTGAGGATGGCTGCAGAGTCTCTGAGCTGAATCCAAGTTGGGACAGATTGGTAAGCAGAAGGGGTCCCGCATGTTGGACGCACTCACTTGAAATGAAATGGGCAATTGGAGGCTAGATTGTTCTGCATGAAGGGTTTGAAGTGGGCAATTAAGTATAGCAGGCAATGTGGTGTATTACCAATTGTTGTAATGAGCCACAAAACCAGCGTCCCTGTTGAGTCCTTGGGTTTTAGTGTATAGCAGAGTTTTGAATTTAAGTTTCCAGGCTTGCCTTTGAAGGTGTTGTGCAAGTTTCCTTTGAGGACAAATATTGAAAAATCAGATAAATACCAGTGAAGAGTTGGCATGTCAGGTTAGCAGCTCAAGTTGAGCTATACCAGTTTACACCTGCTGAGGATCAGGTCTTAAGATGACTTGATTTTGACTAAACAGAATCCCTACTTTTTATATTATAGTCTGGGTATTATCACCAGACTATTATATGGGTAAAATTGGCAGTATGTTGTATACCAAATGCTACTTTTTTTCCCTCAGTGAATGCAAAAGAGCACTGTGTGAAACAATGCTGTGCGGATTCATTGTGAAAATTACTAACCATTCTCCTTATTTAATGTGAGAAAATGTGGTGGGAAAGGTGAGTGGGCTGTTCATAACCTTACTTTCCAAATGGAATGGATTTTTTCTTTTTTTTCCAGTCTGAGGATTTGCAAGCTATTCCTACATAGTAGAACTAGGAATCCAGCAGGTGATTTTTTATCTTTGTACTTATGTTAAAACAGGGTTTCTCAAACAGAGGTCGCCATCGCTGCTTGTGTAGGGAAAGCCCCTGGCGGGCCGGGCTGGTGTGTTTACCTGCCCCGTCCTCAGGTCCAGCCGATCGTGGCTCCCAGTGGCCGCGGTTCACTGCTCCAGGCCAATGGGAGCTGCTGGAAGTGGCGCGGCTGAGGGACTTACCGGCCACTGCTTCCAGCAGCTCCCATTGGCCTGGAGCAGCGATTCGCGGCCAGTGGGAGCTGCGATCGGCCAGACCTGCGGATAGGGCAGGTAATCAACCTGCCCGGCCCACCAGGAGCTTTCCCTACACAAGTGGTGACCCCTGTTTGAGAAACCCTGTGTTAAAACAATAAATAATGCCTTATCTGGTCACATTTGTTTTTCATTGAAAAACCTGAATACAGGTACTTGGCATTAACAAAAAATTGGGAATAATTGAGCCTAAAACTGCATTCTGATGCTTGGGGCATATAAATTGCTATGAGCACACTAAATAAGGGTTGGATAGATTTTTATGATATTAGATTTTTGGGTGTGTAGGAAATGTCATGTATATAATGTAGTTTGCCTGCCTGAATAGTCTAGAGATTAGGGTTTAGAATCATGGACTACAATGTTGTCATAGTACAAGGCAACTGCACCTGTATTTCCCCTCTGTGGTATAGCCAGGGCATCCACTCTCAGGCTTCCAGCTCCCCAGCTGCTGCCTCTCTTGGGTGGAGACCGACATCTCACTACTTTCTGACTGGGCTATTTCCAGGCTGCACAGATCCCTGCCTTCACTGTGTTATTCCCAGCAGAGACAGGTTGACCAAAGACACCTGCTTGTTTTCTCATCAGAGATTGATAACAGAGTGATTGTCAACAGTTATAAGTAACACACAGCTCTTCCCTTGCCAGCCTATTATACTCTTAAGGTAAAAATGCTACAGAGAATACATTAAAAATAATATAAGAACCTGCCATATGCTAATAAGAACTCACCCCAATCCTTACAAACTCCCAGACTCCCATCAAAAGGATTTCCATGTGGTTGTAAATTCATCACAGCTTCAGCTCAGACCAAGGATCCAGTCTTATGGGGCCTCAGCAGGTCCAGTCCTTCCAACCCTTCCCTAAGAATTGGGACCCTCCATGGACCAGAGGTCCTGTTCGTTTGCTAGATTAGGAAGAAGGCCCTCAGTCAGTTTAAAACCAAGCAACATATTCAAAAGTCCTTTCTTTTTCTGCTGGTTCCTGAAGAATCCAGTCTGAACCAGTATATGTGTACCTCTCTGGGGGGTGGGCTTCAAAGAGCTGATAACAGAGGATGTGCATTAGCAGTTGCCACCTACTAGAGAAGGTACATACAATGCCATAACATATACACAATTGCATTTTAATACAATGTACCCCAAAGATATTAATCCTAATTTAATCAGGTTTCACTTAATTCAAGTTTATCTTCATTCCGTAAGGTTTGTTTCAGATATTATAGGATATTGTCAGTCTGTCACAATAATATTTTAGAAACACAATTTGCTACATGTTTTGGGCTTGATTTTCAACATTAGTTGGGCATAACTACACCACCCACAGACTTTTACTTTGTGACTTAGAGCAAGTCACTTAGGGCTAGATTCACAAAGGCACTGAGATGTTGCTACACTCAGCACAGCAGCACCTCATTTTTAGGCACCTTGCCAACCCAGTGGAAGTCACAGCCCTCGTTAGGTCCGTAGGCTCCCTATACAATGCGCGGGTAGAGATAAGTACCTTTGATGGGATCCACAAAAGCCAGCAAGCTGAATGGGGAACTGCCTAAACTAGCTAATAGGGAATGCAGAGGAGAGGGGTGCAATTTAAGCTCTGCCCCTCAAGGGGAGTTAGGTGCCTGTCTCCACTTGAGGTTCACAGCTGTGAACCCTTTCTGAGTGGTAGGCACCTAAGCCCTTTCTCACACAAAATACTGCTGTTGTTACAGGAGGAGGTGATGCTCCCTTATAACTTTTAGCCCAGTGGTTAGAGCATTCACTTGGGACGTGGGATACACTGTTCATGTCCCATTTCTGCCTGACACAGCAAATGGATTTGAACTTGGGTTTCTTTCTAGTAGGAATGCCCTAACCACTGAGCTCTGGGATATTCTGGGATAGGGCTCTCTTAATCTCTTCTGTTAAAGCTGGTCCACTTTGGATAACTAATTAAATAGTCATTGGACCAGGCAGAGCTTGAGGATTGACTCAATAGCCCTGTGATTAGGCCACTCACTTGAATGTAGAAGATCCAGGCTGCAATGACTATTTAACACAGAGTGGAATAGCTTCGACAGGAGGGTTTGAGAGCCACTTACCCCAGAATATCCCATAGCCCTGTAATTAGGGCATTCTGTGGGATGGGGTGTGGGGAATGTAAGCTCAAGTCCCTTTGCCACAAGAGGTAGAATGGAGAATTGAACCTGGGTCTCCCACAGCCTGGCTGAGTGTACTAACCACTGGAATAAAAGGTATAAAGGTGGGATAGTATAACCACCATCTCCTCCTCCATTTTGTGCAAGGCCCAATCTGTTAGAGGGACTTCCAAGCATGCCTACTGCATTGGGCTCCATACAGGAGATAGGTGGAGGAACTCATATTTTGAGGTTCCCGCTGGGGCTTAGCTGTGACCTAGGTGCCCAGGCACCTAGATTAAGGCAGCTGTGTGCATGCTCTCTGGCCAATTTTTAGGCATCTAGGGCACTTTAGCTGTAGAAATGTAGGCTTATAGGGACTTTAGGCACCTACAGAGTTAGGTGGCAGCCGAGCGGGGATTCTGAGGATCTCATTGGTGCCTAAATGTTGATTTGGGCAGTAAAGTGGCAGTAAGGTGCCCAAGTCCTATTGTGGATCTAGCCATTAGCCTTCCTGTCCCTTAGTTTTCTCATCTGTAAAATGGGGATAATAATAGCTACCTACTTCACAGGGGCCTTTGTGAACTTTATTCATTTTTGCTTATAAAGTGCTATGATCTTCAAATGGATATGTTAACTTACTATTTTCTATAGAATTTCAAAAAAAATTTAAAGCTGTACTTTTGTTATAGGCAAGTCATATACCAGTCACAGAAACCAAAATACACTGTACTCCTGCTACCCTCATACTAACCATTAGAAGAATGTAATGGCTGATTGAGATTATCAAATCTCATTTATCCCTGGCAGATGGTTCCAATAAAAGTAAGAGGATTTGGAGTAGAATGTGAAGCAAAATTAATTTATTTCTGTAAAGTGCTTTTAGATTATTGTCTGGAAGGTGATTTAGAAGTAGAAAGTAATGTTATTTTACCCGCAGGAACTGTAAAATTAAGGCAGAGAGTCGTACCCATAGGAACCCTAACTGTACCAGAGGGAGCACTACCCATATTTACTACCCATAGTAACCCTAGCCCCAGTCCGCTACACAGAGGAACCCTAACTCTAGGGTGGGGAGCCCTACCCATCAGAACCCTAACCCTAACTACAAGTCACCTAGCTATGGAAACCCTAACCCTTGCATGGGGAGATCTATCCATAGGAATCCTAACACCAGGAGCGGGAACCCTACCAAAAGGAAACCTAACCATAGCCCAAAAAGCCTCCCTATAGGAACCCTAGCCCCAAGTCCCCTACCCATCAGAACCCTAACCCTAACTACAAGTCACCTAGCTATGGAAACCCTAACCCTTGCATGGGGAGATCTATCCATAGGAATCCTAACACCAGGAGCGGGAACCCTACCAAAAGGAAACCTAACCATAGCCCAAAAAGCCTCCCTATAGGAACCCTAGCCCCAAGTCCCCTACCCATCAGAACCCTAATCCTAGGCCAAAGTCCGTTACCCATAGAAACCCTAAAACTAAGGCAGAGAGTCCTGCCCAAAGGAACCCTAACCCTGGGGCAGGGAGTGTACCCATAGGAACAATAGCCATAGGCCCAAGTCCCCTACACATAGGAACCCTAACCCTAAGTAGGGGATCCCTACCCATAGAACCCTAACCCTAGGGTGTGGATACCCACCCAGAGGATCCCTAACCCTAAACCCAGGTCCCCTATGCATAGAAGCCCTAACTCTGGCCCCAAGGAACCCTAATCCTTGGACTGGGACACCTACTCATAGAAACTCTAACCCTAGCCACAAGTCCCCTACCGATAGAAACCCTAACTCTAGCTCCAAGTCTCCTACACATAGAAGCCTTAACACTAGCTCCAAGTCCCCTAGCAATAGGAATCCTGACCCTAGGGCGGGGATGCCTACCCATAGGAACCCTAACACCTATCTCCAAGTCCCAAACCCACAGGAACCCTAACACTAGCTTCAAGACCTTTAGAGTTATGATTAGGGCTCCTATGGGTAGGGTCCCCCGACCCTATTGTTAGGGTTCCTATGGGTAGGAATAGGAACCCTTAGAGTATGGTACCCCACCCTAAGGGTAGGGTTCCTATTTGTAGGGCCTTTGGAGTTAGGTTTAGGGTTCCTATGGGTAGGGCCCCCTGCCCTAGTGTTAGAGTTCCTATGGGTAGGCGCTTTGGAGATAGGGTTAAGGTTCCTATGGTAAGGGCTTCCCGCCCTAGGGTTAGGGTTCCTATGGGTAGGTAGGGCACTTGGGTTTGGGTTAGGATTCTTATGTGTAGGCATCACCACCCTTGTGTTAGGGTTTCTGTGGGTAGGCATCCTCCCCCTAGGTTTAGGGGTCCTATGGGTAGGGGAGTTTGGGCGAGGTTTAGGGTTCCTATGGTTAGGGGACTTGGACCCACGGTTAGAGTTCTTATGGGTAGGCGTCACCACCCTAGGGTTAAGGTTCCTATGGGTAGGGGCCTTTGGGCTAATGTTATTGTTCCTATGGTAGGGGTATAACACAATGGTTCTGAAATTTTATGGTTTGTTTTTTTCATGTTCTTTAGTTATTAAAATATTTTATGTTTTGAACAATATAAAAGCATCTTTGTTTCAGGATACTGATAGCTTTACCAACTATCATGAAACATGTTAGGCAAATAACTTTTTTTCATATATGGTGAGAGTTTCTTACTTATTGAAATATTAAAATTTTCATTCACAATGTTTTCATCATTGATTTTTTTTAATTTTTCAATTATATCATACACGGAGTCCCCAAACAGTAATTACAAACTGTTATTGAAAACAAGAATGAGTAGTAATTATTTAGGGAAATATGGCAATTACAGATATAAAGTAGGAACAATGAACTGAAATTTAGAGAAAAATTAGGCTGAATATCAAGAAAAGCTTCCAGACAGTGAGTTATTTAGTCATGTGTAATCCTCCCAAGGGATGTGGTGTAAATCTTATTATATGGAACTTTTAAAATTAGACTGGACAAAACACTAGAAAGTGTAGGGAATAAATCCTGCACTGGCACAGTGTGTGGTCTTTTACTGCCTTTCAAGCAACTCCTGACAGAGGTCGTGCTATGGCACGCTGTCTGTGGCCAGCCTATTTCTTCAGGAGCCCTTTAAGAACTCACAGTTCATAAGGTTATTCAGTCCCCACAAGGGATCCCATTTATTTAGGCATCAGGTGTACAGTGGCCCTCCAGGCCCCAAATCCAGTTTAGTGCCCCTGTCCCAGAGGTCCAACACAAAGCCTTTCAAAACAAAACACAAACTAATGCAGCCCTCTCCTCTTCGAGGGTCTGCTGTAAGTCTCCCCCTTGGGCAGGGTCCCTCCCCCACCTCACTGCCAGGAGAGCATTCTCCTGCTTCTTGCTGTCTTAATTACGCTCTCCATTCCCCCCTGTAGCTTCCTGCGGCCTTTTAACTTGGGATCTCTTGATTCCCCTGAGGTGGGGCTCATCACGTAATCATGACTGGCTTAGCCCAGGCACTCCAGCCTAAAGGCAAGCCAGCCTGTTACACACGAATGAACTGGATGAATCACTTAGTGAAATTGTTTAATTTTAGTGATATATTGTACCTGTGAAAAGACACTAAGTAGTACTTTGGAGAGGGAGCAAATAAATGCTTCATTTCACTCGTTCCTTATTTTGAACTGTACATTATGATTTTCACACAGCTACTACGTGTGAGACACATAACTAATTTTAGGTGGGGCAGATAGTGCTGCTTTTTATTAAGGATGCCCAACACTTCCGCTTAAAATCCTAATTTCAGTAAACTTTACAAAACTTTATCTGTTTGGCTTGAAATTTTCCATGCTGGGTGTCTGCTTCAGGCAGAATGTTGTTGGTTGGAAATTTCAGCCAAAGCACTTCAGCCATTTCTGAGAACAAAACCAGGGAATAATATCTTGTTTTGTCCATGTTAAAAAATTCTGGTGAATTCTAAACAATGGGTGTATCCAAAAGACCAAGTCCTTCTCCGTTTCAGCACTTTCCATTTCAAATATGCAAAAACATCACTTATTTTTGTGTTATTTGTCCTGATCTTCCCAAAATTGCTTCTATAAATATTACAACAAATTTCCAAGGCTGTAGCGATGCCATCTCCTCTCTCTATCTTTACCAGAGAAAATAGAAGTAGCCAAATTGAATATCTGCCCAAGATTGACTTACATCATTAGCCTATTGTCTTTCAAAGCCTCTCCCATGCACTTTTCATGCAATTTATATGGGATAGGGCCCTTGTAGTTAGGGTTAGCATTCCCATGGGCAGGAGTCCCTGCCCTAGGGTTATGGTTCCTATCTTTGCCTCATTTGTCACACAAGACTCTTACAAATTTCTGGGCAACTTCAAGTATGAGATTGCCAGATTTGTATCTATGTTATCTAGCATTCCAAATGTGTCCTATTGCAAGGTGGCTCCACTTCAATGGACCTCTATCCATACTGGGTTGTTCTGAGATTGAAAAAAGCTTAGCTATGCCATTTGATTCCCTCTCTTCTTTTCTATATCTGAAGACCCTACCTACACCCTTAAGGAAAAATCCAATCTTTGCATCCACATGAGGCATACTGCAATGCATTAAGACAGATACACCATCTAGTGGTATTAATTCTCATCTTGTACCACTATGGGACAACCTGCGCTTCCAGATCAAGATCAACTACATGCATAAGACAATATGGATAGAACAAATGATTAACCAAAATTAAAAACATGATACAAGATGACAGACTAGCCTCCTCTGATTATATGTGTAACAAATGAAGGTGACTTACCTGTAACCAAAATTCTTCAAGATGGACTCTGCATATTCACACTCATGGATGCTTGAGCGGTGCAGCCTGAAAGTAAAATTCTACTGTTGGAGAGTCCATGTGCCATCCTTGCCCCCATCCCCGAACTGAACTCTGCACATTCCAGGGCAAGGTTTTAAAAGGAGCGTGACACTCCACTGCCTCAGTTCCTTCCCCTGCAACCAGCTGGATGGTTATGTTGTGGCTGTATGATCCTTTCAGATTGTAGATAGATATGGTTACATCATTTTATTTAGTGATCACTAGTTAAAGGCGATATCAACCCTAGAATAGTGAAGGCTTTGGTCCCTATGAACTGAAAAAAGGTTACTTCAGGTTAACTAGAGACACCTGAGATCAGGAAAGGCTTTTCAGGGACCTTTAAAACCCCTTCTTCTGGTAAGAGAGCAAGAGAGACAAGCTGCAGTAGAGGTAGTGGCAGCAGGAAGGAAAGGTTTCCCCTGGGCGGAAGGTGGTCTCTTCTCTCTGTTTGTTGTGGAGAAAGGGGTGGTTTTGTTTAAGAGAACTTTTTGGGCCAACTATGTAAATAGGGAAAAATAAAACCACAGTGAAAAAAACCCCTCTGGAGTGAGATTGGTTTGCTCCAGACCCCATACTGTACAAAGGAGAAATATTGAAGCCAAAAAAGCAAAGGAAGTACCCTGACACAGAACCTTTATTTTGCTTTCTGTATATATAACATCAGATTACATGCAATGTTCTCACTCTTGTACTATTGGCATTTTTTTAAAAAAAATAAAAATTTTAAAGTACTTTTCCAGGTTTTACAAATTTATATTCTGTTCACCAAATGTTCCAGGGACATAGGAGTCTAGCCACATAAGTCTTATTAACAATGAGAGTCCAATGCCTATGATAAATATAATTCTAGATATTTGGTAAGTTTTCCTGAATACATTTTCATGGGCTAGGGTTTCCTGACTCCTGGCCTGTGTAGATAATAGCAAATGGTAGCACAGATTCAGCATCATGGTAAATATGGCTCAACTATCTAGTAATGTATATCCATTGCTAGAGCACAACATGTGGTTAGGTTTATTGATTATTTTATTTTCAGTACTTTAGATAAATTACTTGTATTAATAGGCTAGGGAGAGATGTTTCAATCCTCCACTCTGTCTGTGTAAGCACATGCTGATCTTGCATAGCTGTGATTAACTGAGCAGAAAGGTGAGGTCTGTTAATTAGATTCTCATTCATATCATTACCAGAGCTGGGCAAAATTTTTCAAACAAATAGTTTATTTGCCCAAAAAATGCAGTTTTGGTGGACTCAACGTCTTCGGAATCAGAGGAGTAAGGAGCCTCCCTTACATTGTCATTATGACTACAAATTGCCATGCCGAGTGACAATTAATAGTCATTGGGCCAGGGAAAGAGCGAGAAGGATTGTATAGTGTAGTGGTAAGGGCACTCACACAGGATGTAGTAAACTCAAGTTCTTGCTCCAGTGGCTATTTATAAAAAATGGAACACCTTCAACAGGAAAGATTGAGAGAGCCCTGCCATAGAATATCCAATAGGCTGGTGGCTTGGGAATACTCTGGCAACATAACATAGGAGACCCAAATTAAAATCATTTCTCTACCCCCTGCAGAGAGGGTTACTGAGCATGGATCTTCCTCATCCCAGATGAGTGCTCTAACCAGTGGCCTAAAGGTTAAATGTGAAGCGGCTATTGCAAAAAATCCATTTCAGGTCACATAAAACATAGTTGGTTTGACCAGAAAAGGATTTCTTCAGTTTACCAGTAGTCTCTGCATTTTTTTTATTTGGTTTGACCCAAATTTAATTTTTTATTATTATTTTTGGAATTGCCAGCAATCCAAAAATCAGTTGTACTTTCAGAGTACTGCAGTTCTCCTTTAAATAATATTGACAAGACTGAGAATACTAATACAAACAATTTGGATATGTGCTAAAATGACTCTGAAGTGAAAGTTTTATCACAAAGATGTACTTTGGAAAATCTCATAAAAGCTAGGACACTTTTAGGTACGTGCTTTCAACATGACATTTATTGGATTAAAAAACAGATAGATTTTAATAGAACAGTCATATCTTGAATTTCATAACCTTTTGTAGTTGGTTTATTTTTACCACTGATGTTAATGTGCCTGCAAACCTTGTTGAAAAATACAATAGACCCTGTCAGCTACAATACAGCAAGCTGTGCATCCAGTGTGCTAATTAAATTTTTCTGTACATAAGTCATCTCCCTAGTTTGCTGTTAATATTTTAAAATGCTATCACCTCTCTATATAGCAACAACATATAATCAACAAAACCAATTAAATCCAAGAGCTTCTTGCCATATTACAATGTGCAGAATTCCTTGAGAATGTGAGCATGTTAAAATGCTTGAGGTGGATTTTTTTTTTGGAGCTTTAGAAACCAGATGCCAGTCCAGTGAGTTAATAAAGCCTCCTTCTCAGTGTTGAATTCAAGGGGAATTGAGAGCAATCTACAGCAGTGGTTCTCAAAGCCGGTCCACTGCTTGTTCAGGGAAAGCCCCTAGTGGATCGGTTTGTTTACCTGCCACGTCCACAGGTTTGGCTGATCACAGCTCCCACTGGCCATGGTTCACAGCTCCAGGCCAATGGGGGCTGCGGGACGCAGCACAGGCCGAGGGTTCTGCTGGCCGCCCTTCCCACAGCCCCCATTGGCCTGGAGCAGCGAACCGCAGCCAGTGGGAGCCATGATCAGCCAAACTTGTGGATGCGGCAGGTAAACAAACTGGCCAGGCCCACCAGAGGCTTTTGCTGAACAAGCGACAGACTGGCTTTGAGAACCACTGCTCTACAGGACATGGGAAGCACTCAGCAACTTGCAGATTTGTTGAGCTTAAATTGCCCAAGGGACATTCTGATTGTGTGTCATTTAAGAGTAGGCTGATTAAATCACTTATAATTAAGGTTAAGATTTTTCATGGGTATTTTTAGTAAAAGTCACAAGCAATGAACAAAAAAATCACAGAAACCAGAGCCCCACCATAGGGAGCTGGCAGCCCCAGCCCAAGTGAGGCTGAAGCTGAAGCTGAAGAAGTCATAGAGATCTGTTAAAGTCACAGAATCTGTGACCTCCATGACCAAATCATATCCTTGCTTGTAATATACCATAGGGGAAAACTCTGCAAAATCAGTGTTTCATTGATCTGCAACTAAAAAGTGACTGAAGAGGTAAACTCTAAAAATTATGAAATTTACTCTTCCTAATGTTTTAGTGTTACATCTACAGACTAATGTTTCCTCCCAAACTCTTGTGAGATAGGTTAATATTATTATCCCTATTTCACAGATACTGAAACTGAAAAACAGAGGGGAAGTCCAAAATGTTCACACTTGGGTACCTGAACTTATGCACCTAAATTCATGTTCAGTAACCTAAATAAGAGTCCGATCCAAAGTCCATTGTGTTCAATGAAAAGATTCCTACTGACTTCAGTGGGCTTTTGGCTAGGCCTATTTTGTTTCAGGCTGGTCACACAAAAACTGAGGCCCATAAAAATTAGTGAATATTTTTGACAATTTTGGGCATGCTGTTTGTGGAAGAGCTGGAATTAAAATTCAGAGTTTCCACCTTTCATTTTCTAGTCTGCTTGGTGTGGTACAGAGAAAGAATTGAACTATGCTAATTTTCAGTCTAATGCATTCTAAATGCCTAAGAAATAGTGAAACAACCCCAAAACCAGTCTTAGAAGTGGATGAATTATATTTTTGTGCATAATATTAATTGCAAATGTTGACATTTTTCATTTAATGATTCATATATTTTCTATTCAGCCAGTTCTAACTGGTGTTTATAGGGAAACAAATGATTATCATTCAAGACATGTCTGCATGGAAGAACAAATAGTGATTTTACATCCCCTGGACCATGGCTATCAGAATCTGTTCTGCAGCATCATTTGATAAAACCTGCCCTCATTTCCATCAGGAGATGGTATTTAATTGCTGCTTGGGAGTATAACACAAATAGAAGTTGTCAGATGGAAAAACCATCAATAGCTTCTCTTCAAATAACCTGCAGATAACAAAGCACCCTTGGAAACAGGGCAGGCTCACTAGTTTACAAATGTGTGCGTGAATACTGCTAGAAATAATGATGACTTCTCCTAAAATGTTAAGTAAAATATCAAGGTCAAATTGTCTCAGTCCCATGATTGGCTCAGTCCCATGACATTTGTCCATTATGTCCATTGGCTTTAACTGAGTCTTCTTTGTGGCTAAAACTCTGCACAACTCTTTGAAAAACTATAGCAATGAATTCCATGCTGTACCATCTGAGGACCAGACTGGGACTGGGACTGGTCCTCAGATGGTACAGCATGAAATTCATTACTGTAGTTTTTCAAAGAGTTGTGCAGAGTTTTAGCCACAAAGAAGACTCAGTTAAAGCCAATGGATATAAGGCAGCTAACACCCTGTACAACATTGAAAATGTAGGGATTGCTGGTATTTTGGCAGAGTTCGTTATTTTAAATATTACCAGTAAAAACTGTCCAGGCAAACCTTATTGGGCTAGATCTGAAAGACCTACTCCATTGTAAAAGAAAGTGTTGCATGTAATAGTAGTTGCATTTAACAGTTAGATAAGCAGTTTCTGCTTTCATCATTCTTCATTATGATATATAGTGAAGCTCACAAAAGGTGTTTTGCTGTGGAATGAATTGGCCACTAAAAGATACTGTAATATATAGTTTTGAAAACATTAATACCAGCACTTAAAACTGAATAATGGAACTACCTATATTTACTCTTCCAGTCTAAATACAGAATATAAAATAAACTATTAGAACTACTGACTTCACTTTCATTGGCTCAGGAAAGCATTTGCAATAAAAATATAACATTTTATGAGGCACACAGGAATATAAATCAGAAAATGGCCTGACATAATAAGCTGCTAGGAATGGCTAGCGTATTCCTGTTCTATTCTTCTAACTAGCAGGTTTGGAAACTTTATATTCTGTCTTATAAATAGTCCTGTGTCACTTGAAGAGATTTTTCTGCAGACAGTGGGGGTAAAAAATATGCACAGAACAAACAATGCAAAGAAGCAAGTCAGCTGGAAGGTGATAGGTGATTAAATTAATAAAGAACACATATTTGTGTGAAACTGAGCCATAAAGGGTGAAGCAACTGGCACACTAAGTGACCCCAATTCAACCTTTAAAGACATATTAGAATAGTATATAAATGATAATTAGGGCCATTCATTATAAATAGCTAACAAAGCCATGTTAGATAGATTAGAGCTCTAAAATGTGAACCTGCAATTGTTAGAGAATTAGAAGTAGATACTGATTGTGTTTGCCTATGTTTTCCTATATCTTGTTAGACATTAACAATGTAACCAGCTTAGCTCTTAGATGCTAAACTTTCCCTCTTTCAGTTACTATATTCCATTGATTCACAGATCCAAAGGGAATATTAACATTTAGATGAAACATGTGGAGTAATAATATCAGCCTTTATTTCTCTTTGAAGTTTGTGGTAAACTATCTATGAACTGCTTGAATGAATAATTACCTATGCTACTCAATGCAACTAATTACCGGTGTATACATAGGAAATAGAATTGACTTAGAAGCCACAATGTATATTCTTCATCCTATGAATGCCTGCTATGTTGACTACTGTCAAGAGACTATCGCAACCTGACAGAAATCTACAAAAACTCTAGGGACCCAATCCTGTTATCTCAGATCTGCTTAAGCTTGGTCAGGGGAAGCTTGAGTTGCTAGACTGAAGTCTCTGGATTATCCTGCTAATTCTCATGGAGGAATTTGAACAAACTCTATATATAGACTGTCTACTGAATTATAACCTACGGAATTGATTCTGAAACAACTTTTTGCAACTCAGCAGCTCACTATCTCTACTATGATACTGATCCAAGAACAACGAGGAGAACTTGTGGCACCTTAGAGACTAACGAATTTATTTGGACATAAGCTTTCGTGGGCTAGAACCCACTTCATCAGATGCAGATGTATGCCATCATATGCCAGCAATGCCCCTCTGCCATGTACATTGGCCATACCAGACAGTTTCTATGCAAAAGAATAAATGGACACAAATCAGACATCAAGAATTATAACATTCAAAAACCAGTTGGAGAACACTTCAACCTCCTTGGACGCTCAATAACAGACCTAAAAGTGGCAATTCTTCAACAAAAAAAACTTCATAAACAGACTCCAATGAGAAACTGCAGAACTGGAATTAATTTGTAAACTTGACACCATCAAATTAGGCCTGAACAAAGACTGGGAGTGGATGGGTCATTACAAGAACTAAAAACTAATTTCCCCATGTTAATTTTCTCCTACTGTTACTCACACCTTCTTGTCAACTGTTTGAAATGGACCACCATGATTACCACTGCAAAAGTGATTCTTCCTCATGTTGATAATAGCCCATTTTAATTGAATTGTATTGTTAGAATTGGTAAAGCAACCCCCATCTTTTCATGTACTATATGCATACATATATATATATCTATCTTCCTACTGTATTTTCCACTCCATGCATCTGATGAAGTGAGTTCTAGCCCATGAAAGCTTATGCCCAAGTAAATTTGTTAGTCTCTGAGGTGCCACAAGTAGTCCTCATTGTTTTTGCTGATACATACTGTCATGGTATAATTTCCCACTCTGAACCTTAGCGTCCAAAAGATGGGGTACCAGCATGAATTCCTCTAAGCTTAATTACCAGCTTAGAACCTGTAGCGCTGCCACCAACCAGGAATTCCAGT